>NC_136071.1:28354972-28759972 GCF_964261635.1 Lissotriton helveticus
CGGTGGAGGTGCGAGCCCCCGCTTCCTGCTGGGAATCCAATCCCAGCACAATCCTCGTGTTTGTTTCATTTCGCTCCCGAGACCCCCCCCCCCCCCCCCCCCCCCCGCTCCAGAGCTCATTACCGAGAGGAATGTCGGGATTACACTGAGACTTGTCTTCGGGGGGGGGGGGGGGGGTCGAGTGTCCACTTCTAGCCCCCCCCTGCCCGCCCTGCAGCAGTGTCCACGCACCCCACATCCCAGGCAGCGCAGTCTGGACACAGGGTAAAGCAGGGCGCCCCCTCCAGGCAGACACCTCTGGTCTCTCCCCCTGACCCCCCCCTCCCCCTCCGGAAGATAGATGCCCCCCAGCCTCTGCCACCTGCAGCCCCCCAGGCTGTGGCTCCTATCGATGTTGCCCTCTGTGGGTGCCCTGGCCCCCGGCGGCCCCCCTCACCCGTGCGACCCTCAGCCACATGGCAGCCCCTATGACTGCTGCAACCCAGCACTGCCACTTCCGGGGGGATTCTGTGCCCTCCGGGGCCTGCCACGGGATGCCAAACATGGGGAACAGGGGGGAATAATCCGGGGGACCCCTGGCAGCGTGGGGGAGGAGAGAATAATCCGGGGGACCCCTGGCAGCGTGGGGGAGCAGAGAATAATCCGGGGGACCCCTGGCAGCGTGAGGGAGCTGAGAATAATCCGGGGGACCCCTGGCAGCGTGGCGGAGCTGAGAATAATCCGGGGGTGGAGGGGAGGGGTGGCTGGCAGCGTGGGGAGCTGAGAATTTATTTCATTTATTTATTTGTAAAGTTTTGTATAGCGCTAGCTAGACCCGTAGGTATCAGAGCGCTTCACCTGCATATTGTGCAAAACCGAAGGGCCTTACGAGAATAATCCGGGGACCCCCTGTGAGAGGAAACCGCCCCCGCGAGCCGCAGGAAGAGGGGGCCCCGGCTGGACCATAAAGCCAGCATCAAGTATAAGCGCCCTATAAAACGGCGAGGAGCTATAAATCTCTCAGGAGTACTGGAAGAAAGCCCCCCCCCCCCCCAAGCCTTAATGCTGGGCGTCCAGCCTTTATATGCCAGGTGGCGGCACCTCGCAAACGAGGCGGGTTGCTCTAGACGGGCCACCAATGGGCACCCTCGTTACAGAGCCCGGCGAGCTGTGGGATACTGGAGTGCCAACGGTGCCCTCTGTAAGTGGCATGGCTGGCCTGTCACCTGTCGTGCCTCAGAGACTCCTTCTGGCCCCATTTTTTTTTAAATCAGCCTGCCAGCCCCCTAAACCAAGTGGTACAAAAGGGGGTGCTGATGGACGGAACATCTGAACCAATCAAACACTCACCCCCAGTCAACAGATCTGGGTTTGATCCATCACCGTTCTTTAGCCCACTCTGCCACCCCAGTTCAGACATGGCCATATGCAAATCAGTCTGACCCTGTGCCTCATGGGAACAGTCCAGCCCGAACTGCCAAGCCATGCCTTCCCTGGACCGGAAACAAGTTCCGAGGACCGGTTTCTGGCATTCCAGCCGTCTTCAGCCCGGCTTGCTTGAATCCAGTGGCAAAGTGAGCAAGGGACTCACGTCTGAGCATACCCTGCCAACTTATGGCGGCCAAAAGCGGTACAAAAGGGGGTGGTGATGGACGGAGCATCTGAACCAATCAAACACTCACACCCAGTCAACAGATCTGGGTTTCATCCATCACCGTTCTTTAGCCCACTCCGCCACCCCAGTTCAGACATGGCCATATGCAAATCAGTCTGACCCTGTGCCTCATGGGAACAGTCCAGCCCGAACTGTCCTCATCAGCCAGGCTAACTTCAATCCAGTGGCAAAGTGAGCAAGGGACCCACGTCTGGGCATACCCTGTCGTTGTGGGCCGCCCAGGTAAGAGGTTTTTGGGTTGGTGCCTGTTGGAGTCAGAATAGCTTCTTTTTGTAATCCTTTTATTCCCCCAAACCATCATAAATCCTTTTCACCCACCACCATACAGAATCCACCTCTGCCACAAAGCTTGGTTCCTCAGCAGTTCCCACTTTGTTGTTATTTTAATGTGGTTGGATCATAAAAATTCTCTTTTTAGTCAAATTCGAGTTTTCATTGGGAGAAGGAAAGGAAGAATTGATGTCCCTACGATGATCAGCTTCGTATGGATACGCGGGTGATAATCCGAAGTAGGAGAGCAGGGGTGAAGAAACAGGAAAGATAAATTGATTCCAGCAAAATGGAGGCCATTTATGACGTGGAAGACAGAACAAAACTGATCTGTCCAAGGTACTTGGTGCCCCCATAAACCAAACACCTTCTTGGTTCCAGAGTTCGATGGGGAGTCAATACCGTCCTTCCACGGATCGAATTTATTAGAGTGATTGGGTGGAGACGGGTGAGTGGGAGAATCACGAAGCCCACAAGTGGCTGAATATGCTAAAATTTGTTTGAAAAAGGAACCGCTTCCCCTGGCAGTGAGGAATGAGGGCTAATCACCAAAGGCTTTCTGATCTGCCCCAAGTCCCCGTGGTGACTGTAATCTTGGGGGCCGACCTTCCCCGAAGCTGCTTCAGCCGAGAGCCCTTCGTGGAAAGCAGGAGAGCTGCTGGCATTTGTTCTGCCAGTCTTTGGGAGTCTGGCCTCGGCATCTGCTCCTGCATTATTCATTGTGTGACGGCACGCCTGGCTAACTTAATTTGCTCTCGTAACAGCACCTTCGGCTTCACCTTCAGTTACTCTAGGCTAGGCCTGGGCGGTAAATTCCGTTCCGCTCGTGGAATTTGGGTAATTTCGCGTTTCGCGGAGAACGTGGAATTGCCAAAAATTCTGCGATCCGCGGCTTCGTGGAATTTTTTGCTTGTTTACGCTTTCAAAATGCGTGTTCACAAGATATTTCCCCCTGAGCATGCAAACCGCGTTCACAAACAGGAAAAAAGCATCGCGAACGTGCGGAACAAGTAATTCCGCGTGTTCGCTGAACTCTGCAGGCTCGCTGAGATTTTTTACTGTTTCGTGGAGCTTTGCGTAGCGCGACTACGCAAATTCCGCCCACCCCTACTCTAGGCCCCGGTCTATAGAAAGGTGCAAGTTCACCATTAATCAGTGACTTACGCCTGCCTCCACCTCTTGTGCTTCACAGACTCTCGCCCCAGGCCCACCACCTCACCTCAACTTACTTCAGCAACCCCTAGGCCCGTCCCTAATCCTCACGTTCCTTCAGTACCGGCTTCCTCTGCTCCTCTTCATCCAGTGAATCCTCCACTTGCCTGTTCCACTGCATCATCCACTCCACCTCCTCGAAGGTACCACAAGCTTCCCCTCCTCCTTCAGTTATCCCAGGCTCATCTCCTCCACTGACTTTCTTCTGGGACCCAAAGGCCTGCCTCCTCCACTCCAATCCACAGTCCAGTGTGTACAAGAAAAAACTAAACTGGATAAAGTGCACTCACACCTAATAATAAAGTGCTGTGAGTAAAGGTGCGTCCCCAATGCAGCGGACTTGCCTTTGCCGCAGGAAGTGTCTGCTTTTAGGTGTGGCTACACACCTTTTTAGCTTCTGAAAGTCTACATGTCCTCAATTTTTCATTAAAATTCAATACTGGGGAGGAGTACAAAGTGCGCTTGGGGTCATCGCCCCTAGAGCCCTAGCTTTTCGTATGTTATAGATGTCTGCCATTGGTTGGATGTGCTGTCTATCAGGGTCATGGTGTTTTGCGGGTGGTTACTTTGTTCAATGTATTGTTCTAGTAAGTTTTGGTCACAATCTTAATTTAGAGCCAGTGCGTGCTTTTTAGTGTACTTCTTTCGCTGACCGGACAATTAATTTGGTGATTTATGACTTTTCTAGGAAGTGATCACTGTTTAGATGCTTTAGCCTGTTATAAAAACATTCACTAATCACCCCACCCGTTCTTTAGTTTTTACTTTGCTCCTATAACACGTTGAATGTACAGCTTTTTTTGATCACATAGTAAAGACCCGTGCTCATGCAACCTTTCATAAAGGCAGACAGTGCTTAATTTGTGCAGGGGCTTTCCGGTGCTCAGCACCGGAACTTATGACTGTCTGTCACATGGTAGTGGTGTCTGCTAATTTAGGTACGAGCACACCAACTTCTGTTTATTATTTCAATTTCAAATTCCAATTATTAGTATTTGCCTCAAAAGCCATTCTTTTAGCTCTGGGGCCCTGTAATAGTGTGAATTGTCACACTATTAAGAGTGTGATGATTAGTGGTGTGTTGGTGCTGTCGTTGGCAGCGCTGCCAGGGGCAACAGATGGTGCAAGCTCCAGTGTCCTCCTGTCGAGAGCCCCGGCACTACGTTTTTTTTTTTACAAATTAAGCACTAAAGTTCTTTTTCAACAGCATAATCTATGCAGTATATCCCTTCTCGGTTCACCACTTATAACACAAATTTCGTTTTCTGCTGCCTTCTCAATATGATTTTCTTTGAAATGAGATAGTTTAACTCTGTTATTGTAATCTGTTCATCAAAAGTGCGTCCATGTTGTAGCCCTAGATGCTACTTTAGTTTTGTATTTTCTCTCGAGGAGAGCTGGGGGCTCCAGAAATAGTGTCCCAACTATTGCAACTCGTAAGCTGTCAGAGGGCTCTTGGCTTTGCCAAGGCTTGTTCCCAGGTCCTGGGAGGGTTGTGCAGGAGGCAGACAGGGCCTTGAGAGGCGCCTTTGGGTGGGGAACCTTGCCTCGGAGAAGCCTCTTCCCCGCCCTGCTGGCGGGTGCTGATGAGAGTGGGTGGCCTGGGTCACTTCCCCACTGCACCCTCATCAGCCCCCCCATAGCTAATGAGGCAGGTCAGGCAGGGGGTGCTCGAGTGAGCGCATCCCCCCCAGCCCCCCCTCGAGAGATCAGTGGGCAGTTGTCCTAGCTTAGGGTGACCGGATGTAAAGTGATTTAATTTATTATCTGATTCTTTCAGGCATCATGGGAGGAGGTCGGCTGCCTGCTCGCAGCAGAGGAAAGACAGAGTAGGAAGGGGGGGATGAGGGGGGGGGGTAGGAGGTCTCAAGGGGGAGGGGCTCAGGGTAGAGGTCCTGCCACGTTTATAGAAGTAGCCTTGTAAATGCTTGTGAATATATGTGTGTGTATATATAAATGTATGTATATATATATATAAATGTATGTATGTGTGTGTATATATAAATGTATGTATATATATATAAATGTATGTATGTGTGTGTGTATGTATGTGTGTGTATATATAAATGTATGTATATATATATATATATATGTATATATATGTATGTGTGTGTGTATATAAATGTATATATATATATATATATATAAATGTATGTATATATATATATATGTGTGTGTGTGTGTGTATGTATGTGTATGTGTGTGTGTATGTATGTGTGTGTGTATATATAAATGTATGTATATATATATATAAATGTGTATATATATATGTATGTATGTGTATATATGTATGTGTATATATGTATGTGTATATATGTATGTATGTGTATATATGTATGTGTATATATGTATGTATGTGTATATATGTATGTGTATATATGTATGTATGTGTATATATGTATGTATGTGTATATATGTATGTATGTGTATATATGTATGTGTATATATGTATGTATGTGTATATATGTATGTATGTGTATATATGTATGTGTATATATGTATGTGTATATATGTATGTGTATATATGTATGTATGTGTATATATGTATGTGTATATATGTATGTCTGTGTATATATGTATGTGTATATATGTATGTGTATATATGTATGTATGTGTATATATGTATGTATGTGTATATATGTATGTATGTGTATATATGTATGTATGTGTATATATGTATGTGTATATATGTATGTGTATATATGTATGTGTATATATGTATGTGTATATATGTATGTGTATATATGTATGTATGTGTATATATGTATGTGTATATATGTATGTGTATATATGTATGTATGTGTATATATGTATGTATGTGTATATATGTATGTATGTGTATATATGTATGTATGTGTATATATGTATGTGTATATATGTATGTTTGTGCATATATGTATGTATATATATGTATGTTTGTGTATATATGTATATATATATATATTTACACGGGTATGCAAAAACCGGGACGTGTCAAACATAAAAGTAACATGAAATACATTAGTCCTACTTTTATTTTTAATATGTCTCTTTTTTTTCGTCTCACTGTCTGGTCACTCATCATTTAGGGGTCAGTTGCGACCCCTGGCTTGCACTTTGTTACCCCTGGCGCTGCCTTTGCGACCCCTGTCCTCAGAGGTAGCAAAGTCAGTGTCAAAAAGACTGAGGCAGCTTGTTATTATGGCCGGTGGCTCTCTTGCCTGGGTTTCTGAACATGTTTTATTATTCTTATAGGGAACTAGGGTGAGTGTGTGTTTGTCTGCAAGAGTGTGTGTTTGTAAGCACATGTCTATATGTGTGAGCATGCGTGAGTGAGTGGCTGAGAACCAGTGACAGTGAGAGAGAGTTAGTGGCAGATAGTGAGTGAGGATGATTGAGAGTCAGTGAGTAAGAGCAAGAGCCAGTGCAAGAGACTGAATAAGAGTGAATGAGTGCAAGTAAGTAAGAATGGATGAGGGGGTGTGAGTGTGTGTAAGCGAGCATGGGTAAGAATGCACGGTCTACCATTGGGCCTTGGCATACTGATGGTAATTCTTGGTAAAATGCTGACACTGGCGGTAATTATTGGCATAATGGTAACTTTTAACCTCTTCCGTGCTCGTGACGGAACCACTCGGTCACGAGCCACGGACGTGCTATGCTGGTGACGGAGTGGTTCTGTCACGGCGCTGCCGCCCCGGCTGCAGAATTCCGCGCCAGCGTTCTATTGAGCGGGCGGGGTCGTGACGAACCACTCCGATACGAGCAAAGCGCGCCCGTGGCTCGTGACAGAGTGGTTCCGTCACGAGCATGGCGGCACCGTGCAGTCCCTCCCCAACCCCCCCGCCCCCCACGGCGGAATTACTGCCGCGGCCAAAGGGTTAAGTAAAATACTGGCAGTGGTATACCATAACTACTACTTCGAATATGGGGCACCTATGGAAAAACGCTGGCACTGGCAGACTTGAGGAAGATTGTGGCATTGGGGCACCTTTTGAGCTAGCTCATTGGAGGTACTTAACATAAGAGAGACTTGTGGCATATGGAGGGGGGGGGCTCCAGGATAAAATACTGGCCCTGGCGTATTAGGGGAAACGTTGACATACGATGTATTAATGAAATTAACTGCAAAATTCTGACGCTGGTATACGGTTTGTAATTTTTGGCATCAGGGGCGTCCGTGGCATATGAGAGGCCTGCATGATAAACCGCTGGCCCTGGCACAATGGAGGTACACTTTGGCACGTGGGGGCACCCATAATATATGCTGAAAACAATGGGGTATTTTCCTCATTAGCGTCAGGTTTCGTTTCCTTGGCACCACATGAAAGGACTTGAATATGTATTTATTTTATTGATATGAACGAGTGTCCTTTCAGAGTCTATGGCTTATAGCAAAATGATGTGACCATTGTGCTTTTAAATACACTGTCGGATCCCCTTGAACTTAACATTTTCTCAGGGGGAGAAGCCAAGGCCTCCTAGAAGAGGCCTGGCTTGTAAACAATTTGAGGCAAGTACTAATTCCACCAGGTTCAAAGGTCATGTCAACCCCCCTAATGTCGGTGGTTTCTAAAATGGACATTTGTCTGTTGTGTTCTAGTAATCTTGCAAAGCAAAACCAAAGGGGATGATGGACGGAGTGTTGAACATTGCAAACACTCACCCCCAGTCAACTGAGCTGGGTTTAATCCATCACCGTTCTTTAGCCCACTCTGCCACCCCAGTTCAGACATGGCCATATGCAAATCAGTCTGACCCTGTGCCTCATGGGAACAGTCCAGCCCGAACTGCCAAGCCATGTCTTCCCTGGACCAGAAACAAGCATCCTAGGACCGGTTTCGGGTTCATAACCCTCATCAGCCAGGCTATCTTGAATCCAGAGGCAAAGTGAGCAAGGGACCCACGTCTGGGCATACCCTGCCAACTTAGGGCGAACAAAGGGATACCAAAGGGGATGATGGACGAAGCGCTTAAGCAAATTAAACACTCACCCCCAGTCAACGGATCTGGGTTTAATCCATCATCATTCTTTAGCTCACTCCACCACCCCAGTTCTGACATGGCCATATGCAAATCAGTCTGACCCTGACTCGAATGGCATGGTGAGCAAAAAAAAGTATGCTCAGACGTGGGTCCCGTGTTCTCCACGCCATTGGAGTCAAGCTATCCAGGCTGATGAGAGCTGAAAGCCCGAAACCGGTCCTAGGATGCTTGTTTCCAGTCCAGGGAGGACCTGGCCTGGCAGTTCGGGCTGGACTGTTCCCATTGGGCGCAGGGTTAAGACTGATTTGCAAATGGTTGGGTCCAAATTGGAATGGCACGGTGAGCAAAAAACGATGGATTTAGGCCCAGATCTCTGTACTGGGGTGAATGTATGACCTTGTTCTGCATTCTGTCCATCAACTGTTCTTTTTGCAATAGTAATCTTGCAGGTGTGGGGTTTTAGTGATGACACCGTTGAGGTCTGAGGGGCCCCGGCAGAGCTCTCGGCGGCTCCCAGTGCTGTTCAGCTGGTTAGGCTGAGGGGCTTTGGCTGAGCCGCTGCTGCAGTTTGAGGCTCCCCCCGCCCCCGCACTTAGGCCCATCCATCACTGCCGAGCTCTGACAGTCACCCCCACCTCAGCCTCCCTACAACAGCTGCATTCAGTGGGCTGCGAGAACACGGGCTGCTTTTCCCCTGACAAGCACTTTCACCTTTAATTATTTGCTGCCACGCGGGAAGGAAGAAAAAAAAACAGAAAACATCTTGTCAGGAACCTATTTGCAGCCCCATAAATCGTCCCCTTTTATTGTGGTGACATCATGGCGACCTGTAGTGCTCCCGGGAAGGAGCAGGTGCCTTTTATGGCATGCCATCAGCCTCCTGAATTGGCTCCTAGCCCCAGCCCAGACACAGCCCTCCTCCCAGAAATACCCCTGACCCCCGTGGCTGCCACTTTTCGTCTGGTGTCTCCACGCAGGGAAGCAGCCTTACTTATAATGCCACCCCACCATACACCGTCTGCGTGGCTGCCAGGTGGCCCATACCCTGACGGGCACCGCCGGCCTGTACCGGGTTCTGTGCGTTTACGAGCGCTTTATAGCGCCTGTCTGCAGCGCCACTTCAAGGGTCTGTTGGCTACAGGGAAATAGGGCTCTTTCCGGAAGTGACGCTGCCCTGTTTACGATGTCCATCACCACCCCCTTTTGTACCGCTTTGGCCGCCATAAGTGTGGCAGGGTATGCTCAGACGTGAGTCCCTTGCTCAAGCAAGCCGGGCTGAAGACGGCTGTAATGCCCGAAACAGGTCCTCGGAAGCTTGTTTCCGGTCCAGGAACGGCATGGCTTGGCAGTTCGGGCTGGACTGTTCCCATGAGGCACAGGGTCAGACTGATTTGCATATAGCCATGCCTGAACTGGGGTGGCCGAGTGGGCTAAAGAACGGTGATGGATCAAACCCGGATCTTTTGACTGGGTGTGAGTGTTTGATTGGTTCCGATGCTCCGTCCATCACCACCCCCTTTTGTACCGCTTTGGCCGCTATAAGTGTGGCAGGGTATGCTCAGACGTGAGTCCCTTGCTCACTTTGCCACTGGATTCAAGCAAGCCGGGCTGAAGACGGCTGGAATGCCAGAAACCGGTCCTCGGAAGCTTGTTTCCGGTCCAGGGAAGGCATGGCTTGGCAGTTCGGGCTGGACTGTTCCCATGAGGCACAGGGTCAGACTGATTTGCATATGGCCATGTCTGAACTGGGGTGGCAGAGTGGGCTAAAGAACGGTGATGGATCAAACCCAGATCTTTTGACTGGGTGTGAGTGTTTGATTGGTTCCGATGCTCCGTCCATCACCACCCCCTTTTGTACCCCTACCTGTTTACGATGACAGCTGTGTGAATCATTCTGCTACACTGAGTCTATGGCACGGTTTGAAAACACATTTACCCTGAAGAAGGCCCAGGGTGCAGCTCTGCTCATTGCTCGACTGAAACATGTTTGTATTTTGCAGTCTGTACCAGCAGGGCAGGGAGCTGGACTACAGCAGGGCAGCAGTGGGAGCCCCAGCAGGGCAGTGAGAGGGGCAGTGAGGGGAGCCCTGGCAGGGCAGTGAGCAGGGCAGTGATCAGGGCAGTGCTGGCTTCTCTCCAGAGGCCTCCAGCCCCCTCCCTTCAGTTCCAGCCTCGGCTGCAGGAATCCATACCTGTCACCCTGAAAGCCCGGGTTTGTTGGATTGCTGTAGAACTTATGAATGGGGTGGGGGGGCTGGAGTGGGCTCTGCTTTCCCCTGTTCATTAAGGAGGGGGGGTCAGGAGAGGGGGGCGGCGGTGAAATACAGCTCTCCGAAGAGGAAGCCGTCATATGGCAGCGAGATGAAAGGCTCCGTGGGCAGATCTGTCAAACCTCAGACCCTTTCTGTACGTCATTAATCACCGTGGGGGTGAGCCCCCACCCTGCAGTGGAAGGCCCCCACCCTGCAGTGGAAGGCCCCCACCCTGCAGTGGAAGGCCCCCACCCTGCGGTGCAAGGCCCCCACCCTGCAGTGCGAGGCCCCCCACCCTGCAGTGGAAGGCCCCCACCCTGCAGTGGAAGGCCCCCACCCTGCAGTGCGAGGCCCCCCACCCTGCAGTGCGAGGCCCCCACCCTGCAGTGCAAGGCCCCCACCCTGCAGTGGAAGGCCCCCACCCTGCAGAGCGAGGCCCCCACCCTGCAGTGCGAGGCCCCCCACCCTGCAGAGCGAGGCCCCCACCCTGCAGTGCGAGGCCCCCCACCCTGCAGTGGAAGGCCCCCACCCTGCAGTGCGAGGCCCCCCACCCTGCAGTGCGAGACCCCCACCCTGCAGTGCAAGGCCCCCACCCTGCAGTGGAAGGCCCCCACCCTGCAGAGCGAGGCCCCCACCCTGCAGTGCGAGGCCCCCCACCCTGCAGAGCGAGGCCCCCACCCTGCAGTGGAAGGCCCCCACCCTGCAGTGGAAGGCCCCCACCCTGCGGTGCAAGGCCCCCACCCTGCAGTGCGAGGCCCCCCACCCTGCAGTGCGAGGCCCCCCACCCTGCAGTGCGAGGCCCCCCACCCTGCGGTGCGAGGCCCCCCCACCCTGCAGTGCGAGGCCCCCCCACCCTGCGGTGCGAGGCCCCCCCACCCTGCAGTGCGAGGCCCCCCTCCCTGCGGTGCGAGGCCCCCCTCCCTGCGGTGCGAGGCCCCCTCCCTGCAGTGCGAGGCCCCCTCCCTGCGGTGCGAGGCCCCCCTCCCTGCGGTGCAAGGCCCCCACCCTGCAGAGCAAGGCCCCCACCCTGCAGTGCGAGGCCCCCTCCCTGCGGTGCGAGGCCCCCCTCCCTGCAGTGCGAGGCCCCCACCCTGCAGAGCGAGGCCCCCACCCTGCAGTGCGAGGCCCCCACCCTGCAGTGCGAGGCCCCCACCCTGCAGTGCAAGGCCCCCACCCTGCAGAGCAAGGCCCCCACCCTGCAGTGCAAGGCCCCCACCCTGCAGTGCAAGGCCCCCACCCTGCAGTGCAAGGCCCCCCACCCTGCGGTGCGAGGCCCCCCACCCTGCGGTGCGAGGCCCCCCTCCCTGCAGTGCAAGGCCCCCTCCCTGCAGTGCAAGGCCCCCACCCTGCAGTGCAAGGCCCCCACCCTGCAGAGCAAGGCCCCCCACCCTGCAGAGCAAGGCCCCCCACCCTGCAGTGCAAGGCCCCCCACCCTGCAGTGCAAGGCCCCCCACCCTGCAGTGCAAGGCCCCCCACCCTGCAGTGCAAGGCCCCCCACCCTGCAGTGCAAGGCCCCCACCCTGCAGTGCAAGGCCCCCACCCTGCAGTGCAAGGCCCCCACCCTGCAGAGCAAGGCCCCCACCCTGCAGTGCAAGGCCCCCCCCCTGCAGTGCAAGGCCCCCCCCCTGCAGTGCAAGGCCCCCCCCCCCCCTGCAGTGCAAGGCCCCCCACCTTGCAGTGTACGGCCCCCCCACCCTGCAGTGCGAGGCCCCCACCCTGCAGTGCAAGGCCCCCACCCTGCAGTGCGAGGCCCCCCACCCTGCAGTGCGAGGCCCCCACCCTGCAGTGCGAGGCCCCCCACCCTGCGAGGCCCCCCCACCCTGCGGTGCGAGGCCCCCCCACCCTGCGGTGCGAGGCCCCCCACCCTGCAGTGCGAGGCCCCCACTCTGCAGTGCGAGGCCCCCACTCTGCAGTGCGAGGCCCCCCACCCTGCAGTGCGAGGCCCCCACTCTGCAGTGCGAGGCCCCCACCCTGAAGTGCGAGGCCCCCACCCTGCAGCGCGAGGCCCCCACCCTGCAGTGCAAGGTCGGGCTCCTGTGTGGGTGCCGCCGAGCTCTTTGCCGGTGCCGGTTTTTGGCCTATTTTGGTACAAACGACCCTGTAACAAAATCGGCCCCCAGGGGCCCAAAACCGGCCCCCACCCGTGCGGCGCACCGGGGGATTGCCCGGTGCCCGCGATGGCCAGTCCGGCCCTGGGAACAGATCTGATAATTCCGCCATTACTAGCCCCAGCCCCTCCGGCTGCTCTCAGAATGAGGCCCAGCTAGAATGTGTCCAGTCCGTGCATCCGAGCCGTGACTCGACCGCAGCCAGACCGGAGCCCACTGCGGCCCGCGTTTTATGCTGGTCTCATCCTTGCCTCGGTCCGTTCTGCTCCCACATGGTTTCTGAACTGGTGCACAGCTGTGAAGAGAAGGGAGCAGGCCTTGGGGTGGGGGGTTTAAACTTTTGCACTGTAAGGGTAGCAGGATGCACACCATGTATTCCTCATTGCTCAAATCTTATCTGCTTTCATCCTAAATGTGCGTGCTGGTTGAGTTCAAAGTGCCATGCCCTGTCGACACTGTAAAGTATGTACATCGCTGTCATGGGGCTTCATCTCGCCCCCCACAACCGCACTGCTAAATATGCGAATTCCGCGAGTTTTCATTTGTCTTTTTACCATAATCAAACTTCATCCAAATAATCCATGATTTTTCAAAACGTATTTAACTCATTCCCAACTTTTCAAGCGAGTCCACATGCCATGTGTGTATGCAATTATCGATTTTTTACTGTTCACTCCGCGTCTATCCGGACTTGAACTTTTATCATTCGTGCATCAGTTCCCCAGACTGTCAAGGAGCCCACAGACCCATGGGCTCCCTGGGTGAAACCACGCATCACTCCTGAAACGGTAAAAAATCTCTGCGAGCACGCAAAAATTCCGAAGCAGAATTGCTTGTTCTGCCCGTTTGCGATGCTTTTTTCCTGTTCGCGAACACTGTTTGTGTGCTCGGGGGGAAATATCTCGCAAACACGCATTGTGAAAGCACGAACAAGCAAAAAATTCCGTGACGAAGCGGATCGTGAAATTTTTGGCAATCCCACGTTCTCCGCGGAACGCGTAATTACCCAAATTCCGCGAGCGGAACGGAATTTGCCGCCCAGGCCTAGAGTACATGTACCGACTTTCATTCTGTATCGAGGTTCTGTGCACTCGACACAAGCACTTTTCTCAAAAGCTAGGGGCCTGTTCTGTTTCACCCTTGAGTGACAATGGCTAGAAGCCTGAGAAAATTCCCGTGCCTCAAGGTGAGGAACGTCCATCCTTCTGTCCATCAGCACAGTCTGACTAGCTCTAGAACGTGTAAGTGAGACCTTCTTTTTTGCATCTGTTTTACTGTGGGTGACGTCATGTGGAGTTAATCTTTTTTGCCATTTTTTATTGTTATTTATGATGTATGTTCCCAGAAAGCTTTCACATAGTTGGGCGGTTTTTGGAGCGTCACTAAAAAAGAATAAACACACTTGGGCACCCGTTATGTAAGCAGGTTCATATTTTTTTCTCCTTCATAATCTTCCCCAAGCAAATCCTTCCAAAGCAAGGAAGTCCTCTTCGAGAGGCGACTTTGAATGTCTCCGATGCCCTGTGCTTTAAATGAAAAAATAGAAGTGCAGGTACTCTGTACCAGAGTACCGGCTTGTTTCTGAGAAGTGCCGGTACTCTCCAATTAAACGTATTGCATTTCTCTTGAGAAGTGCTGGAACTCTCCAATTAAATGTATTGCATTTCTCTCGAGAAGTGCCGGTACTCTCCAATTAAAGGTATTGCATTTCTCTCGAAGTGCTGGTACTCTCCAATTAAACGTATTGCATTTCTCTCGAGAAGTGCCGATACTCTCCAATTAAACATATTGCATTTCTCTCGAGAAGTGCTGGTACTCTCCAATTAAACGTATTGCATTTCTCTTGAGAAGTGCCGATACTCTCCAATTAAAGGTATTGCATTTCTCTCGAAGTGCTGGTACTCTCCAATTAAACGTATTGCATTTCTCTCGAAGTGCTGGTACTCTCCAATTAAACGTATTGCATTTCTCTTGAGAAGTGCCGATACTCTCCAATTAAACATATTGCATTTCTCTCGAAGTGCCGGTACTCTCCCATTAACTGTATTGCATTTCTCTCGAGAAGTGCCGGTACTCTCCAATTGAAGGTATTGCATTTCTCTCGAAGTGCCTGTACTCGCCAATTAAACGGATTGCATTTCTCTTGAGAAGTGCCGGTACTCCCCATCTCAAAATATAAAAGTGCCGGTACTCGGAACCGGACAGTACCGGCTCATTTAAAGCACTGCCGATGCCCAACGTTTGTTCTTGATCACATCTCCCTGGCTGCTTCTAGTCTGCACCCCTACACCCGACACCCACCCCCCCAACATCAGGGCCTGTCCCCGAAGTGCCAGTTCGAGGCACTTCTTGCCCCGCACTTCACGGTACAGAAGCTGCTCTCGTCCCCCCCCTTTCCCCCTCGGAGCGCCGCTTCTCCTGGGGGTTAAAAGTTGAACAGATTTAGCCGAATAAACGCTGCCCCGGGCTCCGGGTGAATTTTCGCCTGTATTTTCTGGCTGACTTCAGCTGGGTGCGTGAACTTTGCTGTGACACGCTCTGTCTCCTCCCAGAGTAATTGGAAACAGAAGGCCGGAGTTGTTCTGCTACTGACTTTTTTTTTTTTTTTTTTTTGCATTTCCTTCTGTTTTGTTCCTCCGTCTTGCCGTCGAGCTGGTTGACGAGCCCGTGAGCCCGTGAGCAGGTTGTCAGTACAGCTGCATCAGACGGGGACTGGAGGGGGGTATAACGGCCAGAGCTGCTGACTTTGGAGCTGGGGAACCAGGTTCGAGTCTCGGCGTCGGCTCAACATCCTGTGATTCTCGCCACATTGTTTAATCGCCCTGTACCTAGCAAATGGAAGTGTCCTTGTGTAAAGTAACTGGTGCTCACGTAAAGCGCACTGATACCTTCGGGTTGAGCTTGCGCTATATGTTAAAAAAAAAAGAAAACCGGGAGCTGGCATGGGCCAGAGATGGCCGATTCATGGGCAGAGTCCACAGAGCAGACGGAGGTATATCGGTGGTACCTTTATCTCCGCCCCCACCAGGGCCGGACTGGCAATAGCAGGCACCAGGCGTCTCCCCGGTAAGCCGCTAGGGTGGGGGCCGGTTTTGGACCCCTGGGGGACCGTTTTTGTTACCGGGGATCGGCAATATCTGCCCCCTGTAACAAAATCGTCCGAAACCAGCCCTCGCAAACTGCTTGTCTGCACTCCCCCCTCACCATAGGGGATGGGGGGGGGAGGCTGGGGTGGAGGGCCTCTGAGCACTTTGCCAGGGCCGGATTCTGTTCCCAGTCCGCCTGGCCCCCACCTCTAGCCCTCTCAGCCGCCACCGTACCCCAAGGGGAGCTGAGAGCGAACAGCCGAGGCCACCCTCTTCAGGCGAGCCTATCGGACTTTTCAGGTGCCAGGCCCAGGGCTTTAAGTGGGATGAAAAAACTGGGGGAGGGGTCTCTCAAAGGGGTGTGGCTGATGTAATTAAGGGCTTGGCTTAAAACTAGTAAGCTAAAAATCTGTGCTTAGCATAGTGTCGCCCGACTTGTATTTTGCTGCTTCTGTCATTGCATCCAGATATATGATACAACAAGTAATATCATACCTGCAACAAGTTAGGACTATTGACTTTGTCAATGGTTGTTAGCTGCATTGGATAAATAAGCAGCAGCTATGGCTTGTATATAATCTTGAAAAAGCTTCCACTTGAAGCCCTGGTGACACCTCAACAGTGTTGCTGCTCCTGAGTTACAAAAAGAGAAGGGAAATCCAGAGAGAAAATGACTCTTTAAAGGATTTCCATCAACGCTCACCTAGCATGACATCATGCCGTCACTTCTCCACTAGTGAGAAGTGAGCAGTGTGAGCATCCATGTGCCTGCTGTCACTGCAGTCCGGAAAAAAACAGAGCCCGATAGAGACCCGCTTCGAGGCCCCCTTTTAAAAACTGCCGATGCTCAGACCCGGTGCTCAGACCCGGTGAGACCCGGCCCACTTAAAGCCCTGGCCAGGCCCCAAGCTGATTACAAAAGGATTGTGCTATATAAGGAGTGATCTACATATTGCCTGCTGTAACTCTGGAAAAGTGGGTAACCGCGCCGCCGAACACCAGGGTTCGTCCCCTGAAACGGCGCTGGATGTTTTGGGTTCATGCAGATGTTGAGGCTGTTGATGGACGCACCTCCTTCTGCTTCTTTCACCTCGTGAGAGTCCAGCTGATCTCAAACATGGGGCAGTGCATCCCTCTAGGCGTGAGGCTTCGCGGGGACTTCTCTCTAGACGTGAAGCTTCGCGGGGACTTCTCTCTAGGCGTGAGGCTTCGCGGGGACTTCTCTCTAGGCGTGAGGCTTTGCGGGGACTTCTCTCTAGACGTGAAGCTTCGCGGGGACTTCTCTCTAGGCGTTAGGCTTCGCGGGGACTTCTCTCTAGGCGTGAGGCTTTGCGGGGACTTCTCTCCAGGCGTGAGGCTTCGCGGGGACTTCTCTCTAGGCATGAGGCTTCGCGGGGACTTCTCTCTAGGCGGGAGGCTTCGCGGGGACTTCTCTCTAGGCGTGAGGCTTCGCGGGGACTTCTCTCTAGGCGTGAGGCTTCGCGGGGACTTCTCTCCAGGCGTGAGGCTTCGCGGGGACTTCTCTCTAGGCGTTAGGCTTCGCGGGGACTTCTCTCTAGGCGTGAGGCTTTGCGGGGACTTCTCTCTAGGCGTGAGGCTTCGCGGGGACTTCTCTCTAGGCGTGAGGCTTCGCGGGGACTTCTCTCTAGGCGTGAGGCTTCGCGGGGACTTCTCTCTAGGCGTGAGGCTTCGCGGGGACACAACTCTACGCATGAGGTTTCGCGGGGACACGCCCCTAGGCGTGAGGCTTCGCAGGGACTTCTCTCTAGGCGTGAGGCTTTGCGGGGACTTCTCTCTAGGCGTGAGGCTTCGCGGGGACTTCTCTCTAGGCGTGAGGCTTCGCGGGGACTTCTCTCTAGGCGTGAGGCTTCGCGGGGACTTCTCTCTAGGCTTGAGGCTTTGCGGGGACACAACTCTACGCATGAGGTTTCGCGGGGACACGCCCCTAGGCGTGAGGCTTCGCAGGGACTTCTCTCTAGGCGTGAGGCTTCGCGGGGACTTCTCTCTAGGCGTGAGGCTTCGCGGGGACTTCTCTCTAGGCGTGAGGCTTCGCGGGGACTTCCCTCTAGGCGTGAGGCTTCGCGGGGACTTCCCTCTAGGCGTGAGGCTTCGCGGGGACTTCCCTCTAGGCGTGAGGCTTCGCGGGGACTTCTCTCTAGGCGTGAGGCTTCGCGGGGACTTCTCTCTAGGCGTGAGGCTTCGCGGGGACTTCTCTCTAGGCGTGAGGCTTCGCTGGGACTTCTCTCTAGGCGTGAGGCTTCGCGGGGACTTCTCCCTAGGCGTGAGGCTTTGCGGGGACACAACTCTACGCATGAGGTTTCGCGGGGACACGCCCCTAGGCGTGAGGCGCTGCGGGGGGCAGCCTCTAGGCATGAGGCACCTCTAGGCGTGAGGCTGCATGGGGACTTCCCTCTACGCATGAGGCTGTGCTGAGACACGCCTCTAGGCGTGAGGCTCTGCGGGGGGCAGCCTCTAGGCATGAGGTACCTCTAGGCGTGAGGCTGCACGGGGACTTCCCTCTAGGCGTGAGGCTGCACGGGGACTTCCCTCTATGCGTGAGGCTGTGTGAAGACACACCTCTAGGCGTGAAGCGCTGCAGGGTACAGCCTCTAGGCATGAGGCACCTCTAGGCGTGAGGCTGCACAGGGACTTCCCGCTAGGCGTGAGGCTTCGCGGGGACACAACTCTACGCATGAGGTTTCGCAGGGACACGCCCCTAGGCGTGAGGCACTGCGGGGGGCAGCCTCTAGGCATGAGGCACCTCTAGGCGTGAGGCTGCACGGGGACTTCCCTCTAGGCGTGATGCTGCACGGGGACACGCCTCTAGGGTGAGGTTACACAGGGAAGGCCTCTAAGCATGAGGCACCTCTAGGCGTGAGGCTACATAGGGACTTCCCGCTAGGCGTGAGGCTGTGCGGAGACACGCCTCTAGGCGTGAGGCTGCATGGGCCTTGCTGCTGGGTGTTTTCGTCCACACATTAGTGACTGGAGAGCTCTTGCGCCTTCAGCAGACCTCTCCAGCCTGTAATACTTACAAGATTTAGCCTGAGGTTCTCAGGTCTTCAGAACACCCTCTGCTAGACAGATTCCCCTGTGGTGCATCCCTAGAGGGTTTCAAGGCGCTGGAGCTGCCAGCTGCTTCGAGGGGATCCGTCATTAGAAGAGCCAGGTCTGGAGTCCTGTCCTGAATTCCCGGACAGTGAGGCGATCCTGAGGTGCAGGGGAAGGAAGGTCCTTCCAAGCTTTGTCTCCAAGATGGCAGCCATCGGCAAACCCTGTCCTTTAAGAGACCCTAATGAAATGGCATCTTCTGTGTTGTGAACATTTGTATACAATTCACATCTGAACACACAGTGCTCTTAACCCCTTCGCCTGGGGGGAATTAGCCCCATGGGGGGGGGGGAGTGGAGGGACACGCGGCGCCGCTGTGCTTGTGACGAACTCGGCTCGTCATGCTGCACGGTGGTGCTGAGCGCGTCACTACTCCGCCCACTCAATGGAACGCCTAGCACAGCAGGGGAATTATCCCCGCGTGAGCGTTCCGCGGCGGTTATGACGAGCTGAGCTCGTCATGAGCACCGAAAGCGTTAAGGGGCTGCGATGCACAGACCAGTGTATGCGAGTGTCTGAATCAAACATGTTTTCAGTTAATGCTCTTTCGGCGTCATGGGCCACCATGACTCTGCTGCACCCACCATGTCCTTGTTTGGGACTAAATGTGCTTATGAATCACACACAGTGAGTAAGGGCCGAGCAATCTTTTTACCCAGATGTGTTCTCTAATTGTTTGATCTGTGACACAAGGCGCTGTACGCTTTGTCTGGAGCGGCCCCGTTGCAAGTGGAGAGTCTTACAGAATGTGTGCAAGAACTGCCCCCAATATGCAAATGCCTACTTACTAGTATTTGTAAATTGTATTTATGTAGAACTTACTACCCCGGGTGAGGCGTTAAAGCGCACTGTGGCGAGTAACAGAGTACTCTAGAACCAAAGGTTAGATGCAAGTAGTAGATTAGTAATATATGTTTCCTTTTGTCTTTTAGGATTTGTTATAGTAAGTTTGTTAATTTGTGCTCTTGCGGTCCCATGTGCTTTCTAGTATTTTGAAAAGGACTTGATTAATTGAGGTGGATTAGTAAAGGGAAGATGTGAATAGTTATTGGGAGTGGTGGACATGTGCAGCTGTTAGATGGATGAATTGGATAGGAGGAGGAAAGAGTTCAGAAGGATGTTTGGGAGTCCATGGTAGTGGGAAAGGTTCAAAATGCATTAGTGTAGGCAGAGGCGGAAGGAATTTTTTCGCCCCTTTATTTTAAAAACTGAAATATATATATATTTACATGTATACAGGCCTACTCATATATCGGATCGCAGCACCCTTGACACTGCAAATGATAAAATAAAATAAAAGTTTGCTGCACAGATTACCAGATTGGTGTCCGTTTTTTCTTCCTCGGAGTGCTGTGTACACGGTGCGTCAAGGGAGTGTTGGCGTATATATATATATATAATTTTTTTTTATTGTCATGTGTTTCTCGTATGGCCCGTTGTTGTTTTCCCTGTGTTAGCCTGAGTGTGCACATTGTAGGCTGCATTCTCTTTTGCACACGTTTCTATGTAGACGCATTTGCTTTGTGCCACATTGTACTTTTACACGGACCCTGCATGTTTTTGTGTTCTGTTCTTTTCCTGGGATTTAGTCTGAACACGCTAGACAATGTCAAACAGTGTACCTTGTTGTTCTCTCTGGTCCGACACTAGCATCTAGACATACCACGAGAACGCAGCTCGCAGTTTGTGAGCACACATTTTTTGTCATATAACTGAGCGCAAGAGTTTGAGAAAACACACACTGAGTGAGGGTGCGGAGACGAGATTGCTATGTCAGCTGAGATGTAGAATGTCCATCTGTGCACGCTAAGGTACGAGGTCCGATCAGCTGAGATGTAGAATGTCCATCTGTGCACGCTAAGGTACGAGGTCCGATCAGCTGAGATGTAGAATGTCCATCTGTGCGCGCTAAGGTACGAGGTCCGATCAGCTGAGATGTAGAATGTTCATCTGTGCACGCTAAGGTACGAGGTCCGATCAGCTGAGATGTAGAATGTCCATCTGTGCGCGCTAAGGTACGAGGTCCGATCAGCTGAGATGTAGAATGTTCATCTGTGCACGCTAAGGTCCGAGGTCCCCCACTAATCCCAGAGATAGTTGTAATATTATCCTTTAGCTTCAGTAAAAGGGAGCGGGGTTAGGATATTCTATTTTATAATATGACAGGGCTTTTTATGATGTACGGTTTATTGACAGTGCTATCAGTGTTTATAGTATGCATTTGTTTTCCAATTGTGCCTTGAATACTGCATTTAAGGACACGATAATTTGAATAAATATTCTAAACTCCCTTCGTGTCTCTTGTTTAGATTATTGTGGACGAGTACGAGTGAGAGAGCGAAAGGGTGCGTTCTGTTACCGTGATCCCGAGAGGGCCGAGAGTGTTGTGTGCTGGGGTGCCAATTCACTTGTTTCTCTGGTAAGGTTAGAAGGGCAAGTGAGGTACTATAGGTAGTCGATCTCCGGCTCATGGATACTGAGGTGGAATGGTGACTCAGTCTCTACATGTCGATGTCCTATGGTCCCAAGAATAGTTCTGTTCCAGAGCAGTGCATATATTTATTTTCACATAAAAAATACAAGGTTACAGGGACATTAGTTAGGTTCAGATTTTACACACACAAAACGATAGAAATTCAGTACTTCTAGTCCTCTCAAGTAACTAATACTCGTGCCGCAAGGTAACTATAACTTGCGCCACCGCCATGCACAGTTTTCTCATCGATAATTACACTGCAAATGCTGCAGTGATATCAATGATGTCATAGAAGATGTCATGAGTGATGTAATATCTAGGGTAGTTAGCAGATATATAGTTACCAAAACTGGGACCCCACCACCAAGCTTAGGAGGGCCAGGGTATTCCTACCCAGCCCACTTGTGTCTTTTTTTTTAGTGTTTTTTTAGGACTCTGGACCAAGTCCGGTTTCCTAAGATGGCTGCTACCACTTCCTGTTTGAGGAGGTGGGAGCCAATCCGAACTCAGTTTGAGATCTGTCACCATCCGCGGTTCCTCCGCATCCCTAGACATACAAAGTTTTTGAGCATTAATTGCGCAAAAACCACTGAACGGATTTACATCATATCACGACAAGCACTCTTTCTTGATCTAAATCTAGCTTTCTGCTAACTTTGGTGTATATCTGTTCAGCGGTTTAGGTTGCATCTGTGTCTAAAGTTCCTATGGGAAAATGAATGGGGAAATGTGTTCTGGGTCCCCCCCTCTTTTTTAGGTCCCTGCTTGATGGATCACCCTGAAATTCTCCATGAGCAAACTAAGCAAAAAATGACCACTTTTTGTAAAGTTTAGTACAGATTCGTCAAACGGCGCCAAAGTTATTAGCAACACAAAAATGCATTTCCTGTGGAAACACGATCATAACTAGAATTACCCAGGTGCAAACGCCACTGGGTAACATATATATTATATGATCAGTGATGCAGGTAGCAGATTGAAAGAGACTGATAAAAGGTGGTACACACAGACACCATCTCATCACAGGAGGTGTGTGAAGCAGCCGTGTTTACTGGATGGTTCATGCTTCGTATTTGGAGGTCTCAGTGAGTTGATGAGGGATTGCAGAGTCCCGCGTTCACAGTGTAGACTTGTCTTTTCTGATAAAGAGATGGATTCTCTCTGTGCTGTTGCGGTCATAGGTTGTTTCATTCTCTTGAGGCTAAAGTGAAGAATGATCTTTCCTCCATGTGATCTTTCTTGGTTCATGGACCGGGCGCCCGGAGTCTTGTAGTAGAATATCAACTTCTTGACATGCAATGAAGGGCATCCGTGTGAAATGTAACTGAAGTTGAAATGTTCAATGATCCGGAAGTACTAGGCAATAATGTCAGATTTTTAAAATAACTACATGCATCTCAATGGGGATATCCCAAAAATCTGGCATGGATCCGGCCCTCCAGGACCGGTTTGGAGACCCCTGTACTAGGCAATAATGTAGTTTGAGTATGAGCTTTGTGTAAAATATTCCATCTGTCTTCACTGCTCTACTATCAAGCCATGTGTGAGGATTTAGTTTTTGGTTAAAGAGTTTTTTAGAGATTTCTGCACAGAGAACCCTGCAGTAAAAATGAGGGAATTGGATGTGCATTAATAGGAATATGTTAAAAGCCTTTGAGGTCTCACAACGCACAGTCACACTTTTACAGGAGTGATCTCCAGCACCCTTGAAACTGTTTTTAAAACATTTGGCCCCTAGAATTAGCTATGAAATGGATAAAGAGCATTGCATTCAACTGAAGCATTATAAAGAGTTCGCAGAAAACATAGAATTTAAAACCTATGCTCCCTATTTACGATTTCAACTAGAGCATGTCGTAAGGTGCTGTATTCTGCTCTTACGTTTGGGTATACTCCCTTTAGCAACATTCTTAGCTAGCTGGGACGTTACAATTAACTCCAAAGGCATATGTGAATTGTACAAAGGTGGCCGACAAGATTTGCTTCATGTTTTATTAATCTGTCTTAATGCGAGTATAGTAGAGGTTCGGCGACGATATATAACTCCAATTCAACTAAAGTATAATGCTGTCTTGCCCCAAGATTTAATTATGTTGTGTAACTCTCCAGTCAACGAATTTGTAAGCCATAACTCGTTCAAGTGTTTAAAAAAGTTTTTTGAAGCTATTCTGAAGGTAAAACGCACAATCGTAAGATTTTATTTTATTTTACAGAATGTTATACAAGCAGGCGCCCAAATATTATCAACTTCCATTTTTATAGCCTGTTTTAAAAGTGTTACCAATTCAAATATTTTAAACTCAATAGTAATAATTTTATATCTGTATTTGTTGATCTCAGTTGAGGTCTGAACCGAATAAATAAAATGACTGATATTGGCATTAAGGATGCTCAGGCTGACCATGCAATGCGAGGGTGGCAAGCCCACATGTCGTTTCTGATGTTGTTGTGTCTGAGTGTGTGTCCATATATGTGCGTTGCTCTATGCGCCTTCGTTTTGCTGTACCTTTTGATTCCTTCGTGCATCACCTTTCCCCTTAACTCCACTGTCTATTGGCTGTTTGTTTGCACCATTGAGAACCCATGACTAATGTCTATCTTCTTTCTTCCTTTTAGGTGCTAACAATCTGAATGTGGAGGGCACTGGAACTGGACCTGCCTGTTCCCTGCGGACTCCACGTGCTGTCGTTGGCAGCTGAGTACCGGAGTAGGCGCTTGCTCGCTAAAACATGGAGACCAAATTTCAAGTTGGGATCCTCATGACTGCTGCACTCCTTCTCTTGAATGATGTCACAGCCAATGGCAACCCTGGCTTCCGGACATTTGTCGTGGCAGAGACCACGCTGACCCACTTGGCAGTGCACAGGGAAACGGGCGAAGTGTACGTGGGAGCGGTGAACTGGATTTACCAGCTGTCCTCCAACCTGACGGAGATGAGGGCTCACGTGACTGGTCCCATCGAGGACAACGCTGGCTGCTACCCACCACCCAGCGTGCGCGTTTGTGCCCACAAACTCTCGCCGGCTGATAATGTGAACAAGCTGCTTTTGATCGACTACACCGGGAAGCGACTCGTGGCCTGCGGCAGCATCTGGCAAGGGATCTGCCAGTTTCTTCAGCTGGATAACCTCTTTAAGCTAGGGGAGCCCCACCATCGAAAGGAGCACTACCTGTCCGGCGTCAAGGAGCCCGACACCATGGCTGGGGTCATAGTGGAGCAAGGGGAAGAACTCAGCAAGCTCTTCATCGGCACTTCCACCGACGGCAAGTCTGAGTACTTCCCCACCTTGTCCAGCCGCAAGCTGATCAAGGACGAGGAGAGTGTGGAGATGTTCAGTCTGGTCTACCAGGATGAGTTTGTCTCCTCCCAGATCAGGATCCCCTCCGATACCCTTTCCCTCTACCCAGCCTTCGACATCTACTATGTGTACGGTTTTGTCAGTAAGCAGTTTGTCTATTTCCTCACCTTGCAGCTGGATACGCAACAGACACTGCTCGACTCCACCGGCGAGAAGTTCTTCACTTCCAAGATTGTGCGCATGTGCTCGAAAGACCGGGAGTTCTATTCGTATGTGGAGTTCCCCATTGGCTGCACGAAGGATGGTGTGGAGTATCGGCTCATTCAGAGCGCCTACTTGAGCAAGCCCGGGAAGCACCTCGCAGAGTCGCTCGGCATCTCGGAGGACGAGGATGTGCTCTTCACCATTTTCTCCCAGGGTCAAAAGAACCGGTCCAACCCACCCCGCGAGTCGGTGCTCTGCCTTTTCACACTTAGTGAGATCAACACCCGGATCAGGGAGCGGATCCAGACCTGCTACCGAGGCGAGGGCCAGCTTTCCCTCCCCTGGCTGCTCAACAAGGAGATGTCCTGCATCACCACGGTGAGATCATGGTTCATTCCATCCTTCAGAATATCAGTGGCTTCAAATAATTGTGTTTTTGTTGGAGACTGTCAACATTTTGTAACTATTAACCCCTTCACTGCGGGGGTGTTTCCCCCCGCTGTGCTGGGGGGCGGGGGCGCGCATAGCGCCCCGGTGCTCATGACGAGCGGTGCTCATGACGAGCTGAGCTCGTCATGACCGCGCCCGTTTTAATGGAACGCTCAGCACAGCAGGGGAATCAGCCCAGCGTGCGAGCGTTCCATCAAACGGGCGCGGTCATGACGAGCTCAGCTCCTCGTCGGCACCAGAGCGCTGTGGCTCATGACGAGCTGAGCTCGTCCTGAGCAACAGTAGGGGTTAAGTTTTCAGAATGCATGCTAAGCTATATATCTGTGGGGAAATGTAATCCTGCAACTCTCAAATGAGCACTCATGATTGTATTGTAATTGCATATAGCGCTTACTACCCCTGACGAGACGTTGAAGCACCTTTTCGGCGAGTAGCAAGTTTTAGGGCTGCATCAACGGTATAACCTTGGATGTACAGTTGTTATCACTGTTGACACCTGCAGCGGTGTCCGTTCAAAGATGTTTAACTTCTCAAACTTACCAAATTTGATCCATTACTATATGCCTCCTTTTCTTTACCAGCCGTGCCCTGCTCATTTTATTTATTTTTATTTTTTATTTTAAAGGTTTTATGTAGCGCTGGCTAGACCCGGAGGTATCAGAGCGCTTTACATGAGCATCAGCTCATAGTTACAGGTTACATCGTTACAAAGGTTACACAGTTATTAGAGCATGGCAACATAGTTACTTGTAAGGTCGAGATAAACAATAAGCACAAATACAAAAGGGGAAAAGCAGGCAAGGTGAGAGATTCAGGGGAGGGGGGAAGGAGCTGGGGAAGTAGACAGGTAATGAAGGCGGGAAAGAGGAGGGAAAGGGCGACGGGGACACAAACCGGTAGACGAGTCAAAGCAGCTTTTTTGGTATTGTCGATCATGCACTACACGCCTGCTTGTTTGTGAAAGACCCATTGTTAGATTCCAGTGGGTGCACAGTAGTGCCCATCACATACTGTTGTTGGCTTTGCTGGGATACCATCTATTGCTTGCATCTTTTTTGATGGCTTGCATTGTCCTTCTTGTCCCTTCCCTGGAGCATCACCTCTTACTTGTGTCCTTCCACTACTCACTTTTTGGAAAAGTATCTTTTTTTCTTTTTGTTTAAGTTTGCCTTGAGATTTTACACGTTTTCCATCAGACTCCCTTCTTTGCTTCTCTCCTCCATCCACGCTGCTCTGTATCGCCTGTTTCCTTCTCTCCTTCTATGTTTCTCTCTCGCCTGCACACTTTTCTTCCACCGCTTGCCCTTCATGTTGCTCTTTCGCCAGTGTCCTCTGCTTCTCCCTCGCCCTCTGTATTGCTTCTACTTCTCTGCTGCCCATATTGCCTCCACCACCAACTCCCTCTGTGTTGCTTTCCCCAACCGCTTTTAAAAACCTACACTTTTGTAGTACCATTTAAAAAAAAAAAAAATCTGATCCTACTCTGACCGTAAATAAAGACAAAAAGGCGCCTGTGTCATTTTGTAGGCGCACGCCTACAAAATGCGGCTGCTGCAGCACCCGCATCATAGTGCCCCCAACCCCCTTAGCTGTGCTCAACCGCATTGGAGATGCCGTCCAGCATCGCTAAAAACAATTGGCAAAACTAATCGGCCCAAAAAGCGTAGTCTTTTGGTTTTGCCACTGCTTGTTCTCAAATAGTGTCCTCCTTCAGCTGTGCTGTGGTGGTGTAAAGTAATTGTCCTAAAACTGGTCTTAAGCTAGATAAAGGAACTGAGCTAAAGAGAGGAAAAGTGTTTTTAGTTGAGTGTTGAAGTTATGTATTGTGCAAAGATCTCATTGGTCCAGAGATGGAATTAAGTTTTGGGGGGACACAGGCGGCTTCTGGGGTGGAAGACCAGTTGGGGGTGGGTGGCCATGCTCCAACAACCATGAAACGTACTTCTTCCTGTTGTTGTCTCACCTTAGTGGTGTTAACCACCACTGCATGGGACAGTCTACTGGTGCAAACCCTGGTGGGGACTTTGCTGAATTTTGGATTGAGTCTTGCCACAGTTTAATTTTCTAATATTTTAGTGGCTCCTTTGTGATCTTGTGATGGTGGATTGCCATCAATGCATCGCTAAAGATCCCGCCTCTTGAATTTTCATTTCTCTTTATCAGAGGAGGTCACTGGAAAAAGAAATCTTTATTTTTTTTCCTTTCATCCCATATTTATTATTTTTACATTTTTATTTTAGAGTTTTATATAGCGCAAACTTGACCCAAATCGGGTATCAGAGTGCTTTACATAGCACCAGTTGCGTTACATGAGGATACATTCATTTTTTGTTAGGCCCAGGGAGATTAAGTGATTTGCCCAGAATCACAAGATGTCCAGCGTCGTTGCCGAGACTCAAACCCAGTTCCCTAAGTCCGAGGTCGATCGCCCTAGCCATTAGGCCAACTCCTCTCCCCATATTTCTTTTACAGTGGACAACTTTACTTCAAGGTTCCCTAAAGTATTGCCAGTGGTACAAGCACCAGGCTTGAAAATATCTTTAATATGTTGCCTGAGGGCGCTCTAGATTTTGCTGCTCATCGTTTAGTTGTGTTTTGGAATTTTACTCTTACTCTTGCCTTTAACACTTTTTCTCTGAAACACTTGGCATTTCTTTGGTGATAGCTTTTAGCTGTATTTTTTATTTTTTTTAAAATATTTTTTCATTTGACATGTTTGCCTTTTTACCAATAGTCTTTTAGAGTGTTGGACAATCAAGTAAGAAGCAGAATCAATTATTGGATTGCTTTTTAAAAGATCAGATTCATGAGCGGGGCAGTTTCCAGGCATTTGCTGCGCCTCCTATCCGCGTGATTCGACCTCGATCATAACCTGGATCCGCTGGAGTTTGGAGAATGTTGACAAACGGTCCCTGGACAGTTGAAATCCAGCTGCTCCTGTATGTATTATAATTAGGATGGAGGACTTAAATAGAAGCTTCATGTCCGTCAGCGCCTAGAAGACTGGCGCTCCCGGGTTCGTTCGTGTCAGCCCATTGAGCACTGGTGCCGAGGAAGCCATTTTGAGGCCAGAGTGATCATTCCCACGGTCCACTACCATTCCATGAGAAGTGTCTTTAAAAATTATTTTATTGGATTTTGACTAGGTATACAAAAAGCGTATAGCAGTGTACACCAGGTTATCCCAGGCAAGATTTTACATGCATGTGAATCGCGTGAGGGTGGACTCCTAATGGTTACCACGGGCCCATTGGTGGCTGCTGAACATAACAGTCAGGGGAAAGGGGAAAGGAACAGAAAAAAGAAGAGAGGGAGAATCCACGGTTAGGCTAGCTATAGTAACATATTTGCATATTTATACGTTTGCATGCACATGGGTGACCAACATTGACCATTTTACATCACATGATCGACCATTGAGTGCGCCCCTGAAGCATATCGCTACGGTACATTTATCCAGCTGGTACAAACGTAAAGTCTCTACAAAGTTCTTTAGTGTCTTGGTACAGTAGTAAAGTCCTCGAATTTGGTTCCTTCCCGGGGCTCTTTTATTCAAGGGTTCATAAGAGTCTAGAAATGTGTCTAAAGCGTTTCATAGTGACCTGGTTAATGGTGTCCATGAGGAGCTTTGTAAAGGTATGTTGTCGGCCCCTCTGCGATAGATGATCCAGTTTAACCAGATCTTGTACAACGTCTCGCTTGTATCCTTCTAGTTGGCAAGAACCATTTTTACTGCCGAGGTTGTAGAGAAGTGTCTTTGGACATCGGTTCCAGAGGGTTGGATCCATGCTAGATTTTCCGAATTAACACTTGGTGTAAATAAGTTCCATTTATTTTCATTCTATCGAAATGTACCTTATGTGAATATCCTGAAAATCGGGCGTGGATCAGTTCTCCTGGACCTGTTCTAGACAATGGGCATGCTTTACATTAAAGGATACTCTTTCATCGAAAGCATTAACGTACAGGAGTCTGGAACCAAGATGTGGAAGTGAGTTTTTTTCTACTTCTGCTTGACGAAGATTGTATTGACCTATTGTATTGTAATTGTATTTATATAGCGCTTATGGCGGTGAAGCCCTTTGCAGGTTCTAAGCCACCTTGGGACTCTGCTTTCTCTTGGATTTTTGGTGTTTGACTCATTGGGGAACCACATTGGTGGAGAAGTGTGGCTCAATGGTTAGAGCGGCAGACCGTGATGCAGAAGTCTGGCCCGGGACCAGGGTTCAATTCCCACCTCGGCGGGTCTTTGGCTCAATTTCCTCGGACCTGATAATTCTCGCCTCGGTGCCTATTCTAATCATGAGTCCCACTCTGCAACTCTGGGCAATAGCTTGCTTAATCTCCACAACGGCCCCCACAACGCTAGGATGCCTGGCTTCACCTTGGGGGTTCCCAGGAGTGGGCACTTCACAGGGAAAGGCCAGGAAAGGTTCCTCGGCGGTATTCGTACAAGCGCCGAGAGGCCTCCGGGTAGTCGTGCGCTATACAAGTACCTCTACATTTACATTTACCATTCAGTAGTGGTGATGAGTCTGCATGAAAATGGGGTACCTCTGATGCCCAAGACAAGGAACCGAGCCAACCACCCCCCATGGGAATGGGGCATACCACCCCAACATGGAGGTCATGAACCCGGTCAGTAGTTTTGAGGGACAGCCTCCCAAGGAATCAGAAGTTGAAGAGAGCGATCGGACAGTACTGAAACTAGCCTTCACGGTGAAGAAACGTGTCTCCCTTCAAGGTGTAAAGGCTAGCCAGGTACTCCTGAAGGATGAGCCATCTCTGGTTGAAAGACATGCTCAGTGGTTGCTCTCTCTTGAAGGGATTTCATCTGTACCCTGATGAAGGCCATGGCTTCTGCATATATGAGCCTCCGCGTGCTCCTTCGTCTGTGTGTCCCTCTTGACGGTCGAGCTTGGGTAGTGTCTGCATGGGGTCATCATAAGGGCCTTCTCTGCCCTGGCTTCAAGGCAACTAGAAAGATGTTGAGGACGGTCTTTTTCAGGGGCCTCGAAATACGTCATTTATTATCCGATCACATTGTCACCTTTAGTGTTATGTCGCTGACTTCACCATAACTTCACGGAAGCCATTCCCGGTGAGTGTGAGTGAGGAAAACCACTAACGCAGAGAGTTGGGTCAGGTCTCCTCAGTACTTAATTTGTGTAAAAAAAAAAAAAAAAAAAGTGGGAGGGCCCTTGTCAGGAGGCCACTACTTCTTGCACCACCCATTGCCCCAGGCCGCTCTGCTAATGACTGAAACAAAACCACTACTAAGCCTCACACTCCTGCAAGTGAGACAATTCAGACCATTCCAGGTCCCCAAAGCTATAAGAGTGGCTTAGGCGTCATTTTAAATGCATTTTGAATTACCTGGTATTGTGCTCTATTCTAAATTTGACAAACAGCGCCACTATGTGGCAGGCTGTCATAAGAGCTGGTGTTGACAATCAAGTACTGATGCTGAGCACTGGAAACCACGGGCTCAAATTAAGTACTGGGCCTCCTTCCGGGACAACCATCTCTGATGGACAGTTCCTAGAGTCAAGAGGGAAAGACGCGGGTGTCGCTCATTCGCCCAGCTGGTCTTCAACTTTGGAAATCCCTTCCTATCCATCTTTAGTCAAACAAAAATGTACTTAGTTTTAGGAAACAGTTGAAAACTCATCTCTAAATCTAAGCAGTGCGTGGGAAGCCTGCTCTGGGTAGCTGTGCCGCTCTAAAGGAACTTGTTTATAATAATAGTGCTAAAGTGCCTGTCGCAGTGGCTGTTGTCCCCCCGTCCGCCTCCCTGCATGCCCCTTCATGTCTGAGCTTGGAATCTGCCCCTGGTTGCAGATGTGCGGGCGCTATGAAGAGGTGTCCATCACCCTAGGCTTCCTGCTTTGTCTGTCCCTGGTGGCCAGGCTGGGCCGTCTGCCCATCTCACGCTATGCGCGTCTGCCCCTTCGGCGCGGATCGCAGCTACCGCTTCCTTCTGAATGTATGTACATGGTGGGGAGTGTGGTGTGTTGCCAATGTGTGTTTTCACATCTCTTTAGGTTTAAGGATTGGTTCTCCAGTGGCCCTGTTCACATCTTTTGAATGTGACAGTGCGACCCCCCGTGTGTCCAGTGTAGAGGACAGACACCCTCTTCCAACCTGGCATAAGGCCTGGCACCCCCACAGTTGCATCTGAGTTTAAGCTGCTACTGACATCGACGAGACCCCTCTCCCATGAAAGAACAAGCATTTGCAATGCAATAGATCTCACATTTACGAGTGTTTAACCTCTTCCATGCGTCGTACGGCCGTCTGTCGACACGAAGGGCGTGTGCGTCGGACAGCTGGGGGCCGTCCAATTTGTGAACGCAAAGAATTCGCCCGCACAGCAGCGAAATGTGCGCAGCATCGAAGCGGTTAAGCTATTGGCATTGTAAATGACAATGCCTTTTGTTGATCTGTTTTGATAATTTACACATAAATGAAAGACATTGTTATTTACAATATCAATAGCTCCAACTCTCTTGTAAATACCAGACCTGTTCAAAGAAGTGGCCGGCATTGTCCCGCGCTGCTCCGAAAGTGAAAGCACACATGGTGCGCTGAGTGTTGCAGGAAAGCATGTCATGCCTGCAGTAGGAGAAACTCATTTAAAGAAAATAGTGCTTACAAACTTAAAAAGACGTACTGTGTAATCGAATCAGAAGCCAGCATTTACAAATGGCAATGGCACAAGCCAATGAAAAATATGGGCGGAGCTTCTATTCCATACTCCAATACAGCATGCCGCAGCGCAGCGCATGCGCTGCCCAGGCTCGACCTAAAAAATAATATAAGCGGCTCGGCTGGCTTAAGGGGCCTCGGTTTGAAAGGTTCGGAAGGGCTGTAGAGATTCAAAGGCACCAGCTTTTTCAAAAGTCTGATTTCGGAGAGGCCGCTCAGCATTTCTGCTGACAACAATTCTGTAATAAAGTATAAGGTAGGAAATGCCAGCAGACATAGATACTTCAAGATGAATGTTTATTAGTCACAGCTGTTGCAGAGACCCAAGTAACTGTCCAACATAGAATGTCTCAGACAGGCAATACATAACACATTCTAGATTCTCATGACATGGGTAATGATGTAATGCAGCCAGATCACAAATTCTTTACCCAATGCATTCCCTCTGTGAAGAGCCCTGATGTGCGCAGCACGCAGAGGCGAATTGGCACCTGCGTTGGAGAGAAAAATGACAAGTGTCCATGGGCAGTGGACCACGTGCCATAAAGTCCACTCTGCAGCCTGTGGTGAAACCCACCAGTCCTTGCATACTTGTAATGCCCGGCTGAGGAGGCAAAGGCGAAAGTACGCTTGTCTTGTTCTCTGCTGCCTCGCGGTGTGATTCCGGAACCACCAGAGCAGGACCCGTCGGTTGGACTAGGACCACGGACCACCCCAGGTGCCGCTACTTCTCTACGTCGAAGGGAGGTATCTCCCTTGTCGTCTTTGGGAATGGTCTGGGGAAAAAAATGCGAAAGAGGAATGAAGGAACGGTAGTATAAAAAAGAAAAAAGAAAGTACCCTTTCACTTTTTGATGCAAAAGTGCCACTGATCACAAGCTGAAATTACTGGGCTAAAAATAAACTTGATACAGGCCTTTCCTTGACGCTGCCAAGGACTCCTAACTTCTGTGAATACCGAAATGAGTGAATGCCTTCTGTGAATACCAAAATGGTAGTAAGTTTAGGATTTTGTCTTAAGTTAGTTCTGTGAATCGGGCCCGGAGTATCTAGTTGCTCAAACTCTCGAAGGAATTACACGAATGACGAGCCGATGTCATAAATGCACAAGTTTGTGTGATTTATTCCACTTTTCTTTTAACTTTTTTAGAAAAATATTGAATACATTTTCACCATGTCATCATAAAGGACAACGAAAAATTCAGACAATTTGCTAACATGAACATTTCACAAGTGTACATAAAACATCAACAAGTGGTAGAAAAATACATAAATGATACAAGTTTGAATGCAAAACATCGAACACCAGTCCCGGTTCGCAGGGGTGAGGTTACTGGACATTTGCGTGGCGGCAACTTGGTCTAAGATTCATATGTTTACCAAGCATTGCTGTCTGTATTCAGCCCCAAAAGCAGATGCAGCAGAAGGGCAAACAGTTCTGCTTCATCTTATTCAGTGAGGTGAGGCTTCTATTCTTATGTCAACAGAAGTTTTCGTTTTATATTATATGTATTTGTGTTAACACAGCTTTATTGATGTGTTCAGTTGTATCATGGCCTTCGCTTCTGCGTGGTTTGCAATATCCACGACCACATCTTGAGGTATGACTGCCAGCTACTCGGATTCAAGCGTGTGAATCTATGAAAGATGCAATCCGGGAAAAAAAACGAGCTACTTACCTATACACGTGTTCCCCAATTGACATCTTTCATAGATTCCCATGCGACCCTCCCTCCTTTCCATTGGGACTCTCCACTCTGAATATCTTTTCTATTCAAATTTGAAGGGGCTGCTCTTAGATTGGTTGAACTTTGGTATGTGAACTGATTAACGTGTCACTTGGTTTGTGTTTTCCCCCAATGCTTTTCTACGCACTGCCTATAATTATTACTAGGGGTAGACGGAATTTGCGTAGTCGCGCTACGCAAAGCTCCGCGAAACGGTAAAAAATCTCCGTGAGCACGCAGAGTTCAGCGAACACGCGGAATTGCTTGTTCCGCCCGTTCGTGATGTTTTTTTCCTGTTCGCGAACGTTGTTTGCATGCTCAGGGGGGAAATATCTCGCCAACACACATTTTGAAAGCATGAACAAGCAAAAAATTCCACGGAGCCGCGGAATTTTTTGCCATTCTGCGTTCTGGGCGGAATGTGAAATTACCCAAATTCCGCGAGCGGAACAGAATTTACCGCCCAATAATAATTTTTAGCATGGTACTCCCACTGTGACGACTGGGAAGATTCAAGCATGTGAATCTATGAAAGCTGTCCGTATCGGAGAACCACCAGTAAAAAAACCTGTTTTTAGGGACCACCCCAACACCCATGTATGGGAGTTTGGATCGTAAGCAGAATTGACCTATGCCAAGGGCCATTATTCTGAGCGAGAAGATGACCATGCAAAGTAGAGGACACCGCTGCGCCCAAGTAAAATAATTCACTGTACATGAATCTTGGGTCATACTGCTGACAGGGAAAAGGTGGTGAGAAGATAGGAGCAATGACCGGCACAGAGAAAAGAGTCTAATATCAAGTAGAGCTCGGCGAGCCAAGGAAAAAGTAGAAGCCCTCAAAGAGAAGCGACAAGTGCACAAGAGGTCACAAACTCTGCGAATGTCAAAACTAGCTGACCGAGAGGCGATGACCACGAGCTTTATGCAACAGCTCTTCTAATGCATTCAAGTGAAAATTAGTTCCAGTAAATAACTGCGACAGAATCTGAAGGAGATCAAACGTGATGACGCACCGACGGGTGACGGGTAATAACGCGCACCCCCTAGGAGATTATGGAAGGACTTCGGACCCGGTTAGAAAACAAACTTTGAGGCACTCTTCCCTTGTCCTTAGAAATTTGAAGTGAAAGCAAAGCCAGCCAACAAACTGCTTCCTTTGCTGTTGTTTATGCACCATTTGAAGTGCTGCTTTGCACTGCCTTCGTGTTCCTTTTGATGGAGACGTCTAGTTGAGGCTATCCATAAGACCTCTCTACCTCACGCGATGAAGCGTAAGATGCTGCAGGCTGTGCTTTAAATAGGCCGGTACTGTCCGGTACGGAGTACCAGCACTTTTTATTTTGAGGAGGAGAGTACCGGCACTGCTCGAGAGAAATGCCATACCTTTAATTGGAGGGTACCGGCACTTCTCGAGAGAAATGCCATACCTTCAATTGGAGGGTACCGGCACTTCTCGAGAGAAATGCCATACCTTCAATTGGAGGGTACCGGCACTTCTCGAGAGAAATGCCATACCTTCAATTGGAGGGTACCGGCACTTCTCAAGAGAAATGCTATACCTTTAATTGGAGGGTACCGGCACTTCTCGAGAGAAATGCCATACCTTCAATTGGAGGGTACCGGCACTTCTCAAGAGAAATGCCATACCTTCAATTGGAGGGTACCGGCACTTCTCAAGAGAAATGCCATACCTTCAATTGGAGGGTACCGGCACTTCTCAAGAGAAATGCCATACCTTCAATTGGAGGGTACCGGCACTTCTCAAGAGAAATGCCATACCTTCAATTGGAGGGTACCGGCACTTCTCAAGAGAAATGCCATACCTTCAACTGGAGGGTACCGGCACTTCTCGAGAGAAATGCCATACCTTTAATTGGAGGGTACCGGCACTTCTCGAGAGAAATGCCATACCTTCAATTGGAGGGTACCGGCACTTCTCGAGAGAAATGCCATACCTTCAATTGGAGGGTACCGGCACTTCTCAAGAGAAATGCCATACCTTCAATTGGAGGGTACCGGCACTTCTCGAGAGAAATGCCATACCTTCAATTGGAGGGTACCGGCACTTCTCGAGAGAAATGCCATACCTTCAATTGGAGGGTACCGGCACTTCTCGAGAGAAATGCCATACCTTCAATTGGAGGGTACCGGCACTTCTCGAGAGAAATGCCATACCTTCAATTGGAGGGTACCAGCACTTCTCGAGAGAAATGCCATACCTTTAATTGGAGGGTACCGGCACTTCTCAAGAGAAATGCCATACCTTCAACTGGAGGGTACCGGCACTTCTCAAGAGAAATGCCATACCTTCAACTGGAGGGTACCGGCGCTTCTCAAGAGAAATGCCATACCTTTAATTGGAGGGTACCGGCACTTCTCAGAAACAAACAGGTTTTCTGCAATAGAGTACCTGCACTTTTTTTCCATTTCAAGCACTGGCTGCAGGTATTATACAGTGCAATTTGTACCTTGTGATTTTACTTTGAGACCCCATTCAGAACCAGTACACCATAACGTCAACCTGGAGTTGGAAGATGTCTCTAGCATAGATTTCTCTGCACTGTTGACATGTTTCAGTGACAGGAGACCTATCAGGGCAATGTGTCATCTGATCTGTTTTGGCCAAGGCTAAAATCATCCTAGTGTAGGGGTGTGGATTTCTATAAAATGTCTATTTGTCCCAGGGACGGGATGATTCAGAAATGTAATTGTCCTGTTAAAAAAAAGAAAATCTGTGTCTTTGTGACAGATTATTTATTCATTCTCATTTTAGCAAAGCTTTATAAAAACTTCTCTGAATATGTTGGGGATCATATTAAATCGTGGTCTCATATTGGTCCCTTCCTGCAAATAACCGTGTGAATGTCTGCATGCCACAAACTTAAGGGGAGTTCACAAACTCCTCTCCAGTCTGTTCCCACACTGGCAGAGGGGGGAAATGTCTCCTGGCAAGGGCAGGAGTAAAACTTTTTTTTCTGGCTGGAGAAAAAAGTGGGTGTAGGTAAAGTTAATTTGCAGTTTCACATGAGCAAAAATATTATTGTATATTTCCTTATGCAAAACTTGAATTAAAGTTTTCTAGGGGTACGTATTGCAGGCCTTCTTCTGTAAACTATTGTGAATTCCTGAATTTCGTAAATCTCCGTGGATGCAAGGTGCATTTTTTGTGTTTTTTTGGGAGAATTGTGCGCTTAATTTATTTTCTTATTACCGATAGTGCTTTGCATGGATTCTCCATCATTTGTTTATTAATATTACAATGCATCAAGCCTGTTTTACTAAATGATGGCTTAAGAAAAAATTGTTTTTAAAATTGCAAAATAGTTCAGCAAATCTATTTTTTCAGTTGCAAATTTTTTACTACACTTCTCATTTTGAAATCAAACTATCCCCAGTCTTGCTTTCAGGCTTCTGTATTTATTTGCATATGATCAGGGTGCATTCTGGGAGCATTATCAGGAGCCTCAACGTATAACATTTTGCAAACATGTATCAACGTTTTGTTATGGAACCGCTGTCAGTAACGCAAGCTGCGCTCTACAGCATTTCCTTAGAGTACTCACCCCTACAGTAATGGCTTTGCGTTAATAAATTATAAGTGCTTTATTTGTAAAACATCAGGTGCCGGTGCTCAAAGCGCTGCGCACTGCTCAGACACCCACGGCTGGTGCTATAAAACGTCAGAGCATGAATCGCAAGGGTGCACAGTCTCGAACCCACCTCAGGCCTATTTAATGCACTGCCAGTCACTCCTTACCAGGTAATCCCACTCTTAAACGTGTCTGCTTTCTTTCTCCCTTGATGACAAATTTTCTGTGTTTCTTTTCCTCCGTCTTTTTATTCTTTTGTTTTTCCCTCTTTTGGCCTCGGGAAAAGTCTAATGTGGTGAAATAAGTGCTGGTCCCCAAAAGAAAGTGCTGGTGCTCCCCCCCGGCACAAATTAAGCACTAAGGGCTAGATGTAGGTAAATAGGTTTTACTGATTCTACCGAAAAATACTGAATTTTACCGATTTGGTATTTTAGAATCAGTAAAACCTATGCAGGTAATTATTCTGTAAAAATACAGAATCGTCAAGATTCGGTAATTAACGAATCGGTATTTACCGATTCGGTAATTGCCATTCATTCCTATGGACCTGGAGGCCCATAGGAATGAATGGCAATTACCGAATCGGTAATTACCGATTCGGTAAAATAGGGAAATAGTCAAGGGTGGCAGGGTGGCACTTTGACACCCTGTTGCACCCCTGAATAGTGCTGGTGTGCACATGTGGCACACATACATGCCCTAAGGGCATGTATGTCTGTCACATGGCACAGGTGTAAATGCACAGATTTGCATTTACAAAGGAATTCCTTATTTACCAGCAACCAATAGTTGGTGGTAAATAAGAAATTCTTACAGCACAAAAGCACTCTTAAAGTGCTTCCTACATCTCATTTAAATACCGAATCAGTATTTACCGAGTCGGTAAATATACCACCTACATAGGAAAAGGCTATTACCGGTCGGTAACGGATGATTTCGGCAGTTACCGACCGGTAAAAGCCTACCTACATCTGGCCCTAAGTTATATACACAAGTTGTGACACCTTGCATAGGTGGAAACAGATCTTGTGTTGGAGGCAAACAGTCCTCCTTCACAGATCCACACTGTGGTACTGTACAATAGCAGCTAAAGGGTCTGTGGTGCAATGGGTTGACCTTAGTGGTCCAGGAAACTAAACCTGAAAACCTATTGTCCTTGACCCTTAAATAATATCTCCTGGGCCTCGACGGGAATTGCAAGACTACAATTTGAATGTTCAGGTCAAGAAAACAATATAAACACAGAGAGGAGGGAAATGCTGCCTCATAATGCTGGGAACCAAGAAAGAGGCTAAGCAACACTTGAGAGTTGGAAACTGTGGCCTAACGGCTAGGTCGGTTGATCTCATATGTGGGGGACCGGGTTCGAGTCTCGGCAATGACGCTCAACATCCTGTGATTCTGGGCAAATCACGTAATCTCCCCGTGTGCCTAAGAAAATGAACGTGTTCTTGTTCAAAGCAACTGGTGCTCATGTAAAGCGCTCTGATACCTTCGGGTCAAGTTCGTGCTATATAAAACTACAAGAAAAAAAAAATGATAGACAACACCATGCACAACTACTCACCGCTTACCTTAAAGAGACTGCAGACAAAGAAAGTGGCCTTTGCTGTTGTAGCACAAAATATTTTTTTATTTTTTGATGAATGAGGCGCTTAGTAATGTGCACTAGGAGAAGCCAGCTCCCCCCGCTTTCTCCTCTTGTCACTCATTTTCAGTGGCTTTCATTCCATCCATGGATACATATGGTCTGATTCACAGAACTAACTTAAGACCAAATCCTAAACTTACTACCATTTCGGTACTCACAGAAGGCACTTACTCATTTCGGCATCACTCCTTTTTCAGTTCCTTTCATTCCATCCATGGATTCACAGTTTGTCTAATTCTTTGCGTAAAGTATAGATTTGACGGACTACGTTGGTTCCATCCAGCAAGGGCCTGAAAGGTTGTTGTGGAATATAATGTTCAGTAGTGTGACTTGAACTGGTGTGTGTATGTCTGTTGTGCCACTGGTGGACTCTTGCAACCCACGAGCCTTGGCTTCTGCACACCAGCTAGAGGTCCATCCACTCTTCTGATGCTGTAGTGTGACCTGGACTGGAGTTTTGCCTCTTGCCGTTCCTGGTCTCTGCACCAGTGGCGTAGGCTCGGCCTCTCCGCCTGGGTCTCTGCTGTAATCTCGAAGGAGATGGTTATATTTTTTAGTTAAAATGTAGATCGTGTTGGTATTTATGGGTAGTGGAAAGAGAAACCAGAGGTCCAAGGCCCACCTGTTCTAGGACTCTGACGTTCCAGGTTCGTTAAGGTATAACGTAGGCATGGTGGAGTTTATATACCTGATGCATTCTTGTACATCCTGAGAGCAAGGACCACAAAGAACAGGTTCTTTTCTGGTGTTTGCTGGGGGAAACAGCGTTTACTACGCAACTTTTACAACGATGTGCCTTTACGACGCAACTTTTACATCGCAAGTCGTTACAACGACTTGCGCTGGGGGGCGCTCCAGGATAGGGAATGGATTAATTGACTTTCCAACTCCTTCCCTACTATCCACGGGGACTGGAGTTGGAATAGTAAATTAAACTATTCACTATCCAGCGCCCCCCCAACGCAAGTCGTTGTAACGACTTGCGTTGTAAAAGTTACATCGTAAAGGCATGCGTTGTAAATGCATGCCTAGTAACGACATACATCCGTTTGTTGGTGATCAGTAGCTCTATATATACTTTGTAACTTTTAATCCGCACTGGGCAGGAGTATGTCTACAGAAGTGCCCTCTGCTTTGGTGTCGGGTGCCTTGTTTCCATCACTTCCGTATTTTAAATGCACGGGTCATCTTTCTAAAAATGTGTTGGCGTCAACATATGCTTTACGATTAAACTATTTTTGCTGAAGCACAAAAAGCGAGGCGGGTCTTTCAGGAAACGGCCCGCCCTCTCTGGACAGTTGCCTATGGCTTTACACTATGGGTCAAAAAATGGAAAAAATGCCATTTGCATCCTAAACCCGTTGCCCCAGGGACCACCCCATCCGTGCCAGGGCGGGCAGCGCGAACACGCTCTGTTCACAATAGACGCACTGTCTTGGGGCATTTAACCTTCCCGCCACTGAGCCACTTGCTGTCGGCCATGATGCAGGAATGTGGCTTCTGTCCTTTAAACAGACCCCCCCCCCTTCCTAAAATGTGCCCGTTGGCCATTAAATCAGAGAGGGAGGTCCCGCTCAGACCCTGTTACTGCAAGAAGTCTCTGAAGCTAATAAAAACCATTACACTGCAAAGAACTGTTTCCAAACTTGACTGCAGACTCACTGGAAATGGGTTTATCCTCAACCACTCAAACGAAATCGGTGCTCATGTAAAGCGCTCCGATACCCGATTTCTCGGGTCTAGTTCGCGCTATATAAAATTCTTTGGAGAAAAAAATAAAAAAAAAATATATATATATATATATATATATATATATATATAGATAGATAGATAGATAGAGATAGATAGATAGATAGATATAGATAGATAGATATAGATAGATAGATAGATAGATATAGATAGATATAGATAGATATAGATAGATAGATAGATAGATAGATATATAGATAGATAGATAGATAGATATATATCGCTCCCGGGAGGTTTTCACGGCTGCCTCAGTGTTGGCATCCGGGTCTTAAAACTCACCAACAACACCCGGATGGCAGAGGGTGTCACCTTGAAAGGGGGCGGTGCGGGGGGGGGTGCTGCCTTAGTGGGCATGGAGGGGTGGGGGCACATCAAATTCTTTCCTGACTAACCTAGACTTCAATATCCGAGTTGACTCCTCTCTCTCGACATTCAAGGATAGGTGTTAATCCACCTTCGTTTGTTTTCTCTCCCTCCGCTGCATGTTTACCTATTTTTCATGTTGCATTTTTTTTATCTGTTTTGCTTCCTTACCGCCTTCCTACTATGTAATGCAATTTCCTTCTGTTTTTACAGTGTGTATGTAAAGCGCTCTGATACCTACGGGTCAAGCTAGCGCTATATAAAACTTTTAAAATAAATTAATAAAACATCATTCCCTTGTAGCCCAGGCACCGGCTTGCCAGTGGTCCCTCAGTGGCAGGAGTGACTGGGTGGGTATAGGGGCCACCTCGTTTTCTGGTATGCCGATGCCCGTGAAGGACTTGTGAGCCTTTGGCCTCACGTGCCCACCGCGGGGCATGTTAACACAGTGGGCAGGCTGCAGCCTTCCCACTGGGTTAACATGCCCCGCGGTGGGCACGTGAAGTCCCTTGCACCGCCTTGGTGCAAAATTCACCCAAAAATCAGCTAGAAAAGGTGGCAGCAGGCGGGAAGATGCTTAGGTGCCTGGCGCAGGCGGTCTTTTGCCATCTACTGGCCCTCTTTTGCCATCCACTGGCCCTGAGGGTATAACTTGGGAAGCTGGCGGCATTATCGCAGGAGATGGTTTAAGGAAAGGCCCGTGACACGCAGGGCGGAGAGAGGGCCACGCGTGTGAAAGGTAAACTTGAGAGTTTTAAGGGATAATGTTATTAAAGATTGATTTCCGAGCGGGCCGGCTTCTGGAGGTGCTTAGCAGTGCTAATTAAATTCTCTTCCTCAATAAGTGCCTGCCATTGACACGGTGTTCGGATCCGCGCGAGGCGCTGGCCTTTGATCCACTTACGCGTGATTAAAAGGCTCATTGGTATTGTCGGCTCTGCTGAAACCCACTTAAAGTAATACCTGTTGAGCGAAGCTGCAGGGCTGAGGGGGCGAGGCGCTGCGCTTGGCAGCAGCCCTTCCCCCTCGGGTTTCCACCTAGCGCCTCTATGGGCATGTGGGCGCGAGGCGCTAGCGCCCAGCTGGGACTACTGCACTATACAAGCCCCACTCTCTGGGTGAGGCCAGGCACCTAAAATCGACTTCTGGGGTCTGCGTTATGTTATGTTATGTTATAAGGGCTTATATAGCGCACAGCTTCCCCAGCAAAGGGGCGTCCGGGCGCTTCCAACAACAGAGAAACAGAACAGATTACTACAACGGGAAGCTCTAACATAACAAAGACCAAATAACTATTTTAAAGAAAAAAGGTATGTTTTGATAGCCTTCCTAAAATCCAACAGACCCTCCAATCTACGTATATGAACCGGCAAGGAGTTCCATAATTTGGCTGCCAAATAGCGAAGGAACGTCCTCCCGCTCGACAACGCTTCACCTGGGGAACAGTGACCGAGTGCTGCCCCAAAGAACGCAGTGCGCGGGGTGGAACATACGTGGTCAGCAAATTGCAGAGCAGATTAGGATTGGCAAGTTTCAGAATCTTAAAAGAAAGACATAATGCTTAAATTGAATCCGCTCCGCCATAGGGAGCCAACGAAGTTTCCGGATGGTATCGGCGATAGGACAAAACCGAGGGAGCCCTAGCAAGGCTACCCCAAAGAAGTGCTCGTCTGCGGATAATCCTCTGTGCCTCCCCTTCTCGAACACCGAATCGGTTCAGTCACAATTGCATTTGTTTTTAAAGCTCAATAAATGATGAATTTACTGTGCATCAAGATGCGACAATCTTTGTTGGGGCTCTTCAATTAATCCCTCACTATCACCCTCCAACAGGGCCTCTCATCTCTCCAAAGCCCCTCCCTCACATGAATTTCATTTGTTTTATAGCGCCTCTCATACCAGTGTAGGGTGTCGGAGCACTTTACACCACACACACATACAGAGACAATGAATCACACATGTGTAAGTCAGTGAATATAAAATGGTCCATAAGACAAAGGGGACTACAAGGTGTGTAAAGCGCTCTGATACTCGATTCGGGTCAAGTTTGCACTATATAAAACTCCATAAAATAAAAAAATGATTCACACACCATCTATACTGCTAGCCTCTTTTTAAGAGTGCTTGGTCTGGAGAAGCACAAACTCAGGATTCAGAACGTAAGTGGTTAGGGTTGACTTTACTAATAAGAATTTATTTCTACCAAAAAAAATCTTTTTAGCGAAATTAATTTAATTAAAGACGACGATTGTAGCTTAAAAATTGCACAGTAACAAAACTATCTCGGTGACAAAAGCAGTAACTCACTGAGCTATGCACAGAAAATACTGTTATGGGATCTGCATAGTGCACGCTCTTTGCAGCAGGCATATTAACCCTCTGCGCTACCTGAGATGAGTTAATTAAAACTGCCACTAGACAAAACTCCTCTCTCCCCAGCAGGTACATTAATCACCAGAGTTATCTTGACACTTTTATTGTTGCCTGAAAACTGTTGGATGTACGAGGAACTCTGCAGAGCTTTTAAACCTGCTGCACTGCTACAAAACTGGCCCCCAATAACAAAAGTGTCCCCCCGCCCTTCCAGCCACCGAAGGTATCACACGATACCCGGTCCAGCCAGTCCAGCCTTGCGTCCTATGTACTGTGGCACTGTTGGCAAGGTATCACACGATGCCCGGTCCAGCCAGTCCAGCCTTGCATCCTATGTACTGTGGCACTGTTGGCACGGCGTGATGCTCCAGTCAGAAGGATCCTTTGCGCTTGCTCTGACTCAAGGTTGGAGGCCTATCCTGTCTGCTTGTGCCATTATGAGACTGACCAATGCAAAAACAACAATTGATGGACAGAATGCCGAACCGGATGCTTGTTTCCGGTCCCGGGAGGACCTGGCTTGGCAGTTCGGGCTGGACTGTTCCCATGAGGCACAGGGTCAGACTGATTTGCATATGGCTGGGTCCAAACTGGGGTGGTGTGGTGAGCAAAAGAATGATGGATTTGACCCAGATCCTGGTGACTGGGGGTGAGTGCGTGCATTGTCCAGCATTCCGTCCATCAATTGTTTCTTTTGCATTATGAGACTGACCAGCACACAAAACTTATACCCAGCGCAAGATGTTACAACAATGGTGTGCTCCGCTATAAAGCAACCCTGCACATCTGGGAGATCTTTTTCCACAAACTTTTTATTGGGTTTTAGAAGAAAAGGTAGCACAATAAAGTATACAAGAAGCATAAGATTACATTTATAAAGAGGCATTTCTGAAATGTCACCGCACCAAGCACTGGCTGCCTTCATCCCATGTACCTCCACTGAGTCCCCTGGTCCTAGCGCTCCGAACTCTTTACGGGGTGTGCACGCGGCCCATTTTTTTTTAAAGGAAGCGCTCAGTGGCGGATTGAAGTGATGTGTTGCTTACCACTGAAGTGTTTGTGCTACAGTAAGGTCCCCCAAAACACAAACGGAACAGAGGCAGGGGGTGCCAGTAGAAAATAACTGAAGGGGAACAAGATGGCTGTCCTAATGTGGCCTTTGAACGGGGACCACTTGGTGTCTGTGCCTTGTCTCCCACACCACAAGTCCACGGCGCATTCTCTAAAGTGGACGTCGCACCATCGTGGCCTTTGTGTTCATCTCAAATTTGAACCAGACTCTCCCCAGCCGCACTCCAGTTTATAACCTCTTCCATGCCGACGTCACAGTGTGCGTGTGCGTCGGACGGCCGGAGGCCGCCAAAAATTCTCACGCATCATTTTTTTTCGCACCATGGCGGAATGTCCGCTGCGGCGAAGCGGTTAATGTAATTAGATGGAAGTACCAAGCAAGTATGCTCTCTTAAATTACGTTTGTGCTGCGCTTCTCTTGGGATTGGTTCGCGTGTGACGCGGGACCTGTGCTCACAGACTGGTTCCCCCGTTCCCAGTAGAATGGTGTTTTCTGGGGCTGTGCTGCATTTTCAACCTTTTCCTACTAACTCCTTATTTAGTTGTTATCCTATATACTTTATTTATTTTTAGAGTTTTCTATAGCGCGAACCAGACCCAAGGTAGGGTAACAGAGCGCTTTACAAAGTGAGCAGGAAACGAAAAGCACATTTGTTACCAACAAAACAGATAAAAAACAACGCAAATAAGTAACAACAAGCACAGAGTAAAGTTCGGGGGATACAGGCAGAGTAGAGAACAGCTCTGCGATAGGGAGTCATGTCGGGCTTGAACAAGTCTTATCTTCGAGATATCAAAGGAGGAGGAGTGTAGACGAGTTAGAAGTTGAAGCTGGCTTGGTGTTTGTGCGGATTTTAAGGTTTCCAAGATAACCCGGAGACTAGTCGAAAGAATCCCTCAAACCAGATTTCCGGCCTTCTACTAAAGATAAACATTAATGTTGCCCTGAAAAAGTAGTTGTACCCCAAAGCATGTATTGGTACATTTTGTCGTTGTAACTGCAAATTGGGTGATCAATTGGTGAAGTTATTCAAGGTGGTCTTGTCGCGTTCGATTTCTGGTGGTGCAAACATATTCTATTTGTGCAAATCTATTCCACACCTTGGAGACATTCTGGGTCGCTATAGGAGGGAGCACCTGTGTGCAGGTCATGGACTCTCCGCGTTTACTTACACCGCTGGCATTCGGCCGCTTAGCTGCATATTGCTCAGCTCCGCGGGCTTTGAGGCTGCTCACGGGCATAGCGGGTACCACTTTGGCACATTGCCAAGTCGCACTCTGATATTAGTGGCAAGAAATAGCAAGATGCATTGGCTAGCCCAACAAGTCTCTTCTTTTGGCTTTTAGTGCAGACCTATTGGTTTAGGCAGTGCCACTTGTTGATGTTCAGCGTCAGCAAAAATAGAAAAAAAGCCTTTTGTCAATGTTATGGCAAAAAAGAGGTGTAATAATATGTATGCTCAATGATGTGGCTGTATATATATATATATATATATATGTGTATATAGATATAGATATATATAGATATAGATATATAAGAAGAACGCTTGGCAAATTTCAAGTGACAAACGGAGCCAACAACAAGTGCGATCTTTCGTCTTTTTTGTTAACGCACATCAGCCATTGACGCGTTTCGGCCGGCAGAGCAGCCTTGTTCACAAAGTGTTATGGCGTGAATGTCAGTGGCCTTAACATACCATGTATGCGCTTGACTAGCCAAGAAAACAGACTTGAGTTGCATCACCGCTGCTTTACATATCGAAATTGTTTAGACCGATACTTCTGGTAATTTTACAATTTGCTCGTGTGTGCCGAAGCGCGAAGTTATTGGTAAATAAATTAACTGTAAAGATGTTGTGTTACTAGAACAAACCTTCAAACATTATTACAGCCACGCATACTCAAGGCGCTCGCATTTTGCAGATAAGGCAAAATGACCTTATTTCTACAGAAAGGGAAATTATTACCTAAACATATTTATACTGCAATAGAAATATAGACAGGTGTCTGAATATTGCTGTACCCATATCGATGTTACCCAACAATTTAAGGCAAGTGTCAAAACCAACACCCACATTTTGGTTCTTACCAGTCCTCAAGCGGTCACGCAACCTAGGAAAGTGGCCAAAATGAAACATTGTCCATTGCTACATGGTATTGGCCCGTTCTACAGGAGACCAATTACTACATTTTCATTTAAAACATGTGCATAATATGTCCACGATCAAATGCTCATTATTTTATATCACTCTGTCATATTTCTTGTTTTAAACCTCTACCAGAAAGGTTAAAGTCTCATATGTTATTTTTTTTTTTCTTAAGCAGTCAAAACATAGCCGCAGTCTGTACAAAGCCAACACCATTGTCAGTATTTCTTCATTTAATAGCGCTAGGATTCAGAAGGAGAATGACGCTTCCAGCCTGAGTGGAGACCTTATCAAGGGGAACTTAATAAATTACAAAATACTGACAATGATGAACTTAGAACTTGGAGATTAAAATCGTTATAAGAATTCTTTTTGTGGAAGTACAAGTGTTAACTTTAGAAGATGAAAAAAGAATAGCAAATTCAAGAGACTATAAAAGCCCTGAAGAAGCGCAGTGGCGCGCGAAACACGTGTTGACTTTGTACAGACTGTGGCTATGTTTTGACTGCTTAAGAAAAATAAATAACAACAAGGACAACCCTACGTGTTTCACAGCACTGGGCTCCTTGCTCACGTATATAATATATATCTATAATATCAAATAGGAGCATCCTGGTAGAAGATTGAAAGTGCAAGAAAACACACGCACACGCATGGAATACTGAAATGAAAAGAAGAAAATAGTCCCCTGATTGTGAGCAGTCGAAAGATAATCAATCAATCAGGTCATTTGTAGAGCGCACTACTCACCCGTAGGGTCTCAAGGCGCTGGGGGGGGGGGGGTGCCGCTACTGCTCGAACAGCCAGGTCTTGAGCTTCTTCCTGAAGGCGAGGTGGTCTTGGGTCAGGCGCAGGTCGGTCGGGAGGGAGTTCCAGGTCTTGGCGGCCAGGTGGGAGAAGGATCTTCCTCCTGTTGTCGCTCTTCGGATGCGGGGGACGGCGGCGAGGGCGTGGTTGGCTGATCTGAGGAGGCGCTTGGGAGTGTAGAAGTTGATCCGGTTGTTGAGGTAGCTCGGGCCTTGGTCGTGTAGGGCTTTGTGCGCGTGGGTGAGGAGACGGAAGGTGATTCTCTTGTTGACCGGGAGCCAGTGTAGATCTCTCAGGTGTCCGGAGATGTGGCTGCGTCGGGGGATGTCGAGGATGAGTCTCGCCGAGGCGTTCTGGATCCGCTGGAGTCTCTTCTGGAGTTTGGCAGTGGTTCCGGCGTAGAGGGCGTTGCCGTAGTCCAGTCGGCTGGTGACGAGGGCCTGGGTGACCGTTTTCCTCGTCTCGGTGGGGATCCACCGGAAGATCTTACGTAGCATGCGCAGGATGTTGAAGCATGACGAGGAGACGGCGTTGACTTGTCTGGTCATGGAGAGGGAGGAGTCCAGGATGAAGCCCAGGTTGCGTGCATGGTCTGTCGGTTTGGGTGCGCTGCCCAGGGCAGGGGGCCACCAGGAGTCGTCCCAGGCGGAGGGCGTGGAGCCCAGGATGAGGACCTCCGTCTTGTCTGAGTTCAGTTTCAGGCGGCTGGTCGTCATCCATTCGGCTACGTCTCTCATCCCTTCGTGCAGGTTGGCTCTGGCGGTGGCGGTGGCGGGGTCGTTGGTCAGGGAGAGGATCAGCTGGGTGTCGTCAGCGTAGGAGATTATGTTGAGGTTGTGTTGGCGTGCGATGGCCGCAAGGGGGCTCATGTAGACGTTGAAGAGGGTGGGGCTGAGCGAGGACCCTTGAGGGACGCCGCAGATGACTTTGGTGGCCTCTGACTTGTACGGTGGTAGGCGGACTCTTTGTGTTCTTCCGTCGAGGAAGGAGGTGATCCATTCCAGTGCCTTCTCCTGGATTCCGATGTTGCATGATACAATCCATCAATTTAAACTGACGATAAAAAGCTGTGCTCAGGGGAGGGGCAAACACAAGAAGAGAAAGGAACGCCTTACCTAACACCTTAGCCGCGTCAGTTATTTCGCGGCAGTGCGGCGGTACCACGGAGTGGGCGGGGCCGCGTCTGCCGTTGGACGTTCGCAGCACTAGCGAGGTTGTGTTCGCGATGGCCGACGGCAGCAGGGAAGGGGCTAAAGAGGCAAGTAGATAAGTGATGTGAATTTCTTATTTTACGATTTCCCACTCCTTTCTATATGTTTAATCCGCCTCAGTGGGATAAAAGACCATGTGGTTTTATCACGGTTGAAGCGCGTGCCTTTAGAGTTGCGCACAGATCTCTGCGGTCGCGGCATTACTCGCCTAAGTTATATTGCTGGTGGTTGAGACCCTGGAACATTCCAGCAGCACCAATAAATGTTTTAGCAGAAGGTTCTTTTTAGGGCTCTCCCATAGACCGCTTTTAGCTGTCGGCGAAAGCCTCTTGTTGAATATATGATAACCTTACACTGGGTATGGTGCCAGCCCATTCATTGGCTGTCTTTTTTGTCCCCCTCATTTACATGCATCTTATTGTCAGGCTTTCCCTTCTCTTGCTGTGTTTATCCCTCCCCTGACTGATAGCTTCTTAACCATTCTTTTGATTGGCTGACTTGTATCCTTCCATTGCTCACATTCAGGGAACTACTATTTTTTTTTGTTAGCACTATGAAAGGGCACCTTTTTATGCTGTTCACTGTGTGCTGCTTACTCCCTTGGGTACCTGCCCCCTACGTCCTAAGCATTGCCACTCACCTGTCCCAGCTTGTCTGTAAAAGCACAGCAATATGTATATGTTTGGTGGGGTGCATGGCAAGAGATCAGCCTTGAAGGCTTGTCTTGTTTTTAGCTCCCACATTCCACATATTGCATGAATGCGCAGGCCTTGGTACACAAGTGCTCTTATGCTCAGGACATCTATGCACTTACTCAGCTGGTGCCTGAGGCGGAAGGTGTACTTAGCATGACAGAAAAGGAGGCAGCTTTTTTCCAAGAAGCCCATAAACCTGCTCCCGGTGCTTCCACAGAGCACCACGGCTGAGATTTGTTTCAGGTCTTAGTCCTGTGGAAAGTAAATTAGGCATTTGAAAGCGTTTTCTCTTACTATCTGTCACCTCCTTATGCTTTCTAAAATCTGCTCAGTTCCTTGAATGAACATTTCTGGAAAAATAAACCATTCCACTTACACTGTGGAAAGATTGAAAACATTTAATTCAATGCATAACTTTGAAATACCTTAAGATATCTGCTTGCTTTTCCTTTGGCATTTTGTTTTTTTGTTGTTTTTATTTTGAAATAAGAAACCAGCATTAGCAAAGCAAATGGCTTGACCTCGCATTATAAACGGTGAGACCCATTGGCTGGCCAAGGATTGTTTTGACGTCACCAAACAGGATTTACATTTGGGATCAATAAGACAGGAACCCTCGCAATCCCAGAGAAGTCACTACCCCTCGGTTTCCCAAATCCTCAATCAGCCCCAACCTTTTGGGCGCATCGAAGGGATAAACTCCACTTTTGTATGTGGGTTTTATACAGTGCTACTTGTCGCCTTACATTTACTTCAGAGGGCTAACAATTAAAAAAAAAATTAAAAAATCACAAATTCTTAGAGTTGGTGACCTGGATACCGTTTCAAGAACAGCGTCCACAATCAAGCGGCTACTAACCTCTCTGAGTGCAAGGTCGCCCCTCCCTTTGAGATGGTGGCGGCCAGCCTGCCCTGTGTACACAAGATGGCCCCCCCTGGGTGTCGGAGGTGTCTCACTAGCGCATTCTTGACACCCCCCCCCCCTCCTTCCCCGTCTCCCCCGCCCCCAGCGGTCCAGTGACAGGGTCTGCCCTGCCCCATCTGTTGGGCACAGCTTGCCATGTGTCCTGTCACTTCCACCTAATGGCTCCCCCCCCATGAAAGCCGTGACCCTTGACTCATGACCCCCAGGAATGATGGATGGCCTTGCCTCCCTGACAGGGCACGTGCCCCGGGCCCCTCGCTCTGCCTTTAAACTTCAGGCCGGCCTTTGACAGCCCCGGGACCCCTTTCTTCCTTGTCCAGGGCGGCGCTTCATGTTGTGGGTTTGAAACCCCTCCTTGCCACCCCCTGCGTGACCTGCCTTGTCATGCCATGGGACCCTTCTCCAGGGAAGGGCCCCGGGTGAGGCGGGGAGGGTGGGCAGGGGCCCCCGGGCGGCTCCGCGTCACTGGACGATGAAAGACACTTGAAAGGGGAGCTTGACTCGGAATGGCCTCTCCCTTCTTAACAAGTTCTCAGCACAGATTACCAGATTAAAGGATTTGTACCAGAGAAAGGATGGTTTTGTGCAAGGGATGTCATCTGAGGGCGTGGGGGAGGGGAGCGCGGGGAGGCCAGCACAGGGAGGGTCTTGTACCCTGGGTGTCCTATGCAGGGTGGGCTGGGGCTGCAGGGGGATGCTCCGTCCATCATCACTTTAGTTTTGCTTTGTTCACCCTAAACTGGCAGGGTATGCCCAATCGTGGGTCCCTTGCTCACTTTGCCACTGGATTCAAGCTAGCCTGGCTGATGAAAGGGTGTTACTCCGAAACCGGTCCTCGGAAGCTTGTTTCCGGTCCAGGGAAGGCATGGCTTGGCAGTTCGGGCTGGACTGTTCCCATGAGGCACAGGGTCAGACTGATTTGCATATGGCCATGTCTGAACTGGGGTGGCAGCGTGGGCTAAAGAACGGTGATGGATTAAACCCAGATCTTTTGACTGGGTATGAGTGTTTTGGTTCAGATGCTCTGTCCATCACCACCCCCTTTTGTACCTCTTTTGGCCACCATAAGTTGGCAGGGTATGCTCAGACGTGAGTCCCTTGCTCACTTTGCCACTGGATTCAAGCAAGCCGGGCTGATGACGGCTGAAATGCCAGAAACCGGTCCTCGGAAGCTTGTTTCCGGTCCAGGGAAGGCATGGCTTGGCAGTTCGGGCTGGACTGTTCCCATGAGGCACAGGGTCAGACTGATTTGCATATAGCTGCATCTGAACTGGGGTGGCGAAGTGGGCTAAAGAATGATGATGGATTAAACCCAGATCTGTGACTGGGGCTGAGTGTCTGAAAAGTTTCAGCGCTCCGCCCAGCTCCTTGTATTTGTTTTGTTGAACCTAAGGAATGAGCTACCAGAGATGGCTTCTGCAGAGAGGGCTGGGCTGGGACTGCAGGGTGCTGCTCAGACCACAAATGTTCTCTTACTAGGCATGTCTTAAGCAGGGAGGTGCTCTCATCAGTCAAGTTTTTGTACCAGAGATGCCTTCTGTAGGAACCGCCGGGCTGAGGTGCAGGAAGATGCTAATATCGGAGGAATGTACTTGGACTTGATCCCCAGCAGTCCTCTCCTGAGGTGTCTCAGGCTCAGCCCTACCCTGCCTTGATCTTTAGCAGTCCTTGAAAAAAGAAAATTGATGGCAGTGGTTCACAACAATAGCCAGCACCTCTGCACTGTTTGCATCAAAATTATAAAGTGACCAGGATGTCCTCCAGCGTGCTCAATGTCTAACACTGTGCCATCCACAACGCTAATCTTAATATAGAGGAAACCTCTATATATATATATATATGAAACAATATATTAATTGACAGAGCACAGCACAATAAAGTTAACAACTGACTCTACAAAATCAGGGTTCAATTTAATGACAATGACAGAAAACAATAATGAAAATGACAGACCATAAGTTGTAATCACAGATCTTCGCCACTGTTGACATGTTGTTACAACAATGAGACAGCCGACACTGTTTTGTCGTGAGACGACTTTTGCAAGGCTCAAAAAATACGTAGTAATGTCTGAAATTGTGTGAACCCGTTTTCTCCAAATAACACAGGGTATGGGTGAGATTGTCCAAAATCCTGTGTTTAAGTTGTAAAGCGGACCGGACATCTGCTAAATCGAGCTGGTAGGCCCACGAAGCAGAAGAAACGTGAAGAAGTCGGAGCCTCACATGATAATGTCTCGAGGTTTCGTATTTGAAAGCGGCAACCGACTTGAATGGCCTCCAGCTCACTATGTCGACAGGTGCTACCTGTCCGCCGACTCGTTATGAGACCGCAGGGACCCCAATTTATTTATTTGAGTTTTATATAGTGCTGGTCAGACCCAAGGGTATCGGAGCGCTTTACAACATACATGTCAAGGAAATCACACAGTAACGGGGTAGTATACATAGTGGTTCATGGCGCTTCGGAGGTCTGGGTGCGCTGTATCGCATTAAGGCAAGGAAGTCTGATGGAGTACTAGCAGTGTGCACGTTGGCTCAAGCAAACCTCCTTTAGGGATGGCGGGGGGCGAGGGAGGTGTCTGGTGGCTTGGCGGAGGTAGATGTCTTGATGGTAGTGAATCGGGCATCTGCCAGGTTTCAGCTAGTGTGCTCCGGCGGCAGCTATCAATACGGGAGCGAACAATTGAGAAAGAGGTCTTTGAGCTGCATTTTAAACTTTGGGAAGGATGGGGGTAGTTCTGAAGTGGACTGGGATAGAATTCCAGATTTTGGGCACACTTCCAGAAAAGGAGCGGGCTTCGGTTTTTTGTTTACGGGTTTTCGGCGGGATGAGGAGAAGCGTATTGGAGCTCCTGAGGGGCCTTGTCTGAGCGGCCTATTTAGGTTTGGAGACCATGTAGGCGGGTTTCCCTGTGTGCAGGGCTTTGTGACCCAAACATCCACCCACGCAGGTGCCATGGTGTGGAGGTGCAGTGGCACCCACTGATTAGGCTGTGTTTTACTACCCAAACAGCAGTCTGGGGGCCTATTGTCATTGCTTGCTCTAGGGCCCAAGGCAGCAGCATTGCTATGTTACCACGTCCACGGCAGGGCTGGACTGAGAACCAAAACCGGCCCTGGCAAAGTGCTCGGCCGGCCCCCTGGGGGTGCAACCAAGCTCTTTGCCGGACCCGGTTTTCGGCCGATTTTGTTACAGGGCCGATTTTGCTACAGGGCCGATTTTGCAGCTATGCTGCAAAAACGGCCCTGTAACAAAAACGGCCCCCAGGGCCCAAATCCTGCCCCCACCCTTGCGGCTTACCTTGGGATTGTCCGGTGCCCGCAACGGCCAGTCCGGGCCTGGTCCACGGTATTAACCAAGGTTGCTCAAACCAATGTCGGTTTGAGCAGACAACAGGTGTTCTCAGATCCTAGCGCCGGGATATCCCCTAGGGGATGATGGTAGCGCTTTACAAATACTATAAATAAATAAGAGGACACAGCCCAGCCCCGACAGGACATTTATATGACGCCTGATCCCAGAACAGCAAGGGGATCACTGGGAGACAAGGGTTGCCAAAGCGCCCACAGCTGACTTTGAAGCACTAATTTGTCTATGAATGCACAGCTGAGGGTACGGGGAAGCTGGCACTAAACTTCAGGAGCACCCCAACCTATAAACACCCACTCACCAAGAGCCTTCAGTACCCCCGCCTGCTGCTAGCTTTGGTTATACATGTGATGCCAACCCGGGGTCTGCCAGCCTTCTTTTTGAGCGCTAGTGTTGTCGTTGTTGCCTCAGCTGGTAGGGCCACTGTCTTGCAACCCACTCTCCTGCCATTTATTTATTTATTTGTGGTTTTTGTAGAGCGCATCACTCATCCCAAGGGATATCACGGCGCTAATACCAAGTGAACACTACTGAAACTGAATCTGAGGGGCCTATTGAGAAATGGGAAAAAGGTGGGTTTTCAATTTTTTTCCGGAACAGGAGATAATTTGTGGTTTGTCTAAGGTCATCTGGAAGCTCATTCCACTTCCTGGCCGCTAGGTAAGAGAATGAACGGCGGCCGGTTCTGACTCTATAGATAAGTTTTGTCCCTGCTAATGCTAATTGGCTTGATCGTAGGTTCCTAGTAGGGACATAGAATTCGATCTTTCCTTGAAGAATAATAGGGCCTGTCTTGTGTAAGGCCCTGTGGGCATGGCAGAGTAGTTTGAAGGCGGCCCTCTGACGCATCGGCAGCCAATGGAGTGTCTTCAGACATTCCGATGCCGAGTCTAACCTGCCTTTATCACAGATGAGTTTGGCGGCCGAGTTCTGCAGAACCTGTAGACGAGAGAACAGGTGTTCGTTCATCCCTACAAACAGCGCGTTGCCGTAATCTAGACGGCTAACCAGTAAGGCCTGTGTAACGGAGCGTCTGTAGTCCAGTGGTATCCAGGGGAACAACCTAGCTAGGAGTTTCAGGATGGCGAAACCCTTGCCACAGAGGGATCGCACATGGTCTTTCATGGACAGTTCGTCGTCCATGATAATCCCCAAATTCCTAGCCTGTTGTTTGGGAGTGGGGGCAAGACCCAATGAGGGCGGCCACCACGAGGCATCCCACACTTGTTTGGCATTACCAAACAAAAGGATTTCGGATTTCATGGCCTAGACACCATCTGCAGCCTTTTACCCCTCTGACTTCAGAGAGGGTGAGGGGGCTGCTCTGCCCGTCTTACACAGCCTCACTACCATGTTCTAAGTAGGGGTGGGTGGAATTTGCGTAGTCGCGCTAAGCAAAGCTCAGCCAAATGGTAAAAAATCTCCGCGAGCACGCAGAGTTCCGCGAACATGCAGAATTGCTTGTTCCGCCGTTCGCGATGCTTTTTTCCTGTTCGCGAACGCTGTTTGCGTGCTATGGGGGAAATATCTCGAGGAACGCTCACTTTGAAAGCGCGAACAAGCAAAATATTCTGCGAAGCCGCGGATCGCGGAATTTTTGACAATTCTGCGATCTCTGCGTCACGCGAAACTACCCTATTTCCACGAGCGGAACAGAATTTACTGTCGGGCCTAGTTCTAAGACGACTTTCGTCCCTCTCTGGGGACGGAGAAAGGTCCCCAGCATTGCTCTGTGGCCCCTGCGCCTCTGCCTCAAGTTCATTCCCGCAAGTTCTGTAGATTTGTAGTCCACCACCTTTGCTGATTCCACCATCTTAACTGATTCCACCACCATAGCTGATTCCACCACCATAGCTGATTCCACCACCATAGCAGATTCAACAGCTGTATGTGGGCTGAAACCTTTTTTTGTGTGACAAGAATTGCAACTCAGTCGAGCTCTGCGCTTTGGAGTGGTGCCCCGTGTGCACCCACCATACTGAGCGTGACCCCCGTCAGATCCCCGGGTTACAGAAGACCCAGAGTGGTGGCAGCAGTAAGATTATGATGGTGGTAGGGCAGGATTTTATCAAAGTTTCTGCCTGGGACGGTCCCTTGCCAACCTTGCTTGCACTTTATAAATTGTCATGCCATGGCAGTCCCCAGCAACTGGGTCCTTTGTCCAGCCTGTGGGACAATATGGATGTTGTGTGTTTATACATTGCGGTTGTGCATGGAGGATGTGTGTGGAGTGTGTGAGACACATGTTACTGTTGCCACATTGAAATCAGGTTTGTCTTATTAGTTAACATGGAGGGTTGGAATGTTTCAAACCTCAAAGTGAATCGCTGGGCTTCTGCAGGACATTGGAGGATCCTTTGTGGTGGATCAGACTTCTCTGTGTGGAGGAGAGGAGACACAGGGCCCCTTCGAAACTAGGGTAGTTTCCCCCGACTTCTTTCTGACTTATTGTTTACTGGAAGGACTACTTCCCCGCTACAGCTTAACCTGTTCGCTGCTTCTATCGGCCAACGGCTGTCGCGAGTACTACCTCCGAAGTGCTGCGCACGTCCGATGGCCGACCCTGCCCCGCCCGCTTAATAGAACGTTCTGCACTGGCGCAGAACGTTCGAAGCAGCAAACGGGTTAACCGTGGGTTAAGTGGGGCAGCATCCATTTGTTTTGGGTCTCCCTGATAGGAGACTTCCAGCTCCACCATCTGCTGGAGCAGTTAAGTGGAATAAACAAGAGGGCCGGAACTGTCCCGAACAAGTATCAGAGCGGACTGTTGCAAAACACAACTACACTGCAACTTTCCCATCGATGTAGCAGAGACTTCCAGCCAGCCAGTGTGCCAAGATTTCTTTACCAGATTCTGGGTCTCCACACTTCGGTGAACTAGAAACATTTATTGGAAACGCTCGACGTGACTGGAGCTTTCCTGATGGCCGCATGAATAGGCCTGCGACTGAGCGCGCTACACTCCATATACCTTGGTTCTTGAAGGGGACAGTAAATACGGATCTTCATATATCAAACATTTCTCTGACTCTGTGATCGAAATAATTTATTTAAGAAAGTGCAGATCGATTTGGGCCAATACCCGTTGGAATCCCCCCCTTTTCTCGACGGTGTGGACCACTCAGAATCCCCCCCTTTTCTCGACGGTGTGGACCACTCACTTGCCCTGAAGAAGCCCGCATGGGTGAAACGTGTTGGCTGCTATGTATTAAATATTGAATAAGAGGATCTACAACACCACCTAGTGAAAGAATTACTATTTCTGTCATCGCAGTCATCTTTCTGTGTTGGGCTTAAAACCCTATGAATGTTTGCCTTATCAATAATACCTCTCTCGTCTCTTGTGTTAGGAACTAGAAACTCTTTGCTTCAGTGTTGGGGTAAACACGGCCAACTACCATTGTTGACATCGAGATCAGAAACCTGGGAGCTTCAACCAAGACTGACTTATAGGTTGCCTGGACTCTGAAGCTCTTCCCTCTTTAGCACCTTGATGACCTTTAGTATTTGTGTGCTTTATAGATCTACTTTATTTCATTTGCTTCGCGGTAGAGGGCTGACCAACTGCTTCGGAGGGACTTTTCAGTGCATGAGGATGGTTGTACCGTAGGGGGGCAGTGGAGGAGCTTAGGCTTGATGAATTGAAGGCGTACACTGCAACAAAGGGGAACATCTTGTACCACTCAGCGTGGGTGAGGCCGCGGATTACCCCTGTGTTTCCACAGCCTTAACAGAAGTCTACGCCCTACTATTGTAAAGCCGCCAGTGGTGTATCGACAGAGGCATGTGCCAAGACTTGACAACTCCCCACCACCATGACCAGGGGGCTGCACCTAGTTTTTTGAATGGTGGGTTTGTGATTGGTCCCACTGAAGCAGCCACGCTGCAAGACCTGAGCTGCAAACACATCTTCAGCACAGCCTCCTCAGCTGACTTTGCGAGCGTGACTGGAAGATTGAGGACCTCACGTTCCTTTTGTTGACGGGGACCCCATATACAGGCGGCGAGGTGGAGGATTCTCACCGACAGACAGAGACTTTTGGTGTCTGCTCTGACCGGAACGCCATAAGTGTGCCAGGGTATGCTCAGACGTGAGTCCATTGCTCACTTTGCCACTGGATTCAAGCAAGCCGGGCTGAAGACGGCTGATAGCCAGAAACCGGTCCCCGGAAGCTTGTTTCCGGTCCAGGGAAGGCATGGCTTGGCAGTTCGGGCTGGACTGTTCCCATGAGGCACAGGGTCAGACTGATTTGCATATGGCCATGTCTGAACTGGGGTGGTAGAGTGGGCTAAAGAACGGTGATGGATTAAACCCAGATCTTTTGACTGGGTGTGAGTGTTTGATTGGTTCAGATGCTCCGTCCATCACCACCCCCTTTTGTACCGCACCCCACCTTTAGCAGCACTGCCCGGCCAAGCAACAGATTGCAAGTACTGCCTGTTGTAGCAGGTGATTGATAAGCAACACGATGGTACTGTGCAGTCACAGGGGAATTCAATGAGGAGCTGGGTGATTCTTGCGTAGACGGTGAGGCAGTGCCGGCTCCTCCGTTGGAGTGGAAGAGTATCGCCCCACTTAAAATCCCCCCAAACTCCTGAAAAATAAAATGGTAAATGATTACCATTTTATTTTTCATCACCATTCCAAACAGAGTGTCAGGACTGGGCGGGCCGCTGCTGAGTGACAGAGGCATGTCACTCAGCGGGGAGGAGGGTGGGCTGTTATGGCACGGTTTAAAGTGCGCATGTCTTTTTGGCCAGCTGTCTTGATACGGCCAGCCACACACGTGCACTTTTAAACAGCTCTAACCCAGCTGTTTTAAGACCGCTGGTATAGAGCAAGCCAAAGCCTCCAAAACGCTGAGGAGCGCCGAGTGAGGTCGCTCCCTCCAATGAAGCCGCTGCTCTCATGCGTGAGAGCAGCGCCCTGATTGGTCAAGGGAGTAGCTGCTTCCAGTTCCGGTGGTGAGAAGAGGACCAGAGCAGAGGACGTTGCGTCGCATTCAGTAAAGTTTTTATTTTATTTTCCACGCATGCTCCTCCCCCACCCGTAGAGGCAAGCCGCCACTGCGGTGAGGGAGTAATTGAAAGTGCTGGCCCCAACAGATTGACCTGTACAAGCACACTTGGTTTTGACTGGGGCTTTAAGTGGGCCGGGTCCTGCTGGTGCTCAGCACTGCCAATTCTAAAAAGTAGGTGCTCTCCATTCCCACAGGGAAAAAAGAAAATCTTAACTCTGCAGCAGTACCACCCTTCACTGCCTTTGATGTAACTTCAAAGTGACTCATTCTAGTTCTTTCACCGTCTCTTCATTTCCGAACTGAGGCATTTTCAATATTATATACAACAAAGCCATGGTTGTTTCTTATTTATCTCATGCAACTAACCAATTGTCGTGGCTTGTTGGAGGTGTAATGTTACTTGTATTATATATCTGCATGCAATGGCAGAAGCAGCAAAATGCCAGTCGGGCGGCACACTATGCTGAGCACAGATTTTTAGCGTACGCGATTTTAAACCACCCTCCTAATTACATCAGTCACGCCCCTTTGAGAGCCACCCCCCACACCCCAAAGTTTTTTCCTCCCTCTTAAACCCCTGGCTTTGACCCCACAGGAAGGAACAGACTGTTAGTGACTTTAGGCACAATGGTACAATTTGAGGTTGCCACACAGGCGGCGGAGGGGGGGGGGGGAGTAAGGGGGAGCCCCTTTAAGGCAGATGAATATCTGAGACATGGGGGCTACAGGGGGCTGCCATCAGTTTGCCAACGCCACGTGTGTGGTCTCTACAGAATGTATTTATTTTTAGTTTTTATACAGCCCAAAGGGTCATTATAAATCTATCAGAGCCCCCTAGAGAGTTAGACGAATCGGGGAACATCTCCAGGCAAGTGCAGGATGTTTAGATTAAAGAGTTTACAAAATCAAGTGTTTTTAAAAAAAAATATATTTTTATTGTTTTTCTTTGACACAGTACACAAATACATATAACAATTAACATTATTCGCTGTTTAATTGTCCTTGTAAGCTTGCGTCCAAATTGGTTTGTTTATCTAGGACACTTGTCATACGGGCTTATATCTAGTTTAAGCATTTAGCATACACAAATTACATAAAAGCGTTTCGTAGATGGTTTTAGCTTGGCTGTTACAATGTCCCGGTAAGCTTGCGGCCTTTTTGGCTTGGTTGCGATGGACACATTGTCTCTCGGCCCCGTACCTAGTTTTAACATATAACGTAAACATATAACATAAAGGCGTTTGGCAGCTGGTTGTGGATCGACCGTCGAACACTGTGGATGATTCTCGCTATTTTGCCTACCCGCAGGTATTTAACCCCTCCCATGCTCATGACGGAACCGTTCCGTCACGAGCCTCGGGTGGGCTGTGCTGGTGACTGAACGGTTCTGCCACGGCCCGGCCGCCGCGCCTGCGCGGCGCGAATTCCGCGCCTGCGCTGAAGGTTCTCTTAGGCGGGCGGGGCGGTGACGGAACCGTTCCGTCATTAGCACAGCTCACCCGCGAGCCGTGACGGAGCGGTTCCGTCACGAGCACGGGACCGCCGCGCGTCTCCACCTCCCCCTTAGCGCTGCGGCAGAATAGCCGCCGCAGCGAAGGGGTTAAAGCAGTTTATACGGGTCTAGGAAACTATCTAAGGATGACCACATCTCTCTGTTGGGCCTTGTCCAGGGTGTGTATCTTAGTGCGGTGATGTCGGCCCCTCTTAGGTACGTCACCCAATTCAGCCACCCTTTGAAAGTGGCCTTGGTGGTGTCTTTCCATTTGGCCAGCACTGTTTTTGTTGCACTTGTCAAGAGGAAGTCGAGAAGGTCTCTGTCTTGTTGTGAGGTAATGTCTGTATTGAAGTGTGCTGTGGTTATAGTGGCGAATTCTTGTTTCAGGGTGCAGCCTAGGGCCCTGTTAGTAAAGTCGAACACCTTCCTCCAGAATTTGCTGACCTTGCTGCCGTAGAAGATGAGGTGAGCTAGGTCGCCCTGTTCGCAAATTAAAATCTCCTGGATTAGCTTTTGTGTACATGGCCATGACCCTGAAAAACCCAGAGATGTATGGATGGGTCTTAACAGGATAAGTCCTCCTGCCAATCCATCCTCTCCCAAGAAGAGCACAGACGAGCTCCCGTTCAGGACATGTCTCGTCCAGGGAGTGTAGCGAGAAGCATCAAATGGGGGCAAGGGGGGTTCGAGAGAGCATCCGAAAAAGAGACCAGTGTGAGTGCTTGTCATCTGGGAGGACTGATTTCCAGGCCCACTTCCAAAGCATTAGTAACTAGGTGTAGTTTATACTTTTTTCTAAACAGGGGCAGGGTGGTCTAAGCTCTGGGGAGGCGGCTGTTCCATATTCCAGAGCAGGACTTGTGTTGTAATGAAGACAGGCGCAGGACCCAGAAGTAAAGTTGAAGGGGGATGGGAGCACACTGCGCCTGTGAGAGGTACTGACACCTGTAAGAATTGTGGCCACCTGCTCAGCAAACCCCAGAAGAAAATCTTTTTTGATCTCTACTGATGAAGGATAAAATCCAGAAACACGTGTCTAGAGATGACAGCACTAATCTGCACCAACTTTGGTGGAACACTCCAGCAAAATACCAAGTAAGCGTGCACTGCAAACTGCATTTACCATAAAGGGGCGAACTGTGCTGGAAGGTCAACAGTGTGTTCCCACCCCTTCCTGTTTTCAGAAGTAAAGTTGCTTTATTAGTCAAAAAGATGCACCATCCAATGTCACCTCTCCACGCTCCACTGAGTAGATCGTCAGTGGTACCTGGAGCGTTCCAAAATGGGGGGGTATGTAGGGGGGGAAACATGAGGGGAGGGAGAACCCATTTTATATAAGTATTTTATGATTATCTTTAAGGATTTCTCATATAAGTGCATACAAAAGAATAATTAAGATTAACTATAACAGCTTGCCTCTGGACTCACTTTCCAGATCAGAGGGCAGGTAGAAAACCCTCTGTCTGGGCTAACTTCTCAGACCAGGGAACAGGTAGGAATCCGTCCGTCCATCCATTGTAACTTGACAAGTAAGGGCTAGCTTCCCGGCCCAGAGGGCAGGCAGGAATCCTTCCGTACAGTTCAGCTTCCCTGACCAAAGTGGTGTCACACGAGTGCACATGTATGTAATCGGCAGCAACCCTTCGCCCAGACCCCTCATCTCAGCTCTACCCTTTCTAATTACACGCGAGGGCGTGGCGGGCGAGGCTCTGGAGTGTTTACACGTGAAGGCGGTCTGCACCCTTGGCAGGGAGTGGGCAGAGGTGCCCACAGAACATCTGCAGCACAGATGTGCAACTCCAGGCCACGACCACAAAATGAGAGGTGCTGCCGGGGTAATTTGGGAGCAGTCAGCGGTGGGTGTAGGCACCACGTTCACCGATGCCCCGGTGCCCACGTGGCACGGCGGAGGGTTCTGTGACAGATCAGGCGTGTCTCTGTGCCAAGTGCAGGTCACCCCCCACCTCATTGACTCAAGATGTATAACTCATGGTCCCCCAAAGTATGCACACCATTCTGCCCACTCAGTGTAATGAGGGTGGTGGGCGCATCCTTGGCTACCTTTAGCTCACTCTCGCACTGACCCACATATATCCGGTGAGGGGAATAAACACGAGGCAGCGAAGGATGGACCACCCAAGTGGAGTGGGCACGAGGAGGTGTCCTCAGGGCTCGTGATGCGGCCTCTTCGTCGTCCTACAGCCGAGGGAGGCCGCCATGCTGTATGAGATGGCTGGCTCTGCGGCGGTGGTCATCTGTAACTCAGGGTTACACTCCACCTCTGTGTAACGCAGCACGCGACATCCTCACCCTTTGAGGCAGGAGGCAACTGTGCGTCTCCAGCTCTACTCTCTAACTGAGGCAGGAGAAATATTATTGACACGCTCATTTGTGCCTTCAAAACTTCAAAAGAAGCAAGAACTAAACAGGCATTGGCAAAGCTCCTAGCTCTCGCATTTAGGACCTATTGAATGTGCCAATGACTTCTAGCCATGCACCACAGTGCAGCATGGCTCAGAATTAATTGCATAAATAAATAAAAAAGCTTTTACAAAATGGCCGCGTGAGCAAGAGCTTATTTCTGGGCGCTTTGGGAATCCTGTTCTGGCAGATCCACCGGGTCCAAAATACAAGATCCTAAATCCTTCTAAATGTGGCCTTGATCATCCCTTCTCTCTGGCTTGGAAGTCTGTGCCCAGGCTGCAGTGGGGCACAAGTGATGTCAAGGCCCTACTCTCAGGGCTCAAGTCAGGGGGTACACGCAGGTACACGGCGTCCCCCCAATCTTTTCACAGGGTGGACGCCGTCCACCCTGCCAAGAAGTTGGGCCCCACAGATGTATGCTGAACGTGTCCCGGTGTAATTTTCAGACACCAGGACATGGTCAGCATGTGACGTCATGAGGTCATTTGCATATTGTCAGTCCCTCCACTTCTTTTTATAGAACTTGTGCCCTGCTTACTCTGCATGGTGCAAAGACCCCCCTCCCTTATCACTGGGCATGTGCTACCTCATTCAGCATTGTTGTAACCTCTTTCTTGAGCCCTTTGATATCTGTTTGCCGTGTGCCACTTTTGGTGGGTAGACGGCATACTGCTGATGTCCAGATTCCGGAACGAGCTCTGCCATCAGAACGTAGTTACAACAAGGACCTGGAAAGGGAGCGCTGACGCTTTCCAAAGTAACGCTGCCTTATCCCAAGCCTTAGATGGATAAGTGTATTGTATTGTAATTGCATTTATATAGCGCTTACTACCCCTGACGAGGCGTCAAAGTGCTTTTTCGGCGAGTAGCGCGCTACTCCGGGACCCATAGAGGATTAGTGTTGAATTAGTATCGTGAAACATGCAAGTACATTTTTGTGGTGGATCAGTTAGTAAGTTATTTGGATTAGGAAAGATAGCAGAAGGATAGAAGAGGGGGGGGGAAGTTTTGTATTTATATTGCGCTTGTTACCCCTGATAGGGTGTTGAAGCACGCTACACCGGAAACCCATAAAGGATTAGTGCTGAGTTAGTATGGTGAAATATGAAAGTAATTTCAGTGGTGGATATTAGTCAGTTATTTGGAGTGAGAAGGATAGCGGAGGGATAAAAGGGAAGAAAGGTTTGCATTCATATAGCATTTGTTACCTCTGATGGGTGTTGAAGCGCTTTTCTGGCAAGTAGGACCCTACTCCGGAACCCATAAAGGATTAGTGTTGAAAATTAGTATAGTATAAATATGAAGTGATTTGAGTGGTGGATATGTTATTCAGTTATTTGGATAGGGAAGGGTAGGTTGCGGGATAGAAGAGGGAAAGAGGTTTGTATTTATATAGCGCTTGCTACCCCTTGATGGGGTTTTCAAGCACTTTATTGGCAAGTAGGACGCTACTCTGGAACCCATTAGGATTACTGTTGAATTAGTATGGCGAAATATGAAAGTAATTTGAGTTGTCGATATGTTAGTCAGTTATTTGGATTGAGAAGGTCTGGTGGAGGGGTAGAAAAGGGAAAAAAGGTTTGTATTTATATAGTGCTGGGAACCCGGATGGGGTGTTGAAGTTTCATTGGTGAGTAGCACGCTACTCTCGAACCCATAAAGGATTAGTGGTGAATTAGTATAGTGGAATATGGAAATTGAGAAGTGAACATGTTAGTCTGTTATTTTGCTTGAAAAGGATATTGGAGGGACAGAAGAGCGAGATTTTTTTTGAGGGCATAACAGTGGGAGGAGGCTTTTGGATGAGTAAAAAGGGGTTTTGAGGGGGAAAAGTCAGAGGGGAGAGTTTATAAAGTTTTGTTTTGGGAGATCAGTATAGTAACAGGCACATGGAGTAGGTGAGCGCTGGCTCTTTCTAAAGTAACGCTGCCTCATCTCGAGTCCTAGATGTATGAGTGTCTTGACGCCACACCAGTCGCGAGTGCACAAGCCCTTTAAATAGCCTAAACTACATAATGAGGTAATCTCAAAATTAACATTCCTGTACAGCCCAGAGCCTTGAGGAACCTGTATTTAAATTGCATTTGTATAGCGCTTATTACTCCTGACGCGGCACGAGAAACAAGCTGCTGGTTAAAGGCCTCGTTGAGAGCTTCTCACTTGAAAATAGCACCAAAACGACACGTCCCTCCTGCCAGCCTTTGTTTTGTGAGTCAGTCTCTGTTGGCAGCAGTGCAGACAGACTGGGAACCCCTCGTGTCTGGCACCGCCCTGTAATACACGAGCCTTGGGACTTGCCATGGGAGGCATTAAGTGCAGGGCACGGTGTTATGTCACCATTTGGCCCCCGCACTGCTATATTATCATTCTGGGGGGAGCCCCTCCATGGCACTGTAGCAGGGTGTTACTGTCTGCAGCCAGGCTTCTTGGAGCTGGGCATTGGGATCCAAAAAATGGTGTAGTATATGTTGCCATTTGACCCCAATATGGCTTCCTGTCCATTCGAGAAGTTCCTTTTTGGCCTTGGAGCGCACAAGAACCATAGAGAGTAGCTATCAACTCCCCTAACCAGAAATGCTTCTGGTCTCCTGACCGTATGGTATCCATTTCCCTAACCAGACATGCTTCCCATCTCACCCCCCTAACCAGACATGCTTCCCATCTCCCGCCTGTTTTGACTTTGCGGATGTGCGAGGTTTCGGCGAGAGCGAGGTTCATGGATCAGAGGTTCCTTTTGGGTGCGTGGAAGGTAAATCTGGTGTGGAGGTATTGGGGTCCGGTGTTGTGTAGGCATTTGTAGGTGTAGGTGAGTATCTTGAAAGTGGCTCTCTTCTCGATGGGGAACCAGAGGAGATTCCGTAGCTGTTGGCTGATGTGCTGGTGTCGAGGGATACCGAGGGCGAGTCTGGGGGCGGTGTTCTGTATCGTTTGGAGCTTGCGGAGTAGACACTTGCTTATGTCGGCGTAGACTGTGTTTCCGTAGTCCAGTCTGCTGGTAATGAGTGTGTGGGTGACTGTCGGGGGGGGGGGGGGATCCATTTGAAAGTCTTACGGAGAGAAATTAGTAGGCCCTCCCTTGTGTGATCAAAAAGGCAGTAGTAGGCTCACCCTACCGCCTGTGATCCAAGAGGCAGTAGTAGGCCCTCCCTTGTGTGATTCAAGAGGCAGTAGTAGGCTCACCCTACCGTCGGATTCAAGAGGCAGTAGTAGGCTCACCCTACCGTCTGTGATCCAAGAGGCAGTAGTAGGCTCACCCTACCGTCTGTGATCCAAGAGGCAGTAGTAGGCTCACCCTACCGTCGGATTCAAGAGGCAGTAGTAGGCTCACCCTACCGTCGGATTCAAGAGGCAGTAGTAGGCTCACCCTACCGTCTGTGATCCAAGAGGCAGTAGTAGGCTCACCCTACCGTCTGTGATCCAAGAGGCAGTAGTAGGCTCACCCTACCGTCGGATTCAAGAGGCAGTAGTAGGCTCACCCTACCGTCGGATTCAAGAGGCAGTAGTAAGCTCACCCTACCGTCGGATTCAAGAGGCAGTAGTAGGCTCACCCTACCGTCTGTGATTCAAGAGGCAGTAGTAGGCCCACCCTACCGTCGGATTCAAGAGGCAGTAGTAGGCCCACCCTACCGTCGGATTCAAGAGGCAGTAGTAGGCTCACCCTACCGTCGGATTCAAGAGGCAGTAGTAAGCTCACCCTACCGTCGGATTCAAGAGGCAGTAGTAGGCTCACCCTACCGTCGGATTCAAGAGGCAGTAGTAGGCCCACCCTACCGTCGGATTCAAGAGGCAGTAGTAGGCTCACCCTACCGTCGGATTCAAGAGGCAGTAGTAGGCCCACCCTACCGTCGGATTCAAGAGGCAGTAGTAGGCCCACCCTACCGTCGGATTCAAGAGGCAGTAGTAGGCTCACCCTACCGTCTGTGATTCAAGAGGCAGTAGTAGGCCCACCCTACCGTCTGTGATTCAAGAGGCAGTAGTAGGCCCACCCTACCGTCGGATTCAAGAGGCAGTAGTAGGCCCACCCTACCGTCGGATCCAAGAGGCAGTAGTAGGCCCTCCCTTACTCGGGTTATCCAAGAGGCAGTAGTATTCGCCCTCCCTTACTTGTGTTAACTAAGAGGCGGTAGTAGGCCCTCCCTTAGTGGTGTATTCCAAGAGGCAGCAGTAGGTGTTTTGAAGAAAGAAATTCTGAGCTATATTATATATAATATAAGAAATTTTAGTTCCCTTGCTCGCTTGTGTGATTGGAAAAAATCACCGCTGGAATACCTGGCTGAGCCCCCTCTATTCACTCTTTTATTCATTCAGTAAAGTGCTTTGCTTCCCTTACAGAGTCCTTTTGTCTTGCTTAAGTAGCTGAGTAATGTGGATAAAGTAGGGTTCGGTCCACCCTGTTCTTGCGGTTGATGGAGTGGTTCGTTGTCGCCAGCTTGTGAAGTTAAGAGTGTTAGTTTGTTTACATGTGGGTATTGGAGGGTTAGTTTCCTTGCTGTTGGGATTGTAGTTCTTGACTTGCCTTGCTAGTTTGATTTCTCTTGCTTCTGTGGCTCTAAACCTATTTAGTTCCTTTGAATATGCTGTGCCATTTGCCCTCTGGTTGAAAGCATGTTGGTTTCTCCTTCCTTACCTGATCCAGGGTGATGCATTTTGCTATTCTTTGCAGGTGTGGTGCAAGTGGGGGAGTGTAAAGCCCCCTTTCTTGCATATTCTGTCATTACCTTGCTGACCTCCAACTTTTCTACCTGGTCTGAACCTCTTGATGCTCAATCGTCTCTCCCTCTCTCTTCTCTGCAGCCTATTGTCATCACGGACGACTTCTGTGGATTGCTTCTCAACCAACCCCTGGGTGGCTTGAAGGTAATCGAAGGGGTCCCACTCTTAGAAGAGAAGTCCGAGGGCATGGCCAGCGTGGCGGCCTACAACTACAACGAACACTCTGTGGTCTTCATCGGGACGCGAGCTGGCACCCTGAAGAAGGTAAGGCCGCAACGTTGTATTTTGCAGTAATCAGCCTGTTAGCGTCTCCATTTTTGCACTGTCTCACTGCGGTTTTCAAAAAAATCACCATATCCTTGCCCAGTGTATTAAAGCGTCACTTTTAAAAATTCATTGATGTGTTGCTACATTTTACTGTTTCTGTGTCTTCGTCTTTACCACTTGATCAGTCTCATAAGAACAACACCTGCGGATTCATGTTGCCACTGGTGAAAAGCTGATCGTTTTAGCAACAATGGGAGGATATCTCCCTCCTTAACCCTCACCTTAGTGAGTGTGACATCACCAAAGGTCACCATAATCTCTCTTGACCTTTACGTTCACCACCTTATTACTCACACATAGGTCCTGACGAAGGGCAGCATACGGTGTAGCCTGACTGAAACATGTAGACCTGATTTTACACTCATGGATATTAGAGACATAATTTACCTCTACACATATCCACCGATTTTTAAGCACTGCCTGAGGGCCCAGTATTAAATAAATAAACTTCACTTTAACGGACCTGTGGACAGTTTTTTAACACTCTCCAGTTCACTTCACTATCACCACACTGAAAAAAACAGCTCTGCTGTAATACAGGCGTTGTAGCACACCCGGGGTGCACTCGGGATCATGCCACCAACTAGGTTGGTGGGTGAGGGTTTTCATAAAAAACTAATGGTTTTTCCAGAACATGAACATTTAGCTTCCTTAGTGAGTGCTAGTTCTTCTTGATTTTGCTTATATCCACCAGGGGACGTGAACTAGCCCCCACGGACACTAGGTACTCCCTTTCTTTTTGATACATACGAGTTCTGTAAATGAACAGAAATTCACTCTTCATATAAGGATAAAGGGCCTGAATTTAAAGAGTTTGGCGGACGGCGTTTACTTCGTCGGGATGGCAAAGGACAATACTAATCCATGCAGAGAAACTTGTGTCTGCCAATTTTAGAGTTGTCGGCCGTTCCTGTGGGTAACACTATACTTTGACGGGAACCTGTGTTATCGGAGTTCCTGTAAAGGTAGGAAATGTTTGACAGAATCTACCGTCAGCCATGATGGTTAGCCGTCAAACTTTTCAAAAGTTTTTTGGTTTTCATAAAACAAACTTCCAAAGTTGGAGTTTGTTTTTGGGTAACAAAAAACTAACTACTACCTCACCCTGGCAGCTTCCTTCCAGGGCTTGGGGGTTATTGTGTTTTTTCCTGTCCCTAAACACAAGGCGTTTGCTGGTGGTGATGGGCCGGAAAAAAGACTTCACACATGGGGTGGATGGCACAAAGTGCCTCCTCTGAAGGCCCCAATTCTGTTGTGCCGTTGGATGAAGTATTCCGTCGACTGACCAACCGTCCATGGAATACTTGCGGTCCGCCCGGCTCAAAATAAGACGGGTGGACTGCAGGTTTGGTGGACAGGGGACTCCATCATGTTTGCGACGGAATACTCTCTTCTACAAACTTAGGGTGACCATTCGTCCCGGATTTGCCCTGACATGCCCGATTTTTCACCAGCTGTTTGTTTATTTATTTATTTTAGAGGTTTTATATAGCGCTGGCTGGACCCAGAGGTATCAGAGCGCTTTACATGATAAAGCTGGTTACGGTAAGAAATACATTACAGGCTGTCCCTGCAGATTTCATGGAATATAGCTCCTGCCCCGGTTTTTAGAGCGGGTCGAGCGAAAACGGCAGGAGGGGCTTTTTAATGTATATAAAGCAAAGGAAAGTTATCATTTGTTTCAAGAAAACAATTTAATTATCAGGCAAGCTACTGGGTTTAAAAAATTGCTCTTTACGTATGTTGTAAATGCCTAATCTGTAATTCTCTGCTGAGGAGCGATGTCATTCTTGAAGTAAAATTGCAGTCCTTCTTCTATTTCCTTGAAATGTACCGGTTTTTTACTTTAAAATTCTGGGCACCCCCTACAAACTATATAAGTCGGGCTCTAAACTTCATACAAGCTTGCTGTCTCTGTTCCAGACTGCCATCTCCTGAAATATAATGTTTATCATGCATAGCCTCTACGAACAGGGCACAAGTCAGAAAAAAAGTGGGGGGACGCTGACGTCACAACAGGAAGTGACGTCACGATAAGTGGCTTGCACCATCAGCCTCATTGCCTCCCCTCGCTCACCCCTTAGATGCGACTGCATCAGAGAAGCCAGCGCGTGAGCAGCGTTCTGAATGAGCTCGGATCTCGCCCCAGAGAGGCCAAAGAGTGAATGTGTGGCTCCATTTGCTCCAGTCATCGAGCTCCCGGTAAAATAGGTGGGGGGGACGCCGTCCACCCGCGTGGTACCCCGACTCGAGCCCTACGAAGTGCCTTCTGTGTTTGTGTCTTGGGTGATTTTTGGGCGTATTTCAGATTTAGGGCCGTCAGCAGCCTCGTGCTTGACATCAGCAGCTCTCCTGCCCTCTGAGTGAGATGCAAGTGTTGTTCTGTCTGTCGCGGCTCGGATTGCACCTCCGTCCCTGGCTTTTATTAGCAGTGATTTACCGCTAGGCCTCGTGTTTGCAGCTGAAATGTTTTTCTCGCACTTTGCATCAGCAGGGGTTGATTAAGATTCTCCAAACGGATTAGTGTTGGCTTTTCCCCCTTCTGTGTTTTTTTTTTGTTCGTCCTTAAACACTGTGGCAGCGTTTTCAATTCATTTCGAGACAAAACTGATTAAAATTGATTAGCTCTGGGGTGAGAAATGTGTTGAGGAGGGCTGTGCTGAGCGTTGATTCAAGGCCTGGCCCAGCCGAGCATTCTGTGTCAGACTAAAAGGATGCAGCTCTCTGCCCCCTCCCCCACCCCCCACTGCTCCTGCGGCGGGGGGGGGGGGGGGAGAGCTTTTGTTCGGGTGGGTGCCGCTGCACAAAAGGTGTCAGTGTCTTAAAGAAATAATGCCTTTCCAGGGCCTCCAGCTACGGCTGGGGACAACTGGGGCGCCATACTAATTCAATCTCTCCCCCCCCCAAAGATTGCAGCCTTATGATGCAAATAACTCGGGGCTTGGAGGGGAGGGATGAGGGTCGTTCATTACTGTACTCTTTTGGGGACCTTTTTTGCGGTACTTTCTTTCTGCATTTTTTTTTTTTACCAGAAATCTCATTTTTAGTCTTCCAGTGTTTAATTGTCTATGAGTGTCACTTTGTATAACTGTTGTATTTTTTGTTTTTTTATTCTTGAGGCAAGCGTCTTGCAGGGTAACTCCTGTCGAGGGATGTCTCTTTTGGGGTAATGTTTTTGGGGTTTTTTGTACAGTAGGGGTTTCACAGTGCTGTTGGCATGCCAAACCGTGGATTATTCTCTTCTTTTGCTCTGTAGGGTGTCAGCTGGCTGTTACTCTTCTTAAGGGTTATTGTGCTAAAGTGATGTCTTTCGGGATTATCGGTCATATGTATCAAAAAGTCATTTTGCGATTCTCAAATAGCGTTTTTTTTGTGAATCGCTATTTGAGAATCGCAAAATGCTATGTATGTAGGATTAGCAAATAATTTTGCGAATCCTACAAATTCCTTAATTTGCGAATCGCAATTTGCGATTCGCAAGTAAGGAATACCTCCCCGTTCCCCTAGAGGCCCATAGGAATGTATGGGGAGATATTCGCAATTTGCAGTTCTCAATTAGAGAATCGCAAATTGCGAATGCAAAATCAAGGGTGACGGGGTGCCAAAAGGACACCCTGTTGCACCCCGGAAATGTACATGTGTGCCACAAGGCACTTCGAAAAATGCAAAATAGTGCATTTTTCAAAGAAATAGCAAATTACCACCAACTTGAAGTTGGTGGTAATTTGCGATTCCTTATGGCCAAATTGCACATTTTCTGTGCCTTTTACATTGAATTTAAGGAATCGCAATTTGTGATTCCTTAAATGCAATCGCAAAATAGGGAATTGCTATTTTGCGATTCCTTATTTTGCGAGGCTGTTACATCCCACTTACCTGAATTGCGATCGCAAACGCCGAAATTCTGTGAATTTCGGCGTTTGCGAACAAAATTTTGCTTCGTACATATGGCCCTTTATCTTTTGAATTACTCTTCAAGATTTTTACCTCCAGTTTTGTCTTTATCGTACTCTTTACGTTATTGGTTCTAGTGGTTAGGACCCAGAGGAAATTTCTCCCTAATATTAACCTGCATGTTCATTGGACAGTTCAATTGACCCAGATTGTTTTTCCTACTGTCAATTAAATCGAAATGTGTATTGCTGCGTAAACATGATACTACCACAATGTACTGAGCAAGGAGACGCAACATTGAGAACCTTATTCCTAGATGCGTAAACTATATGTCAGTGGTGGCCAACCAATTTATTTCATATCTTAGCTGTGCAGCGCCTCACAAAATGCTCGCTTTGTTGATCACTTCAGGGACCTAGCTCACTCCCTGTTCTAGCCTTACGTCGACAGCCTTGACTTTAAATGGCCTGCAGCATTTTGTATAATAGATGTTGAGCGTACATTTTGCCCACTGGTAGACAAATTATATTCTAGCTGGTTGATTCGAATATAGTATCGTGAAGTGTGTCTCGCAGTTGTTCTGAGTACAATATGGTCCAATTAACTTATACTTCATATGAACAATCAAATAAAACTTTCAATTGGAAAACTCAGTGTTGGTCATTATGAGGTTTCGGTTGAAAAAATCCGTATTTGTAAAGCGCAAACTACTCATCCTTACGGGTCTCAAGGCGCTGGGGGCCGTCGTGGAAATTAAGTGAGCTATTGCCCAGTCACATGGTGCTGAGTAGGCCTGGGTGGTAAATTCCGTTCCGCTTGCGGAATTTGGGTAATTTCACGTTCCGCGGAGAACGCGAAATTGCCCAAAATTGTACGTTCCGCAGCTTTGCAGAATTTTTTGCTTGTTCGCCTTCTCAAAATGCGTGTTCGCAAGATATTTCCCCCCGAGCACGCAAACAGCAATCGCGAACAGGAAAAAAGAATTGTGAACAAGCAATTCCGCGTGTTTGCTGAATTTCTGCATGTTCGCGGAGATTTCTTACCATTTCGCTGGATTTTGCGTACCGCGAACACGCAAATTCCGCCCACCGCTAGTGCTGAGTTGCCGCCGGAGCTGGTGATCGAACCGTGAACCCTGTGCTCCGAAGTCAGCTGCCCTGGCCGCTGCACCACACCTCCCCACTTGAATGTACTCTGCGACGTTGTGTATTGTGGGGTGATGGTGTCCGCTAATTTTGAGAGGAGGCTGTTTGCTGTGTCTGCATTCTTTGTCATCCTGCTCTGCCGGTGGCAAGGTAAATACAGTAGAGGCAGAGTTTCTTGATTTATTTCTCTTTTGAAACTAGTTCTGTGTGAAGCCAAGGTTACCGGGTGCAGCGCTTGGAGTTGGTCGGTGGGAGTGTTTTGTCATTGATAATGGACAATAAATGCCATAAAAACGCGGTCGTTAGAACGACCGCATTGTTATTTCGAATACTGTTACAAGTCAAGTTGTAACAATGACTTGCGTTGGATGTTGGAATAGAATAAATTACTATTCCAACTCCAGTCTGTGTGGATACTAGTGAAGGGGTTGGATTTTAAATCCAGCACATTCTGCCCCTCAACGCAAGTCGTTACGACTTGCATTGTAACTGTATGCGCAAAAACAACGCGGGTGTTGTAACAACCGCATTGTTATGGCATGCGTTGTTACGCATGCATGGTAAACGCTACCCTCTACTTGTCTTCATAATTACGATGAGCTCTTCGTCAGCGTGGAGGGAGTAGATGGTCTGTGAGATTTGTTGCAGGCCTCAGCGGAGGTGTCCGCGAGCACAGCCATAACTCTGTGCCAACTCACAGTATTCTTAAAGTGTGCAGGATTACACAGTGTTTTATAGAGTGTGTGTGTGTGTGTGTGTGTATCGTCTTTGATGTTACACACAGGAAGCAGCGACCATATAGAAATCCCAAGAGACTGGTCCACCTCGATCCGTCATGCCAGGTCCCCTCTAAAATGTACCATGAGTAACCCCAGGCCAGCAGGGGCAGCTCTAGGCTCATGGCGGCCCTGGGCAGGGAGCATAGGTAGGGGGCCCTGGAAGAGGGGGTCGGGGTGGGGCGGAGCCGCCCCCGGAGCTCAGGAAGGTGTTTGGAAGTGGAACAGAGCCGGAGGCGCCAAATCCCTGCCACTGGGGCCGCCACGCAAATATGTATCCATCCTCAGAGAATTATTATATTATGGATATATATTGGCGTGGCGGCCCATGGGGTTTGGTGGCCCTGTGCAGGTGCACAGCTTGCACATGCCTGAGGCCGGCCCTGAGGCCAGGTTGACATGCTGGACCGCATCACTGCGGTGCAGCTCATGGCTCAGCCAGTTTGGGACCCATGACTGGACATGCGTTCCCGTTTAGGGATACCCTCTTACACAGAGATGAATCCAGTCGCTGTTCGTCTTCCCTTATTTACAGCCCCTATATAGTGACTTCCTGTGGTAGGAAGGGCGCATTGAAGACATTGGCAGAGCCATGCAGATATCCTCTGTGGCTTTGCAGTTGCCCATTTCAAATGCTGATGTTGATACAGCTGTTACATGCAGGCCTACGATTCCTCTGACTGGGTGGCAGTGGAGTGTTTGCGGGAAGGTATAAACCCGTGCTGCACGCGGTGTTGTAGGACTTGTAAATCTGGACATATTTAATCGGAATGCTTCCCCCGGATCCCTTCAGACCACTGAATGTCATAAAAGGCCTTGTGATTTGCCTCGCATCCTTGGATTTGTATCCCATGTTGTGAATGAAAAGCTACTCTTGCCGTAGGGCTACTTTCCGCCACACTCGCCTTCTTCAGGGGCTGCAGTGAAAACGGGGCCCTTTTCTGATGCACCCTGTTTTATCAGGCATCTTTACTTCATTAGGATCATCCTGCAAGTACTGTCGTTACCAATGCTTTATAAAATGCATAGAGCTGGTTTGGCTCCGCCACAGGAGGATTTCTCGGTCCTCATTCCTCCGGCTCTTTGGTGTAGGTATAATTACGCCTTTTGTGGTCCGCTTGCATTACAGTACACCGGGATATTTTAGCTGATCAAAGTACACTGCGTCATGATACATTACATTATTTATCTCACAGATGCATTAAATGCAGAAACCAATCCTTTATTTTGGATTTTTTTATTTATTTTTGGTCTGGTCACTGAAGCAGGGGTTCTCGTAACCTACTAGCCAAGAGCGAAAATACATGCCAGAACTATTGGCTTTGCCAATGCTTGTTTCACTCTCGTGGTTTGCTGTCGGTACAGCGCCAAGAAGCCAACAGGTGATGGCACTCCTCGCGGTGACTGGTTCCCATTGGTTCTGAGCGGTCTTTCTTTCTCTGCACGCTGGGGCCGTTCGCTAAAACCCATCAATTTGTTTCATAGCAGCCCCTTCCCCTCGCAGGCGGTCATTAATGTAGTTAATGACTGCTTAATGGCGGCCCTCTGGCTTCCTCTGGCGTCGGTGCGCGCGCCCAGGGCACCCTCCCCTCCCCGGGAGGCGGGGTCCCGGCGGCGGGGAGTGATTAACCTGCCACGTGCTCATGCAGACAACCTGGCAAGAAAATTATAGATCTGCCGCCACCTCTGCTGACCGAGACAAATTGAAATTGTAGGTTCCTTGGCGGGAACCGTGTACTGCCCTAATGAAGTGTGCGTGTGCGCATGGGCTGCTTCTGGCTGGGCACAGATCCGCGGCTCTGGGTGCTGGTGCACTGCCTGCCGCTCCATCGAGATCCGAGGGTCTCTGCTCCTACCCAGCACCCTCTCCGCCTGCCGTGCAGATGCCGGGCAGCTGCTTCCTCTAGGGAGGAAAAGAGCCTAGATTGTGCCATTTAATTCCAGCCTCCCTGCCCTGGCCCCATCTTTTCTACAGTCACAAAAGACTGATGTCTAACCCTTTGTGAGTGTGCTCAGGCAGAGCTTTTGTAATGTGCAAGTGTGGTAGGTAACAGCTACTCCCACATCAACAAACTCCGAGATGGGCCATCCTGCCAACACCTTTTCCCTTTTGTCTCAATATCCGGGAGCAATACACAAGGACCAACTGCCAGCTACACCTAGTCATGTGACCAAGGAAACAGGCTGCCGCCACTAAATGGTTAGGACAAGAAAATGCCAACTTTCAGATTTGTGATTTAAAATCCGACTTTACCCTTAAAGAGGGTTTAAAATTACAATCCTTTAGACACTAAACTGAATATTCCTACTATATCCCAACTGAAAGTTAGCACTTATTAAATGTAATAAGTTAACCCAATGTTATCCTATGGAAGAGACAGACCTTGCAGTAGTGAACAACACATTTAAGAGTTTTTCACTACCAGGACATGTAAAAGTTAAAACTACATGTCCAACTTTTCAATTACACTGCACCCTGTCCTAGCCGCTATTTAGGGCATACCCTAGGCATGACGTGCATGTATTAAAAAGAGAGGTTTAGGCCCTGCAAAATGTTTTTTTTCCCAGGTCAAAATGGCAGTTTAAACTGCACACAGGCTGTAATAGCATTCCTGATTCCTGCTTAAAAGGCTACTTAGGTGAATTGCAAAATCAGTGCTTGCAGGCCCACAATTAGCATTTAATTTATCGCCCTGGGTACAGGTAGTTTCACTTTACTAGGGCCTTACAGTAAATTAAATGCGCCAAATGGATGTAAGCCAATTTTACTGTGTTTAAATGAGAGAGCAAGCACTTTTGCACTGGTTAGCAGTAATAAAGTGTGCAGAGTCCTAAAGCCAACAAAATGAAGTCAGAAAAAACAGAAGGATAGAAGGCAAAAAGTTGGGGAAAAACCACGCTAAGGATGTCCGGTCCAACACGGACTGATACATTTGCCTTTATATACCCAATCATTTTTTTAAACCTCTGGTTGACTTGTAAAGTGCCCTGATACCCCTTGTGGGGTAATAGTCCGCGCTGTATAAAAACCCTGAAATAAACATGTACTAAAGTCAGTGAAACTGGTGTTCCATAGCATCATGAGTGGTGGCGGTGTGTTCTAAGTGGCCATCAGAAGAGAGAGAAGGGGCTCCGTGATGCCATCAGCTGTGGCTTGTTGATGTTCCACTTGGCCATCACTAAAGATACAAAGTGATTTTATGATACCCTCAGCAGTGACACAAGGTGCTTTGTGATTCCATCAGCGGTGGCACTATGGCATTTCGTGCAACAAGCGCAAATGAGACACGGTGTTTTATGAAGCCCTCAGCAGCGAGACAGGGTGCTATGTGATGTCATTGGCTGCGTGGCACTTGTCGTTCCATGCTGCCATCAGGAATGAAGCAAGGTGAGGCAAGGAACACGTGAGGTCATCAGCTGGGTCTCTTAACATTGGTGTTGGACGTTTACAACGAATCTTTTACCACGCATGTAATCACAACGCGGTCGTTATAACGACCACATTGTGAATCCGCATACTATTACTCCGCAAGTCGGAACAACGCCTTGCGGAGTGGGGGAAGGTGCAGTAGCGGACCCCCTCCCCCAAGCGCCTTGAGACCCTTCTGGGTGAGTAGTGCGCTATACAAATATTATGATTGATTGATTGTTGGATTTAAAATCCAACACCTTCCCTAGAGTCCGCACTGACTGGAGTTGGAATAGTAAATTATACTATTCCAACTTCCAGCACCCCCCCTCCGCAAGTCGTTGTTCTGACTTGAGGAGTAAAGGTATGCGGAATCACAACGTGGTTGTTGTAACAACCGAGTTTTGATTCCCTGCGGTGTAAAAGAATGCGGGATATTGAGGTATATTCCTTAACATTCCATACGGCCATGACGATCGAGACAAGGCGCCATCAGTAGTGAGATAGTGTTCCGTGATGTCATCAAGTGTGGTACGTGGCGTTCTATGTGGCCATCACGAATAAACCAAGGTGTTTTATGATGCCCTCAACTGTGAACTGGGCTGTCAGTGATGTCATCCGCTATGTCACTTGGCCCTCAGACGTGAGGCAAGATGTTTTATGAGCCCATTAATGATGAGCCGGGGTGTTCCATGAGGTCATTGGCTTTGAGACCGCGTTCCATGAGGTCATTGGCTTTGAGACCGCGTTCCATGAGGTCATTGGCTTTGAGACGGCGTTCCATGAGGTCATCATCAATGAGCTGTTCTATAAGGTCATCCTTGCGGTGAGAGGGTGGGATGCACTCAGAAGCGAGAGGGTGTTCTGTAATTTTATTAGCAGGTAGCGCTTGTTTGATGGTGATCTAAGCAGTGGATCAGGGGATTCTTGGACCTCCTCTGCAGTGGGACCTAGTGCTCTGTGACATCCTTTGCAGCGAGACATCGTGTTACGTGGTATCATCCGCAGTGACACAAGCTGTTCTCTGGTACCTGCCGGGCAGGGTGTCCCGTGAGGTTGCCAGTTCGTTGCTCCATGACGGCTTCCGCAGTGAGCATCCATGATCTTTGATATCCTCAGCGGTATCGCTGTTTGCGATGCCGTTTGCATGAAGACCGCGTGTTCTTGGATCTCACCAGCACAATCTTGAGAGGTTGTTCTGTTTCATCAGCTGCGTTGTGAGTCAGCTTGTTGGTCACCAGCATTGATCTTGAGTTGTGTGAGGTTATCAACAGAGTAGAGTATTTTTTTCAAAGAGTTGGATCTTTGGTGTCAGAATGTGGTTTACATGTTTATTTGAAGACAAATAAGTCTAAAAGTTGTGTACAGATTAGATTTCGAATGCTGCAGACTTACCTGGGAGTCTCCTTTGGACCGGGTTGACATAGGTGAGTTCAGCACTATCTCAAGCAGGAAGCACTCGAGTCCGGTATAGGTTCTCTTGAAACACAGGAGTGGTGTTCGACTCGTCCCTAGCCCATGGATTTCCACGTCTTGTTTAACCTTGCGCCCTGTTTTCCCTTCGGCCTCCGTATGGTTTCTTTTCCTATCTGTTTTTGGACATGGGATGGTGCACTTGTTGGTACAAAGTGTGGCAAAGTCAGAGCCCAGGTGTCTAGATCCTGGCAAGGCTGCACCATGGTAGAAGCAAAGTGATGTTGAAGTACTCCAAAGTGTACATCCAGTTAAACATATAGTATGATTAGGTTCTTAAGCACCGTTCGGTCTTCTACTGATGAGGAGTACTCCGACTGATTCTGGCCGGCTGTTGCAATTGTGAAATCATTTTTGTATATCACGTATTTCCCTGACCTAGGGCCTTGGATTGCTTAGACTGGGAGTTATCATACACCCACTCGCCCTACTTTTTAGAGTAACAGCGCTAACTACATTTTAAACTTAATACATTTGAGGACGGAAGCAATTGTTTACTCCACATTTGGCCTACCATGCGGTTTATTTTCCAAAGTTAACAGTATAAAAGATTCATTTTGTCCTGAAGAAGTCCTTTTGATATGGACGAAACGCGTCGGCTGTGTCTTGATCATCCTGATTGTTTTCAAAACGTCAATGAACTTTGGAAGAATACTTGTGGACATGGATTTTATTAAATTCTTTGTCTCAGCTCTTTTGTGGTGCACCTGTGCTCTTTTGTTAAAATGGGTGAATATGGACTTGATGCCCTGGGCATTCAGTTTGAATATGTTGAGGTGTAGGAGCCACTATGCGGGTGCATGACCGTGCTTGTGCAGAAGGCCCTTCTCAGGACCATCATGAACGCGGGTCAGATTTGGTCAAAACAACTAAAGCTTGTGCAGACCGAGAAAGGATGGAAGAAGAGAGGTTTTCTGCTCGTGGATGTACTTAAGGCAGCTGATGTGGCATGTAATGAGGGGATTACTTACTGGTATGGTACTATATTACATTTTTAAGTATTCTCTTCTGTGGGACCTATTGGCTTCTCCATTGGTTTTAGCCATGCAGTAGAGCGTCACTGATGCTATGCAGCATGGCTAAAAAAGACAAAATCCCAGGACATGGCCGGCCCGACATGTTGTAGGCGTGCAGAACAAGCATGCTCACACCTACAAAATGACGTAAGTGCGAGTTTTTCTTTTTGCTGACAGATCTAAGTGTGATCGGTAAACAAGAAGAAAAAAAGTGCGAGCAGGTGGGAGGAAGCAACACAGGCACAGGTGGGGGGATGCGACGCAGGTGAGGTAAGCATAAGGAGAGAGCAACGTTGAGCAGGGGAGAGGAGAAAGCAAACCAATGAGCATTGTGGCTCTTGGAGGGGAGGAGAAAGGCAAGAAAGCAATGTAGGGGAAGAAGAACCACACAAGGTTGAACACATCATGAAGGGTGCAGGAAGAAGCACAACGACAGAGAAAGAGCGACTCGAGCATGGTTAACCGCATGCGCGCTAGAGGTTTTCCTGCTGCGCGCTGAAAATTTGAAAAACCCGCGTTACGTGACAAAGCCAGCTCATCATGCGCGTAGCGCAGGTAACGCCCATGACGAGCTGGCTTTGTCATGAGCGCTGAAGGGGTTAAGGGGAAGAAGTACATGAGGGAGACAGCTGGAAAACACATGCACTCCCATGGAGTGCTAAACCGACAAGAAAAAAAGTAGCATCCTAAAAATTAAGCAGTGAAAGAACCCTAGTAATGCATTCATGTTCCAGAGGAGGGACAAACGCAAGAAGAGGAATTAAAGCCCCCACAAGCATATAAGAAGCAAGCAAGTGAAAGTGACAAAGCTGATCAGAGAGTGACAAAGCAATGATGGGTGGGCTCTACGCCTACTTTCTAAGCCTCCTGATGTTCTCTTCTCCACTAGGTCCTCCTTGCCTTTGCCAGGTCACTCTATCTTTATCTGCACCCTCTTTCCTCCCATGGTTTCCTTCCTGTCCTTCCGGTGATGGTTCCACTTTGGTCTTCAGAAGGTGGCACAAGGTCCCTCTCCCGTTGAGCTGGGGCTGTTGCCAGATGTAGTAGACATCGAAGCGGTCCCAAGGCGGAGTGGCGCAGACGTCCCGTTGGCTCTTGGCACTGGCTAAGCAGACACCCTCTCGTTTTGGACCTGGTTCTGAGGGATTGCTGGTGAAAGGCCCATTGTCGATGGGAAGGTGAGGACTCGCAGCTTCGTTCTTAGTGCCAGGATCTCTTGCCCGCACGCGACTGTCGCGGAGATGTTCTTCCCGTTGCGCCTGCGGAGAAATAATTCATCCTTTACTGGCCAGCTGTGAACATGTCACGGTCTTCATTCCTGCAGTCAGTCAAAGCACTGCAGGACATGTCCCTGTCTCGTGCAAGGTTTGGTAGCTGATCATACCATGTAAGGATGGCTTCTCTCCGCACCCAGTGTGCCTACTATGTTTAAGCATGGCGTGTTGCCATTGTTGTCTCACTTCTTGCCCTGCTGCAGACCCGGTAAGAACTTGGCATAGCAGCCGAAACGTTATCTTCCTGCTGTACGCGTGCCAAAATGAGGAGATGCGCTTTGAGTAGGTATTCTCGTAATTGAACTTATACATATATATATATATATATATATATATATATATATATATATATATATATATATATATATATATATATATATATATATATATATATCCAACAAAAGCAGGTTAGCCCCAAAGTTGAAGTTAAACCACAAGAAGTTTAATCGGCATTTCAAAATTTGCATCCATTTCACAGCTTGCCAGCAGAGAAACACACAACTGCAGTCTTCGAAGATTAATGTCAGCCTGACGCGTTTCAGGATTTCCTCATCCTTTCATCAGAGGCAAAGTTCAGAGGATGTTAGCAGACAGTTTTAAACAGCGCACATTTGTAGATATTTTAAACACCTGCCTCAGTGGGCGTGTCCTTTCGCAAGGCCTTCTGGTCATTGCAGTGCGCCACATCTTCCCCTCGTGGGGCTGCCTCTAATACCTTCAATTTCGAACTGAAATAATGTTCCAAGTGGAGAGAAGTACCACACCAGGTGCACTCCGCCTTGCTTTGTAGCTGTGGAATTTATGCCTCAGACAGCACCATCCTGCATGGCACTGCCCTCTTCATTCCTGGCTGCAAGCAAAATGATGAGCCTGCAAGGACCCGCTTCCAGGCGGTGGGCTTAACCTCCCGGCTGGGCATCAGCCGTAAATACTTCCAACAAAAGCAGGTTAGCCCCAAAGTTGAAGTTAAACCACAAGAAGTTTAATCGGCATTTCAAAATTTGCATCCATTTCACATATATATATATCCCAGTGGCCCACGGCAAATCCGATCATACCCCACTGGTGTGCTGCCTGCACATAAACCTGGGGTCTTCCTGTAAGACAAATTTACTCTCCGCATGGCAAATCTTTTCTTCTCTCATCCCTCCTGTGACGGGGCCTTCTCCCCTTCTTTACCTGGATCTCCCACTGCATGTAGGTTTTAAACAATTCCTTTAGTGACAATCATGTTTTTACTTGATGGACTTGCAGCCACCGACCACGCGCCAGCTAAGTACAGTCCCATTTTAGAAACATTCACTTGGTAAGTGGATAGGGTTACTCGTCCATGTGTACTTTTCATCTCCCATCTAGTACCCTTAAATATTCCTTCACTGACTGGATCTGGTTGCTCCAACTTGTGCACTTGGTCATCTGCCTGCATGTACCCTTGGAAAGAACCCCTCACTGACCACATCCGGTTATTCCCACCCAGCAGACGTGTTCACCTCCCTACACATAACCTTGTAAACATGCCTATAGTGAGTGGACCTGGTGCACTAGTCTAGTTCACCTCCATGTTGGTAAACCTGGAGAGATTATCTTTGTGCCCGGTGCTTGGCTTCACCTAGTGACCCCCACCTGTGTAATCTTCCTATGTGTACACCTGTCGCAGGCATGTGCTCTCCTTTCTGTTCGCCTTACCTATGCAGGTAGCAGCCGCCATGTTTTGGTGCCATGTACACTGATGGTGTGGAGTTCTGCTCTTCCTTGCCCCACAAACTCAGACTTCTGTTTCTCACTTTTTCCTGCCCCTTTGTAATATCTTTGCTCCTTCATACCTCTTTGTCTCTGCCTGATATTTTGGAATCATCCTATATTCTCTATAGTTTTCCACTCCCTTGTCTTCTGTCTCCAACACCTTGCCTTCTCCAGCTCTGGAAGAGTTGGAAAAGTTTCACTTTAACTTTTTATGCATCATCCTCCCGGCGCACAGTGTGGCGGACTTTTTTTTTTGCACTTTGCGGAGTTCCGCGTAGAGCAACTCTGTGAACTCCGCCGAGGGTTAGTCCCATCCCTTGCAAGGCTGAAATCCTGGCGCATTTTGCTCCACTTTGTATGTCTGTGAAAAAGCGCCTCCTTCCACCTGCAAGAGAGGAGGCCCCGCCCGGCTCTGCCGGCAGCGAATCGATGCAGGAACTGCAGTCGTGGGCCTGTTTGTGGTTTGTCGATCGCCAAGTGCCATTGAGTCTTTGGGGAGTCAACGGGATGAGAAAAGGAGGGTGCAATGTAGTGGAAAGCAATTGGCACAGACCGGGGCAGCTTGAGAATATCAGACTTGATAGGGAGCTGAGAGGAGAGGCCCCCTGCTGTGACTGAGGCCCCCAGTGTTGAGCGTGAGTTCCCAGCTTTGGGGCGGGGCGTGGTATTCACACTGTGATGGACTTCTGGGAGCTGGAAAGACTTTTCCAAGAAGGCACATTGAACTGAGAAGAAATAGTTGTTTACGTTCCCCAAAGACCCAGAACCAGTGGTGATAACCCAGGTCCCTGCTGTTTTATCTGAAGCAAGAGCGCCACCTGTCTGTGTCCTCTCTCCATTCCTACTCCTGTGTGCCTACTATCCGGGATTTAAGTGGGATGAGAAAACTGGGGGTTCTCTCCAAGGGGCGTGGCCAATGTAATTAAGGGCGTGGCTTACAAACATATAGGGTAAAAGTCTACGCTTAGCATAGTGTGCCGCTCGACTTGTATTTTTCTGTTTCTGTCCTTGCCTCCAGATATATGATACAACAAGTAACATCATACCTAATGTAAGGCAGAGCTATTGGCTTTGTCATGGTTGTTAGTTGTATAGGATAAATAAGCAGCAACTATGGCTTGTATATAATATTGATAAAGCTTCCACTTAAAGCCCTGGTGACACCACAACAATGTTGCTGCTCCTGAGTTAAAAAAAAAAAGGGAAATCCAGAGAGAAAATGACTCTTTAAAGGATTTCCCTTCCCCTATAACACTCACCTGGCATGACGTCATGCCGTAACTTCTCCACTAGTGAGAAGTGTGCAGTGTGAGCAGCGCACACTAGTGAGAAGTGAACAGTGTGAGCATCGCACATCGATGTGCTCACCTGGCATGACGTCATGCCATACATTCTCCACTAGTGAGAAGTGTGCAGTGTGAGCAGCGCACACTAGTGAGAAGTGCGCACACTAGGTAAAAGTGAGCAGTGTGAGCAGCATACATAGATGTGCTCACCTGGCATGACGTCATGCCGTAACTTCTCCACTAGTGAGAAGTGTGCAGTGTGAGCAGTGCACACTAGTGAGAAGTGAGCAGTGCATACTAGTGAGAAGTGAGCAGTGTGAGCAGCGCACACTAGTGAAGTGTGCAGTGTGAGCAGCGCACATCCATGTGCCTGCTGTCACTGCAGTCCGCCTGTACCATGGCACAAAACAGAGCCTGATAGAGACCCGCTTGGAGGCCCCCGGTGCGCAGACCCGGTGAGACCCGGCCCACTTAAAGCCCAGGCCTCCTTCCAACCCCTAGAAAGCAGACACACCGCGTTCAGCACAGATCCCAGCGTGGCGGTAATCGAGGCACACACCATCGCTCACTAATTCAGCAGAAAGTTGCAGCCTGCCGCCTCGCAGCCAGGGGCCTGTCTTCGTGGCAATGAGAAGCAGATGTGGCGCAGGGCCCGGCCGTGCGCTGACAGCCAGCCTCGCCCCGGAGTCTGCAGGCGAGAGGGACTTTAACAACTGCCCCGGCTCGGGCTTTCATCCGGCCGCAGCCGCAGGAATGCGTCTGTCGCTGCACCGCCTTTGAAGAGCACTGGACAGATACTACAGGCGGGGCGAGGCCACGGGGAGATGGATCTGGAGACGTCAACAGCTGGCATGGATGGCACTGGCCAGGAGGGAGCCTGGTGGAAAGGGAGTTTGAAGTGGGGCAGAGGGTGGCGAAGGGGGAAGAGGGAACAGTGAGTGTGACAGGGGCTAGCCCTGGGTGGAGGTGCCAGGGACTAGCCCTGGGTGGAGGTGCCAGGGGCTAGCCCTGGCTGGAGGTGCCAGGGACTAGCCCTGGGTGGAGGTGCCAGGGGCTAGCCCTGGCTGGAGGTGCCAGGGGCTAGCCCTGGGTGGAGGTGCCAGGGGCTAGCCCTGGGTGGAGGTGCCAGGGGCTAGCCCTGGGTGTGGAGATGCCAGGAGCTAGCCCTGGCCGTGGAGGTGCCAGGGGCTAGCCCTAGGAGGGGCGGCTGTGGCTCGCCCTGTGTGGGGGTGGCAGGGGCTAGCCCGGGTGGGGGTGTCAGGGGCTAGCCCTGGGTGGGGGGGCGCTGTGGTTCGCCCCGGGTGGGGGTGGCAGGGGCTAGCCCTAGGTGGGGCGGCTGTGGTTCGCCCTGGGTGATGAGGCAGGGCCTAGCCCTGTGTGGGGGCGGCAGGGGCTAGCCCGGGTGGGGGTGGCAGGGGCTAGCCCGGGTGGGGGTGGCAGGGGCTAGCCCTGGGTGGGGGGGTGCTGTGGTTCGCCCCGGGTGGGGGTGGCAGGGGCCTAGCCCTGTGTGGGGGCGGCAGGGGCTAGCCCGGGTGGGGGTGGCAGGGGCTGGCCCTGGGTGGTGGTGGCAAGGCTGTGGCCTGCTTCTCTGTAGAATGGTAAATGTGCCGTGGGGCTCTGGGCCAGAATAGGCTGGGTGCTGCGGGCCAGGATTGGAGAATCACACTGATCTGCCGAGGGCACTGGAGGCCTGGAGCTGCCCATCCACGCCCCTGGATCTGGTACTGGGGGCCCTCTTACAAAGGGCTGTGAAAGCGTGCACTGATGCTCAGCCTGGGGTAGGTGGGTACGCAGTGTGTGTTTAGGCTGGCAATGCTACAGTCTGCTATATGTATACCAGGGAAGGGGTGTGGCGCAGCAGCCAGGGCGGCTGGCTCTGGAGTGTGGGGCTCACGGTTCGATTCCCAGCGCCGGAGGCAGATCAGCTCAGCATGGTGTGACTCTGGGCAATAGCTCACTTAATCTCCCCGACGGTCCCCAGCGCCTAGAGACCCTTTAACGGGTGATTAGTTTGCGCTTTACAAATACCGGGCTTGTTTGAGCTTGCACCGCGGGTGCAAATGCGGTACCAAGGTGGGCGGTTGTATGTTGCCACCTTGTGACCGTTGCATGTTCGGTTTGTTAAGGAAGTCTGCTCTGCTGCTGACCCTTGTGACGTGTGTAGTCTGTCTCTGCGGGTGTCGGCGGGCACTGTTCTACATATACTAGGGAAGCTTGCACTGAAGCAGTACATGTGATACCTGGGTGGGTGGTTGTGTGTGTTTCTGCCTTGTGACCTTTGCTTGTTCTTTTTGTTGGGGAAGCATGCCCTGCTTGCGGGCCTTGCGATGGGTCTGTAGTCTGCCTCTGCGGTTGTCTGCTGGCACTGTTCTACATATACTAGGGAAGCTTGCACTGCGGCTGCGCATGCAGTGCCTGGGTGGGTGGTTGTGTGTTTCTGCCTTGTGACCTTTGCTTGTTCTTTTTGTTGGGGAAGCATGCCCTGCTGCTGGGCCTTGCGACGGGTCAGTAGTCTGCCTCTGTGGTTGTCTTCGGGCACTGTTCTACATATACCAGGGAAGCTTGCACTACGGCTGCGCATACAGTGCCTGGGTGGGTGGTTGTGTGTGTTTCTGCCTTGTGACCTTTGGTTGTTATTTTTGTTGGGGAAGCACGCCCTGCTGCTGGCCTTGTGATGGGTCTGTAGTCTACCTCTGCGGTTCTCTGAGTATACCAGGGAAGCTTGCAATGCGGCTGGACATTTTGTGCTGCCACGTGTGTGAAAGGCTAGTATACTGCCGCTGCTGTCCTTTGTGCGTTACCTACGCCATGTTCTGTATGGTTACCTTTGGTGTAAACCTCTTCACTTGCCAAAAGCTGGAATGATTTGCTTTGCCGCTGCTTGTTAGAGTTCTGTTGGCTTCTCCACTGACCTGTTTTAGTCATTACCGTGAGAGCAGGAGTGCATATCGCTGCTCCTGGCGCACATGACGAGTCTCCCGGGCCGGCGGGGCAGTGGAGGGGCATCGGCTGCTGGGAAGTCTCTTTATTGACTGACTCCAAAGTTAAGCTGTTCCCCAGAAGTGCTGGAGCCTGGCGTTGGCAGACGAGGCCTGCGAGGCTAGGGTGGGAGTGTGGGAGGACGGGACACGGCTGTGACTCTCCCGCTCTCTGCTTGGAGTGCCTGCGGTCAGGCAGCAGACAGATCTCTGTAGCACTAGATCGAGCAGCTTCACAGGGCCCACCTTGTGGTCACAAGACCACACTGCTGTTGTGCCTAGTTCTGGACCTAGAATCAATGCATAGTCTGGTCTCCCCTGTCCTTTATAGAACCAGCAGAATGTATCTTACGGAGCTAGCATTGATGCATGGTCTGGTCTCCTCTGTCCTTTATAGAACCAGCAGAATGTATCTTACGGGCCTCGCATTGATGCATGGTCTGGTCTCCTCTGTCCTTTATAGAACCAGCAGAATGTATCTTACGGGCCTCGCATTGATGCCTGCATGGTCTGATCTCCTCTGTCCTTTATAGACCCAGCAGAATGTATCTTACGGGCCTCGCATTGATGCCTGCATGGTCTGGTCTCCTCTGTCCTTTATAGAACCAGCAGAATGTATCTTACGGATCTAGCATTGATGCCTGGTCTGGTCGCCTCTGTCCCTGAGAGAACCAGCAGAATGTATCTAAGGGACCCAGCATCGATGCATGGTCTGGTCTCCTCAGTCCTTTATAGAACCAGCAGAATGTATCTTACGGAGCTAGCATCGTTGCATGGTCTGGTCTCCTCTGTCCTTTATAGAACCAGCAGAATGTATCTTATGGCCCTAGCATATATGCCTGCATGGTCTGGTCTCCTCAGTCCTTGAGAGAACCAGCAGAATGTATCTTCTGCTGAAGAGTCCCCTGTTGACTGATGTCCCTGGTAGTAAACCTTCGTACCTGTCTCCTTTCTTGGGTTCTCCCGGAGGTGGCTGCACGGCAGTAGTATGGCTTGGGGTGGTGGTGGGTTTGGTGGTGCTACCATCTGCTTGTTGAGGGAGTGTTTGATTAAGTCTTCAATGGCCCCTTTCTGGGCCTGATAAGTCTGAGGAGCATCCTCGTTGAGTAGTCGTGCACTGGGTCCATACAAGACTTCCCTGGTAAGAAGTACAGAGGCACAGGTGCGTATCCCCACTTAGGACCAGGGGATCTTCGCGAAGCACAGTATCTCACCTGGTGCCCAGAGGGACGCCTTACAAAGACCTGGATGGTTACTACCCTCCTCGCTCCTGCAAGATCCATGCAGCTTGGTAGTAGACATCCAGTCTCGACTACTTCAGCAAACTACTCCGGCTCCCACCGTACATGCGTATTCAGCTGTAGCGTCTGCAGAACACAGCAGCACGGCTGCCCACAACTGCCCACTGGAAGCAGCATCAGTCACTAATACCAGGTCACTAGTACACAACATTCAAAACATTATGTATCTTATGGACTCTGTAGGTCTGCACCAGCCCTGCCTTCCTCGGGTGAGATGACTCTTGCGGTCTCTTAATCTGCGCTCAATTCTTGGAGGCTTTCACAAGATTCATGAGTTCAGGGCTGTGCAGATGGGATGCATGCCTTTGAGGTTTGGGGATCGATTCAATGGACCGTGATTCCTGTCAAAGTGACATCCTGTTGGTCATCAAGAGTTGGCGACCGGTCTGTTCTCGCAATAAGTACCATCATGCCACCTGGGTTGAGATTGTAGTTGTTCAGGCAGTTGGACATTTTCTCGGCGTCCAAGCACAGCCATGAAGCCTTGGTTTGCCTCACTTGCTGCACAATGTGCTGTTTAACCCCTTGGGTGCTCGGGACGGCCCCCGCCCGTCCTACGTCACACTGGGTGTGTACTCAAGACGGGCGGGGGCCGTCCAAACGCCACGGCTTCCTCAACGCGGCGCGAATTCCCCGCCTGTGCGGAAGAATTGATTAGTGGTCGGAGTTCGGACGGCCCACGGCCGTCCTGAGCACACGCCCAGCGTGACGTAGGACGGCCAGGGACCGTCCTGAGCCGCACCGCAGCAAAATTCACGCCGCGGGGCAGTGGTTATTATAAATGAATACTTATTGTAGATGCTTCTCTTGCAGAAGACCCTTCGGTCTATGACTAAGGCCTAGTGACCCTCCCTCACTTTGGTCCTTGCCTGTTTAAGAGCACCGCATTCTTGGAGACAAACTACTTCAGCTTCTGCCTATGCAAGAGATCAGCCTCTTTAAGACGAACCAGCTCCTGCAGCCGTCACCTGTAGGAAGATACTATAGGGCTCAGAGGAGGCGCGACTGTCACTTGTACCGCGGAAGGATACTGATTCTGAGAAGTCGTGCACGGCAGCTCCTACCTATAGTAATGCCACATGGATCCGAGGTTACAACCTCTTTACCTCTGACGTTTAGCAGAGTTAAGAAATGCCTGAGTGCAGCCCTCACGCATGGATGAGTGCGTGGGCTCTCACATGCAGGTATACTCTTTCCACAAGTAATGTGGACACATGCCACCAGTTAGGCTTTTGAGTTAGCCTGAGTGTCACATATGGGTGGATAAAAAGCCAGGATTGGCTGACAGACGCGGCACTGGAGCACTTGATAGCTATACTCTCCTTTCGATGGTCAGCCGAAACGTTTCGGCGCAGCCGTCCTCTGTATAACGCAGGAAGGATGCCTCAGTGGAAGCCACAGTACTGGGGCAGGTCGAGGGCAGGTACTGATCTCGCCCCCTTGCAGCCAGTATCTTTGGAGCTCCATGATGATCTGAGTGGTACCTTCTAGGGAGGGAAGGATAAGGCGAAGTACATCAGTCATCCATATGCTTCCAGTATCTGTAGTATGCAGGGCCACTCCGGAGATAGCTGCACAAGAAAGTTGTCATTGGCGACCCAGATGCAACACTTGTATGTAGAGCATGGACCACTGTGGGAGATTATTGCATGAGAGAGCAGGCTAAACGGATATCAGCAACCCACAAGCCACCATTGGCTGTAGAGCATGGACCACACCGCGAGGGAGCTTCACGAGAGAGCAGGCCAGACTGCTACCAGCGACCCACAGTATTTGGAGGGCACAGAGATGCTCTGAGAGGGAGCTCTGGAGGGTAGGATAGGGGCTGGAATCAGTGACCCACATGTGCCCAGTGTCTGTAGGGCAGGGACCCCCTGAGAGGGGCTGCAGTGGAGGGCAGGATAGGGGCAAAAAGAACAGTTGATGGACAGAATGCAGAACAATGTCATACATTCACCCCAGTAAAGAGATCTGGGCCTAAATCCATCGTTTTTTTGCTCCCCATGCCATTCCAGTTTGGACCCAGCCATATGCAAATCAGTCTTGACCCTGCGCCCTATGGGAACAGTCCAGCCCTAACTGCCAGGCCAGGTCCTCCCTGGACTAGAAACAAGCATCCTGGGACCGGTTTTGGGCTTTCAGCCCTCATCAGCCAGGCATGATGGGATAGGGGTACATGTTGCTGTCACTCACACTGTACTCTTTCCTGCTCCCCTTTGCAGTGTGTAGAAGTGGACTGAGTCGGCCCCACACGGATTTGAACTCGCAGCTTCCGGTGTCCCGACCCCCGGGCCTGCAGACTCGAGCGCTCCTGCCTTGTCTTGTGCTTGATGGAGTGAAAAGCAGAGCCCTTGCCTTGTTTCTAAAGTTCTTCGAGGTTCCCTCGGGTACCAACAGGTGGCGAGGCGGGGTCGAGGCAGACATGGCCGTGAGACAGATGAGCGGGGGTCCCTCTGAGGGGAGGGGAGGGCAGCCCCCCCCCCTGCACTGCAGGAAACGGGCCCCGTCTGGGGGGGCGTGACCCCGGCATCGGGGAGACAGACGCCGCGGTCTTCACGCCTGGAGTTTGGTAGACTCCTAACATTAGGGGGGTCCCTGGGGGGCAGCTGATGATGTGAGCATGGAATGTTTCTCTCCCGTCCCTCTCCTTCTCTCTTTCAAGGTGGAGCCGAGACGCCCCCTCCCCCAGCACACACTCCTGTCCTCCTGCTGGTTTCACTGTGAAGTTAGGGGCGGACAGATCTACAGCCCAAAGGCCTCCCTTGCAGCAGCAGTGGGCTATTTATTTATTTATTTATTTATTTATTTGTGCGTTTTTATATAGCGCGGACTTTACCCGAAGGCGTCAGAGCGCTTCACAAGAGGAACAGAACTGATACATGAGGAGAACTTTACAAGTGAACAAAATACAAAAGCTAACGTTACATTAAATGAACCAAAAAAGACAATCGTGAGCCAACAAAATGCAAGAGGTAGCAAACGGTGCATTACAAAAGTGACAGGAGGCTAGGCAGGAGGCCCCAGTCCTGCCACCGGCCGAGCTTGCACCCAGCCTGGCTTCAAGCTTTGATTTGTGGGTTGGATCTGTGCATGGTGTCACAGGAAGGGCAGTGTGCCTTGTGTGTAACAGCTGTTCCTATATGACTGGCATAGGCCTGCCTCACCTCCCTTGGAAACCATCACCTCTTCTCAGCCCATTCCCGCTGCCCGCCAAGCGGCACAGATACCTGCCCTCAGGGCACAAGTCCTATAAAACGAAGTGGGGGGACTGACCAAGAAAGACGATATGCAAATGACCTCATGACGTCACGACGTAGTGCTATTCAAGAAATAAAATAGTGCTATCTACATTATTTGTTTAACCTGTTTACCGCGGCGGAATAAGCATTCCATTGCGCGGGCAGGGCTGCGTCGGCCAACGGACGTCCGCAGCACTACCGAGGTAGTACTCACGACGGCCGTTGGCCGACGACCGCACACAAGGGGTTAAAAACGGGGACAGACTAACTTATTTGACAGTCCTACAGTGTCTGCATTTATATACAGGGACAGAACAAAGGCAAAAGCTGCCTCTCTTAAGTACCTGTGAAGAGAAGGCAAGCTGTGCCTGTGTTTCCCTCTGTGGCATTTACATTTAAATGTAACGTTCCAGGCGGCCCCCAGTCAGCATATACAAACAAAAGGAGGCCGGAGGGCCCCTTAACTTCAGCACAGCTGGAGGTGAACAAAGGCTCCCTCGCTGCCTGCTCGTTGCTGCTGGGAGTGGAAAGCAGGCAACGGGCAGGTGCTGCTGAACGTGTCCCAGGGTCTGAAAATTACACCAGGACAAGTTCAGCATATTTCTGTGGGGCTCAACTTCTCAGCAGGGGGGACGGGGTCCACCCTGTGAAAAAAGTGTGTGGGGGGGGGGACGCCTTGTACCTGCGTGTACCCCTGACTCGAGCCCCGCCTGTCCTAGAAAAGGATGCCCAGATGTGGGTCTCGTGCTCTCCATGCCACTGGAGTCTAGCTATCCTGGCTGATGAGGGCTGAAAGTCCGAAACTGGTCATAGGATGCTTGTTTCTGGTCCAGGGAGGACCTGACCTGGCAGTTCGGGCTGGACTGTTCCCATTGGGCGCAGGGTCAAGACGGATTTGCATATGGCTGGGTCCAAACTGGAATGGCATGGTGAGCAAAAAAACGATGGATTTAGGCCCAAATCTATGTACTGGGGTGAATGTATGACATTGATCTGCATTCTGTCCATCAATTGTTCTATTTGCATTTCTCCTAGAAAAGGATGCATGTAGCTGGGACTGCTCACTTTGTAACCTTCCTCAAAAGGCTGGTAATGGGTGGTGCGTGGTCCCATTTAATCTGTCCAACTTCAGACCTTCCTGCCAGCTTTTATTGAGCTGTGAAGGACCACTCTCACCAGTCTTACTCAGCCGGAACCAGTTCAATCTTATGGGACCTGTTGACTTGATCTTAGCCTATACTATCTATTAAGAGACATTATTTCTAGTCTTATGTTATTGGGAATTGTTACTATGGGTTGAATCCGCGGGCACCGGGTTACTTGCCCTAACCTGTACCATCCTTCAACTCCTGTTAAGGAGGTCACAACCACCCTGAATGGATCAATGAGGCTAAATCCACAAGGTGCCCTGATGAAGCTCTCTCCTGCGAAACGTTTGTCGATTAAGATAAATTGAGATAATGAGCAGCAATAGGAATATAAAAATACTTGTAAATTAAAAAAGCAAAACTATTGTACAACTGATGACTAGGTTACCCTGTTAGACTTCCGGAATGTTAGTGCTTTGCAAGCCTCCCTGATGATGTGACGGAGAAAGTCCCACCACTAAGGGGCAGGGTGTAAGGAGAGACCTTCAGACACTCATGGATATAGTAGATACTAAAATCATGCCTGCCGTTTCAAACTCCACAGAGTAATAGTGGGGTCGAGGTCCCTTTCATACCCAGTGCATCGGCTGACACACAATCCCTCGTTTACAACACCCCTGGAAGCACACCTGGCCTTCAAAAGGGGGACCTGTCCACGTGTTTATCCCATCAGTAGCCTTAAAATCCCCGACAACCCTCGCACGGTCTGCGCCGTCTTCTCACCTAATGACAGTAACAGATTCAAGGAATTACAGAAGCCATATCTGTTGTGTCATATGATCTACGTGCTGTGTAATAGTCTAGAATATACCGTTTGTGACAGATTTTCTGCTTTGAGGGGGAGTTTTGCGCTTTGCTGGCTACGTATTTATTTATTTATTTATTTATTTATTTACGTATTTAAACGATTCATTTTTAATTCGTACTATTATTTGTTGCTTCTTGTTCACTCACTCAGCGTATTATTTATTTATTTATTTATGTGTTTTATAGAGTGCGAACTTGACCCGTTAGTGTATCAGAGCGCTTTACAGGAGAGCAAAGCAATATACAGACAGACTTAGAATCAACCGGTAACAGCTCGAGTAGTGAGGGGGAGGGGTGCCGGATACATAAGGGAAAGAAGAGCACGTATTTACAGTTCTTATCAATTAAACATCTTTGTGCGAATTACGTACAGAAATAGATTCAACTCTGGCGGCTAAATATGGGAAATGGAGTCCCAGAGGGATAGCTGGAGGAAGCGGACTACTGCAGGACACCAGAGGGGTGCACAGTGAGCACTGGCATGCATCAAGGGGGGAGAGGGCACGCACATGGCACACGCACGAGGTGCCAGGCATAGCTGGACACTGGTTTGATTCAAGCGGACTAGACCATGCTGCTCGGTGGCCAGACACAGTATTGCACAGGGTTGTATCGTGGTAAGAGCAGTCAAGCCCGGGTACAGGGTGGCACCCTGTGGCCAGGCGCAGTGTGGCATTGGCTGTGAATCTGGTGTAGGAGACGAGCATGGGTACAGCGGTGGCACCCTGTGGCTAGGCGCAGTGTGGCATCGGCTTTCAATCTGGTGCAGGAGACGAGCACGGGTACAGCGGTGGCACCCTGTGGGCAGGCGTAGTGTGGCATCGGCTTTGAATCTGGTGCAGGAGACGAGCCCGGGTACAGCGGTGGCACCCTGTGGCTAGGCGCAGTGTGGCATCGGCTTTCAATCTGGTGCAGGAGATGAGCCCGGGTACAGCGGCGGCACCCTGTGGTCAGGTGTAGTGTAATATTGGCTGACTAATACCCAAACTTCGATCGTGAACTATCATTGATGTAGAAATCACGGAAAGCACATCAGAACCATTTGTATAGAAATACTGTTACACCTTGTAACAATTGTCTTTTGCTGAAACTGTAATATTATATATAATAATGCTGCTATTCCAACTGTACCTCATGTAACTGTGAAGCGCTCCGATACCCAAGGGTCAAGTCCGCGCTATATAAAACTCTATAAATAAAAATAAATAAATAAGGTGGGGGGGATCCAGGTCACTCCAGGGGAAAGGCTGGATTTCGGCGATACCTGGCTATGTGAGGACTCTCTGTTGGCTGGAGAAGTAACCGAACGTTGTCGTTATATATACATTCAACCTGACCTCACAAGAGAAAGGTGAGCAAATGGGTGTATTCGTCACACGACTGAGACGCTTAGCAAGATACTGTGACTTTGATAATTTCTCCAAGTCACATCCAACCCCCCAGAAGAGCGAGCGAGAACAACACTTAAAGGGATGGAAAAACAACCCAAAACAGCCTCTTGTTCATCATATTTACACGAAATGTTCTATACGAGCCAGATGATCGGGCCGTGCAGTAAACAAGGCGTCCTCCCGCAATCTGTTCCCGGCTCGCGTCGAGCGGATGGAAGGCTGCCTGCCGCCCTCCGCGGTTACCTAGGGAGGTGGTGAAAACACGTTTATTTCATGTCTTGGCTGTCAGCGTCTCTCTGCAGGGGGCAGATGGGAAATACAATGAGGCATAGTGGGCCCACGCCGTGTACAGCTGGCTGCAGGCGCGACTGTCAGGCTGTGCGTGTCCGTTGAATGTTTCTTGTATGAAGGTGGGTCGCAGCAGCTTCTGGCTAGGAGAGCCACGTGGGCCCCTCTGTGCCTGGAGTTCTGCTCGGCCCCTGTGTGCAAAGAGATCCACTTGCACCTCTGTGTGCCAGGATCCACTTGAGCCCTGGTGTGCCAGGATATCCACTTGCACCTGTGTGTGCCAGGAGATCCACTTGCACCTGTGTGTGCCAGGATATCCACTTGAGCCCTGGTGTGCCAGGATATCCACTTGCACCTGTGTGTGCCAGGAGATCCACTTGCACCTGTGTGTGCCAGGATATCCACTTGAGCCCTGGTGTGCCAGGATATCCACTTGCACCTGTGTGTGCCAGGATATCCACTTGCACCTCTGTGTGCCAGGAGATCCACTTGCACCTCTGTGTGCCAGGAGATCCACTTGCACCTCTGTGTGCCAGGATATCCACTTGAGCCCTGGTGTGCCAGGATATCCACTTGCACCTGTGTGTGCCAGGATATCCACTTGCACCTCTGTGTGCCAGGATCCACTTGAGCCCTGGTGTGCCAGGATATCCACTTGCACCTGTGTGTGCCAGGAGATCCACTTGCACCTGTGTGTGCCAGGAGATCCACTTGAGCCCTGGTGTGCCAGGATATCCACTTGCACCTCTGTGTGCCAGGATCCACTTGAGCCCTGGTGTGCCAGGATATCCACTTGCACCTGTGTGTGCCAGGATATCCACTTGCACCTGTGTGTGCCAGGATATCCACTTGCACCTCTGTGTGCCAGGAGATCCACTTGCACCTGTGTGTGCCAGGAGATCCACTTGAGCCCTGGTGTGCCAGGATATCCACTTGCACCTGTGTGTGCCAGGATATCCACTTGCACCTCTGTGTGCCAGGAGATCCACTTGCACCTCTGTGTGCCAGGAGATCCACTTGCACCTCTGTGTGCCAGGATATCCACTTGAGCCCTGGTGTGCCAGGATATCCACTTGCACCTGTGTGTGCCAGGATATCCACTTGCACCTCTGTGTGCCAGGAGATCCACTTGCACATCTGTGTGCCAGGATATCCACTTGCACCTCTGTGTGCCAGGATATCCACTTGAGCCCTGGTGTGCCAGGATATCCACTTGCACCTGTGTGTGCCAGGATATCCACTTGCACCTCTGTGTGCCAGGAGATCCACTTGCACCTCTGTGTGCCAGGATATCCATTTGCACCTCTGTGTGCCAGGATATCCACTTGAGCCCTGGTGTGCCAGGATATCCACTTGCACCTCTGTGTGCCAGGAGATCCACTTGCACCTCTGTGTGCCAGGATATCCACTTGAGCCCTGGTGTGCCAGGATATCCACTTGCACCTGTGTGTGCCAGGATATCCACTTGCACCTCTGTGTGCCAGGAGATCCACTTGCACCTGTGTGTGCCAGGAGATCCACTTGAGCCCTGGTGTGCCAGGATATCCACTTGCACCTGTGTGTGCCAGGATATCCACTTGCACCTCTGTGTGCCAGGAGATCCACTTGCACCTCTGTGTGCCAGGAGATCCACTTGCACCTCTGTGTGCCAGGATATCCACTTGAGCCCTGGTGTGCCAGGATATCCACTTGCACCTGTGTGTGCCAGGATATCCACTTGCACCTCTGTGTGCCAGGAGATCCACTTGCACATCTGTGTGCCAGGATATCCACTTGCACCTCTGTGTGCCAGGATATCCACTTGAGCCCTGGTGTGCCAGGATATCCACTTGCACCTGTGTGTGCCAGGATATCCACTTGCACCTCTGTGTGCCAGGAGATCCACTTGCACCTCTGTGTGCCAGGATATCCATTTGCACCTCTGTGTGCCAGGATATCCACTTGAGCCCTGGTGTGCCAGGATATCCACTTGCACCTCTGTGTGCCAGGAGATCCACTTGCACCTCTGTGTGCCAGGATATCCACTTGCACCTCTGTGTGCCAGGATATCCACTTGAGCCCTGGTGTGCCAGGATATCCACTTGCACCTGTGTGTGCCAGGATATCCACTTGCACCTCTGTGTGCCAGGAGATCCACTTGCACCTCTGTGTGCCAGGATATCCACTTGCACCTCTGTGTGCCAGGATATCCACTTGAGCTCTGGTGTGCCAGGAGATCCACTTGAGCCCTGGTGTGCCAGGATATCCACTTGCACCTGTGTGTGCCAGGAGATCCACTTGCACCTCTGTGTGCCAGGAGATCCACTTGCACCTCTGTGTGCCAGGAGATCCACTTGAGCCCTGGTGTGCCAGGATATCCACTTGCACCTGTGTGTGCCAGGATATCCACTTGAGCCCTGGTGTGCCAGGATATCCACTTGCACCTCTGTGTGCCAGGATATCCACTTGCACCTCTGTGTGCCAGGATATCCATTTGCATCCCTGTGTGCCAGGTGAGCCGCTAGCGCCCCTGTTTACCAGGCAAGCCGCTTGCTCCCCTGAGTGCCTGGCGAGCCACTTGTGCCCCCTGTGTGCCAGGCAAGCCGCTTGAGGCCCCTGTGTGCAAGGCAAGCCGCTTGAGGCCCCTGTGTGCCAGGCGAGCCCCTTGAGGCCCCTGTGTGCCAGGCGAGCTGCTTTCACCCCTGTGTGCCAGGCGAGCCGTTTGGGGCCCCTGTGTGCCAGGGGAGCCGCTTGCGACCCTGTGTGCCAGGCAAGCCGCTTGCGACCCTGTGTGCCAGGCAAGCCGCTTGAGGCCCTGTGTGCCAGGCGAGCCGCTTGTGCCCCTGTGTGCCAGGTGAGCCGCTTGCGGCCCTGTGTGCCAGGCGAGGCGCTTGCGACCCTGTGTGCCAGGCGAGCCGCTTGAGGCCCTGTGTGCCAGGCGAGCTGCTGGACCATGTCCATGGTCCAGTCTCAGACCCCCATCCTGGTTACTCCCAGTGGGGGGGGTCTTCTGCCCTCTGAAGCAGGCCCTGCCTGGGGTCCAGCGGTCTCAGACACCTGTCCAGGTTACACCCCGCGGGTGGTCTGCCGCCCTCTGAAGCAGGTCCTACCCCTGGTCCAGCGGTCTCAGACCCCCGTCCAGGTTACACCCCGCGGGTGGTCTGCCGCCCTCTGAAGCAGGCCCTGCCTCTGGTCCAGCGGTCTCAGGCCCCCGTCCAGTTTATGCCCAGTGGGGGGAAGTGGGGGGGGGGGGGAGGCATGCAGCCCTCAGAAGCCCACCCTGTCCCTGGTCCAGCGGTCTCAGACCCCAGCCCCTGCACTCCTTCCTGAAGCTGTCTTTGCCTGCAAACCTTGCCAATTACATTCTGGCAGACAGTTATTACACTGAGTGAAAAAGTGCTTCCTGGTGTATGTTCTGAATTATTAGGACTATTACAGCGCGACTTCCTCTCTGCATGGCAGTTATCTGTGCTAAAGGTGGGGGCGACGGGCCTCCGCGGGCTTGTATTGCCTGTTCCTTCCTTAATGTCCCCCACAAATTACCTTGATAATGACGTCTAATGGCGGCTGAAAGTAAGGAAAGTGCAGAAAGGGAAATGAGGAATGACGGAAAGGTGGCAGGGGTGCCCCCTCCTGTTAGCACTCCACCTCGGACTCACCGCTTCCTTCTGGGGGTGGAAAGGTGCCCTTGCGGTGGGAGCTGTGGGCACCCGGCTTGGCGTAGAGGTGGACAGGCACGCGGTGGTGCATTGAGTCTATACAGGAGAAGATGCCCTCCCGGGGAGGTATGCGCACCGGGCTCAGTACAGGGATGAACATGCACGCGGCGGTGCATTGAGTTTATATAGGAGATGGTGCCTGTTAGAAATAGGTTTTCTGATTGGGTAGGGAGGGTATGCTCCTAAGCCAGGCAGAATCCACCAATCAAGTCAGGATAAGGGGATTACACATCTAAAATAAACCCAGCTCACCCCTTTGGTAGTTTGGCACGAGCAGTCAGGCTTATCTCCGATGCAATGTCTAAAGCATTTGCACATAACAAACAAACAGAAATACACTGAAAGCACTATATGAGGACACCACATCAGTTTTAGAAAAATATCCAATATATATCTGTGTAAACAAGACCAAAACAATAAAAATCCAACATACAGTGGTCAAAATATGAATAATGTAAAAATAAACTTTATATACATTTATTTGAAGTCGTTGGCTCAGTCCGGGGCTATCACGGCATCGTGAACAAACAAATCCAACATTTCCGGCCAGTCGCAGCGTCACGGGCCAGCTACGGTGTGTGGGAGATCCATAACACAGTACCTTTGGAGATGCAGGGCGTCAGTCCTTGTGGTGAGCTCCGGAGGAGTGGTATCGGCAGGCGTCTGTTCCAGAAGTCGTTGCAGTCGTTGCTGAGCCCTTGAAGTCAAACGCATTTTATGACGAATTCTGAGTTTGAAGGCAGGGTCGCTGGCTTTGGCAGGCGTCGGCGCTGCGGTGTGAACGGAGCGGTGCAACATGCGGTGCCCTGTGGTTGTGGTGCAGGCAAGCGGCTCTGTGACAGTTGTCCAGCGGTGTCGTGAGACTAAGGCTGCGGTGCCAACGGTGCTCCTAGCAGTGCTGACAGGTCCCGTTGCAAGTGGCGACGGTGTCATTCCTGAAGCGCTGTCGTCGGTAGACCCAAGTCTGCGGTGCAAGATGGGTCAGTGTGGAGTGCGGGGCCCACAGGTCGTGGTGCAGGCAGCGGAGTTGGTGTGCCAAGGCTGCAGTGTGAGACGATGGTGCTTCGTGTAACTTAACAGGTGGTCCCCCCAATCCAGGGTGCTGGCAGTGTTGTCATTGTCACTGGGAGCGTCGTTATCGGTGAGACCACAGCTGCGGTGCGAAGTGATGGTGCTCCGTGTTCTCCACAAGCGATGTCCACAGGTCATGGTGCACGCAGCGGCTCTGTAGCAGCATCAGGTGTCGAACAGTTCTGTCCTTTTCCTGCCCGAGACAGAAGCAGCCACTGCAGCTCCAGTGGAAAGTTATGCTTGTGAGATGTCACAGAGCAGCTCCCAAGTTAACCTATGAGACAGATAGCCCTGCACTAGTGAAAAACGAAATGCACATTATTTCACCATCATGGCCATGAAATGCCAGTACATGTTGAAAGGCTACTCGTACGGGTGGCACAATCAGTGTCGCAGGCCCACTAGCAGCATTTGATTTAGTAGTAAGTCAAATAAGCCAATCGTGGAGACCCAATCATAACACAATTTGCTTGAAGAGCATATGCCCTTTAGCACTGGTAAAGTGCCCAGAGTCCTAAAACCAACAAAAACAAGGTCAAAAACAGAAGGCCGAAAAGCAAAACGTCTGGGGGGTAAACCCGTTGAAAAAGCCAAGTCTTAACAGTGCCCTCCTGTGGAGCTGTCGGCACCGGACTCAGTGCAGGGGTGGACTGCCACGTGGTGGTGCATTGAGTTTATATAGGAGAAGGTGCCCTACTGTGGAGCTGTACGCACTGGGCTCAGTCCAGGGGTGGAGTAGCAGGTGGCTATGCATTGAGTCTATATAGGAGAAGGTGCCCTCCTGTGGAGCTGTGGGCACCGGGCTCAGTGCAGGGGTGGGCTGGCACACGGTGGCGCATTGAGTCTATACAGGAGAATGTGCCCTCCTGTGGAGCTGTGGACACCGGGCTCAGTGCAGGGGTGGGCTGGCACATGGTGGCGCGTTGAGTCTATATAGGAGAAGGTGCCCTCCTGTGGAGCTGTGGACACCGGGCTCAGTGCTGGGGTGGACTGGCACACGGTGGCGCATTGAGTCTATACAGGAGAATGTGCCCTCCTGTGGAGCTGTGGGCACCGGGCTCAGTGCAGGGGTGGGCTGGCACACGGTGGCGCATTGAGTCTATACAGGAGAATGTGCCCTCCTGTGGAGCTGTGGACACCGGGCTCAGTGCAGGGGTGGGCTGGCACATGGTGGCGCATTGCTCCAATATAAGAAAAGTGACCCAAGGGTGCCTTGGGCTTGGGGCGGGTGGGGCCTAAGGGAGAGGAGGCTCTCCGAGTCGCTCTGCTCCATTGCTTAGGTTGTGTGAAATTTGCTACTGTACTTTCCTGCTTTGACAAACTAAATAAATGCCAGCATTTGTAAAACGGAGGTGTCCCGGCACTGGGGGCCATCGGGGAGATTAAGCGAGGTATTGCCCAGAGTCACATGGTGCTGGGCTGACCTGCCACCGGAGCCGAGGATCGAACCGTGAACCCTGTGGTCTGGAGTTAGGCACCCTGGCCGCTGCGCCACACCTCATCCTTACCGACTCCACTGTGATAGACCTGTGCTTTGGTGATGAAGCGAAACGCTGCTTCGTCCATTGCTTCTGAGTGCCTGTGTGCTCTTGGGCACAGCGAGAGTCTGTGCACACCCCATGGGCAGTTTGCAAGGCGGCATAGGACAGACACCTGAACCGGGTCCCAGAGGTGGTGTCGAGGATGCAGCCGGCTTCAGTGTGGCTGTGGAACTAACCGAGCTCTGAGATGGGCAGTGCCTCCTTATGGGCAGATAGCGCATAAAAGGAACTGGACTGTGAGGGCTCAGGCACCAGAACAGCAATGATGCCTCCAGCTGATGCCTAGAGGCAGTGGCGTCGGCGAGGTAGCGGGTGGTGCGGCTGTGACTCCTAGGGGCAGTGTAGCTGTGACGTCTAGAGGCAGTGGCGTCGGCGAGGGAGCAGGCGGTGCGGCTGTGACTCCTAGAGGCAGTGGCGTCGGCGAGGGAGCAGGCGGTGCGGCTGTGACTCCTAGAGGCAGTGGAGTCTGCGAGGGAGCAGGAGGTGTAGCTGTGACACCTAGAGGCAGTGGCGTCGGCGAGGTAGCGGGTGGTGCAGCTGCGACTCCTAGAGGCAGTGGCGTCAGCGGGCAGTGTAGCTGTGACGTCTAGAGGCAGTGGAGTCAGCGAGGGAACAGGAGGTGTAGCTGTGACGCCTAGAGGCAGTGGCGTCGGCGAGGGAGCAGGCGGTGCAGCTGTGACGCCTAGAGGCAGTGGAATCAGTGAGGGAGCAGGCGGTGCGGCTGTGACTCCTAGAGGCAGTGGCGTCGGCGAGGGAGCAGGCGGTGCGGCTGTGATGCCTAGAGGCAGTGGCGTCGGCGAGGTAGCGGGTGGTGCGGCTGTGACTCCTAGAGGCAGTGGCGTCGGCGAGGGAGCAGGCGGTGCAGCTGCGACTCCTAGAGGCAGTTGCGTCGGCGGGCAGTGTAGCTGTGACGTCTAGAGGCAGTGGCGTCGGCGAGGGAGCAGGCGGTGCAGCTGTGATGCCTAGAGGCAGTGATGTCGGTAAGGGAGCAGGCGGTGCAGCTGTGACTCCTAGAGGCAGTTGCGTCGGCGAGGGAGCAGGCGGTGCAGCTGTGACTCCTAGAGGCAGTGGAGTCAGCGAGGGAGCAGGCGGTGCAGCTGTGATGCCTAGAGGCAGTGGCGTCGGTGAGGGAGCAGGCGGTGCGGCTGTGACTCCTAGAGGCAGTGATGTCGGTGAGGGAGCAGGCGGTGTAGCTGCGACTCCTAGAGGCAGTGGCGTCGGCGAGGGAGCAGGCGGTGCAGCTGTGATGCCTAGAGGCAGTGACGTCGGTGAGGGAGCAGGCGGTGCGGCTGTGACTCCTAGAGGCAGTGGCGTCGGCGAGGGAGCAGGCGGTGTAGCTGCGACTCCTAGAGGCAGTGGCGTCGGCGAGGGAGCAGGCGGTGCAGCTGTGATGCCTAGAGGCAGTGACGTCGGCGAGGGAGCAGGCGGTGCAGCTGTGACTCCTAGAGGCAGTGGCGTCGGCGAGGGAGCAGGCGGTGTAGCTGTGACTCCTAGAGGCAGTGGCGTCGGCGAGGGAGCAGGCGGTGTAGCTGTGACTCCTAGAGGCAGTGGCGTCGGCGAAGGAGCAGGTGGTGCAGCTGTGACTCCTAGAGGCAGTGGCGTCGGCGAGGGAGCAGGCGGTGTAGCTGCGACTCCTAGAGGCAGTGGTGTCGGCGAGGGAGCAGGCGGTGCAGCTGTGATGCCTAGAGGCAGTGACGTCGGTGAGGGAGCAGGCGGTGCGGCTGTGACTCCTAGAGGCAGTGATGTCGGTGAGGGAGCAGGCGGTGCAGCTGTGACTCCTAGAGGCAGTGACGTCGGTGAGGGAGCAGGCGGTGCGGCTGTGACTCCTAGAGGCAGTGATGTCGGTAAGGGAGCAGGCGGTGCAGCTGTGACTCCTAGAGGCAGTGGCGTCGGCGAGGGAGCAGGCGGTGCAGCTGTGACTCCTAGAGGCAGTGGCGTCGGCGAGGGAGCAGGCGGTGCAGCTGTGACTCCTAGAGGCAGTGGCGTCGGCGAGGGAGCAGGCGGTGCGGCTGTGACTCCTAGAGGCAGTGGAGTCTGCGAGGGAACAGGAGGTGTAGCTGTGACGCCTAGAGGCAGTGGCGTCGGCGAGGGAGCAGGCAGTGTAACCGTGACTCCTAGAGGCAGTGGAATTAGTGAGGGAGCAAGCGGTGCAGCTGTGACTCCTAGAGGCATTGGCGTCGGCGAGGGAGCAGGCGGTGCAGCTGTGAGGCCCAGGGGCAGTGGCATCGAAGAAGGAGCAGGCAGTGTAACCGTGATTCCTAGAGGCAGTGGAGTCGATGAAGGAGCAAGCGGTGCAGCTGTGACTCCTAGAGGCAGTGGCGTCGGCGAGGGAGCAGGCGGTGCAGCTGTGATGCCTAGAGGCAGTGACGTCGGTGAGGGAGCAGGCGGTGCAGCTGTGACGCCTAGAGGCAGTGGAGTCAGCGAGGGAGCAGTCTTCTGCATACTTCACTGCTCTTAGTGTTATGGTTGCTGATAAGTTATATACATAAGACGTTAGCTGCTAGGTGTATATTTCTTGTTAGGGTGGTTGATGCTTGCTTGGCTGGCGTGCCCGCCTTATTTCACCATACTAATGCACCACTAATCCTTTATGGGTTTCCGGAGTAGCGTACTACTCACCAAAAAAAGCGCTTAAACACCCCATCAGGGGTAACGAGTGCTATATAAATGCAAACCTTATTTACTCTTCTATCCTTCTGAATCCAAATAACTGACTAACCTAACCACCACTTAAAATGTACTTGCATGTTTCACTATAGTAATTCAACACTAATCCTCTATGGGTCCCGGAGTAGCGTGCTACTTGCCGAAAAAGCGCTTCAACACCTCGTCAGGGGTAGTAAGCGCTATATAAATGCAATTACAATACAACTGTGAATACCCCCGGCCCACATTCTAACCTAGACTGGAATATGTACAATTTTGTTTTCTGCGTATCCTGGATAAAGTGGTTCTCCAAAGAACTAACAAACGAGCGTGTTCTGTAGACGTGTGTTGAATTGTGGCATTGAGCAGGTATAGCTGCTCCTTCAGCTGACAGGCACAGGTCACCGCGTCTGTTGCAGTATCCCAGGATGCATTGCGCAGCAGTTCCTCTGCGCTCCTTGGGGCCTGCTTCCCAAGTAGGAAACAGCGAAGCGCCGCGGATGGGTCTGGACTGCTAATGCAGGGCAGAGAGTGCAGCGCGCCGGGCCGCAGCGCGCTCTGGACTCCTGCCCCTGTCAGGCTCCAGAAACAATTCATGTGGCATCCCTAGCTCCTGGGAGCCAGCGGGCATGGGCCGAGATCGGACCGTGCTGACCGCTCGCCTTTCCCAGAACCCCCCGAGCCATACTGCAAGAGTGGTCTTGGCTCGCTCACGATTGCGACCGAATATATATTTGTTAATGTAGCTTGGCGTGCCATGTCTTTGGAAACATATACCAATTGAGCGTGTCCTAATGGTACATCGAGGGGGGGCTACGAGCGATGGGCTGTAAGCACACCTCCGCTGACACGGTGAATGTGAGATGATATATATATATATATATATATATATATATATAGATAGATAGATAGATAGATAGATAGATAGATAGATCGATCTCTGTGTACCCCTGTGAGCCTTATGCGACTGCTCCGAGCTCGCCTCCTCTCTGTTTTGGTGTTGCCTGCGTCCCTGCCCCTATGCCTGCTGAGCCAGGGGGACCGGGTCTATTTTTCAATCGCAGCCTCTCTGCAGAAAAGGTCTGACTCCCTTTTGTCATGCAAATGCGGGAACTCATTCTTTTCACCGTGGAGAGAATGAGATTGAGATTCATGCAGGGCAGAGCGGCCGGCATTGGTTTCAAGAGGCGAGGTCTGTGTCTGGCGCACAGCATGGCACGCTTCACCCTGTGGGCACTGCCAGCCCTGGGCACGGTGAGGCCTAGCCTGCCGCGGTGCATGGTGGGAGCAGAGCCAAGATAGTCCTTGGAGTGAAGGTTGCGCTTTATAAATTCATTCATTCATTCATACCTGTGAGCTCCTGTCCCTGCCTGTGTCTGGTTCACAGCATGCGTCATCTTTTGGGCCCTGCCAGCCCTGGACATGGCGAGGCCTGGCCTGCCACGGTGCATGATGGGAGCAGCGCATACGTGTTAGCTGCTGTCCCTATCTGTGTCTGGTTCACAGCATGGCACGCTTCATCCTTTGGGCACTGCCAGCCCTGGGCACGGTGAGGCCTGGCCTGCCGCGGTGCATGATGGGCGATACAAAAGGGGATGATGGACGGAGCGTTTGAGCAAATCAAACACTCACCCCCAGTCAACTGATCTGGGTTTAATCCATCACCATTCTTTAGCCCACTCTGCCACCCCAGTTCAGACATGGCCATATGCAAATCAGTCTGACCCTGTGCCTCATGGGAACAGTCCAGCCCGAACTGCCAAGCCATGTCTTCCATGGACCGGAAACAAGCATCCTGGGACCGGTTCGGATTCATAATCCTCATCAGCCAGGCTTGCTTGAATCCAGTGGCCAAGTGAGCAAGGGACTTTGCCACTGGATTCAAGCAAGCCGGGCTGAAGACGGCTGCAATGCCAGAAACCGGTCCTCGGAAGCTTGTTTCCGGTCCAGGGAAGGCATGGCTTGGCAGTTCGGGCTGGACTGTTCCCATGAGGCACAGGGTCAGACTGATTTGCATATAGCCATGTCTGAACTGGGGTGGCAGAGTGGGCTAAAGAACGGTGATGGATTAAACCCAGATCTGTTGACTGGGTGTGAGTGTTTGATTGGTTCAGATGCTCCGTCCATCACCACCCCCTTTTGTACCGCGGTGCATGATGGGAGCAGCTCATACCTGTGAGCTCCTGTCCCTATCTGTGTGACTCACTGCACGCTTTATCCTTTGGGCCCTGCCTGCCCTGGGCACTGTGAGACCTGGCCTGCCGCGGTGCATGATGGGAGCAGAGCATGTGCTCACCTTCAAGGGGTCCTGAAGGTGTTTGTCTCTTGATCTGTACCAGGTAAGACCGGTCGGTGGTCCCTGCCCATGAATGTATTTGGGACCCCAGCTGTGTGACCGCCACGATCATCCCCTGACAGGGTCAAAGGTTGCAGGGCGCGGGAAGGGGTTAGAAGCATGTCTCCGTCCCTGGTGTCCAGTGATGTATTTGTAGCATTGATCACCCCCGTCCAGAGGGTGCTAATGGCCTCCTGCCTGGCTCGCCCAATCGATCACCGAGAAAAGGGCCCCTTGCAGCCCGCCTGCGAGCCAGCCTGGGACCCGCTCCTGCGTTGATCAGAGTGTCTTTTTATCAGCCCCTGCGTCACCGGAAGGGTCTCCGAAGGCCCGAGTGGGGAGTGGGAACCTATGACGCCCATCCCTCGGCCCCCACTCCTGACCGGCACTTTGGCTAATGGACCACTGAGATATCTTAAAACCAGACTCTGGGGCCAGGCGGGGGGCCCTGGATAGGCTCATCCCCTTGTTAAAAACCTTTTCCCCCTTGTTAAAACTCCTTTTTCCGTGTTAAAACCCTCTCTCAGCTGATAGCAGGGGCGGCTTGCCTTTTATTGGACAAGGTCATTGGCTGGGTGCGCGCCCCCGAGGCTCGTGCTCCCGTGGGGGGGGCGATGACACTTGTCCTCGAGTGATGGGAGCCCGAGATTGCAGGTTGCCTGTCAGCATGTCACGGTTTATGGCGATATATTAAAGGGTGAACCCCCTCCAGAGCGGCCTTGAGATTCCTGAATCTGGAGCCACGCGCGTGCTGGCCTACAGGGGGCGCTCGGCTCCAGGAATCCACTCAGTTTAAAAGTTCTCACGTATTGTTAATTAATGTGGCCTTCCAGCGACACTGCGGCCGTCCCTGTTCACGCTTTTGAAGAAATAATAACAAAACCACCTGACAGTCACATTATTCCATAGAACAGTACTGTTCACCCTGGTGCCTGTCCGTGGGCCCCCGGTGTCTGTCCGTGGGCCCCCGGTGTCTGTCCGTGGGCCCCGGTGTCTGTCCGTGGGCCCTGGTGCCTGTCCGTGGACCCTGGTGCCTGTCCGTGGACCCCGGTGCCTGTCTGTGGACCCCGGTGCCTGTCTGTGGACCCCGGTGCCTGTCTGTGGACCCCGGTGCCTGTCTGTGGACCCCGGTGCCTGTCTGTGGACCCCGGTGCCTGTCTGTGGACCCCGGTGTCTGTCCGTGGACCCTGGTGTCTGTCCGTGGACCCTGGTGTCTGTCCGTGGACCCCGGTGCCTGTCTGTGGACCCCGGTGCCTGTCTGTGGACCCCGGTGCCTGTCTGTGGACCCCGGTGCCTGTCTGTGGACCCCGGTGCCTGTCTGTGGACCCCGGTGCCTGTCTGTGGACCCCGGTGCCTGTCTGTGGACCCCGGTGCCTGTCTGTGGACCCTGGTGCCTGTCTGTGGACCCTGGTGCCTGTCTGTGGACCCTGGTGCCTGTCTGTGGACCCTGGTGCCTGTCTGTGGACCCTGGTGCCTGTCTGTGGACCCTGGTGCCTGTCTGTGGACCCTGGTGCCTGTCTGTGGACCCTGGTGCCTGTCTGTGGACCCTGGTGCCGGTCCGTGGACCCTGGTGCCTGTCTGTGGACCCTGGTGCCTGTCTGTGGACCCTGGTGCCTGTCTGTGGACCCTGGTGCCTGTCTGTGGACCCTGGTGCCTGTCTGTGGACCCTGGTGCCTGTCTGTGGACCCTGGTGCCTGTCTGTGGACCCCGGTGCCTGTCTGTGGACCCCGGGGTCCACAGTGTGGACCCCGGGGGCCTGTCTGTGGACCCTGGTGCCTGTCTGTGGACCCTGGTGCCTGTCTGTGGACCCTGGTGCCTGTCTGTGGACCCTGGTGCCTGTCTGTGGACCCTGGTGCCTGTCTGTGGACCCCGGGGGCCTGTCTGTGGACCCCGGGGGCCTGTCTGTGGACCCCGGGGGCCTGTCTGTGGACCCTGGTGCCTGTCTGTGGACCCTGGTGCCTGTCAGTGGACCCTGGTGCCAGTCCATCGCTTCTTCTGGTTTCCTTCTCTACCCCTCAGTGAGGCGGGCAGGAGCATTTTAGGACAGTACAATCTCCGCTCTACCCAGATCCAACAAGACTTCTCAGCCTTAGAAACCTCCTTTCGGCGCGCTGTCCGGGCACTGTGCAGGCCTCAGGCGCAGCGCCGGAGCAGGTGATGGGCAAATGGGATGTGTGTTTTGTGTGCATGGAGTGCTCTGATGCACTATATCATGGCCACAGGCCCTCCTCGCCCTCCTTCTGGTGGGCAGGCTCCTTCACGTATGCGTGAAGTTTCTACCCAGAGTTCGCTGATCAGCTTTTGATCGATACACCTTATAAACATGGTGTTATGAAAATGGGTTCTACCTTCTGACCTCTGGTAACTGGCCCTTTGCTTTGGGGCGGGTCTCCTAAATGGAGTCTCACACCGTGCACTCTGGGTACATTGACATATGAGGTGTGACTTTCCCTCCTGGCAACAAAGGCCCAGCTGCCTTTGCAAAAAAAGAACAGTTGCTGGACAGAATGCAGAACAATGTCAAACATTCACCTCAGTACAGAGATCCGGGCCTAAATCCATCGTTTTCTGCTCCCCATGCCATTCCAGTTTGGACCCAGCCATATGCAAATCAGTCTTGACCCTGCTCACAATGGGAGCAGTCCAGCCCAAACTGCCAGGCCAGGTCCTCCCTGGACTGGAAAGAAGCATCCTAGGACCCGGTTTCGGGCTTTCAGCCCTCATCAGCCAGGATAGCTTGACTCCAGTGGCATGGAGAGCACGGGACCCACGTCTGAGCATACCCAGCCCACTCGGGGTGACAAATGCAAAAAGACCTATTGATGGACAGAATGCAGAACAATGTCATACATTCACCCCGAGACAGAGATCTGGGCCTAAATCCATCGTTTTTTAGCTCACCATTCCATTCAAGTTTGGATCCAGCCTTCTGCAAATCAGTCTTGACCCTGCACCCAATTGGAGCAGTCCAGCCCGAACTGCCAGACCAGGTCCTCCTGGACTGGAAACAAGCATCCTGGGACCGGTTTTGGGGTATCACCCCTCTTCAGCCAGGCTAGCTTGATTCCAGTTGCAAGGAGAGCATTCGGGGTGACAAATGCAAAAAGACCTATTGATGGACAGAATGCAGAACAATGTCAAACATTCACCTCAGTACAGAGATCTGGGCCTAAATCAATCGTTTTTGGACAGGTAGACCAAGGTGCCCTAATCAGACTGGGAGCACCTCCCTCTATGCTGATTTGTGGGGTGTCTTCTACTAAAAGAAGCGCCACCCCTCTTGACATTTGGTCTTGTGTGTCTGCCCAAGGGGGAATACAGATACCTCAATGAGGCCGGGCTGAGTGAAAGCGGCCTGTTCACCACACTCCGCACGGTAACACCCTTAGAGCAAATAATGGCCGTGCCCGGTCAGTGGGCAATTCTGTGCTCTGCAGGTCTCAGGGAAACATCAGGACAGGACAGGACAGCCGCTGAGCTCACAAGACTCCTCCTGAGGTAGATCTTAATGACTTAGACTGGACACTGAAGGCCTCAGGACATAGCTCCAGGTGGCCAGGGGTAGGCAAAGGACTGCATGTCTGCATACTCCGATGACGCAGAGCGGGTACGTTTCAGTGTGGCCTTAGTCATAGGAGTGGACACCCAGTGAGTCTGGGTAGGCATGTTGGCCTGTCGGATGCTGCTTCTGCCTGGGTCTCTCTCTCGCTCTGTCTACCCATCTTCGATCTTCTATTTTTCCTCCTTTTCTCTCCCTCTGTTGGCTCAGTACTTCCAGTAATGCCCTTTTACTCTGGCCCGCACCATTGTCTACTGAAAAATATAAGAATCTTGACTCATGCATAAATACGCCTTGTGCTCAAACCAATGATTTTACGAGGTATTAATGCAAAATGAGTATTTTGAATGCAGAGTTAAGAAGTAGTGAGATGTTTCAGATGATACTTAGTTTCTCCCAACTGGTCAAGGATTGTGGCTACCAAGCCTGCAGTCGGTCGAGGACTCTGTAGTGTCATCCGCTCTCCAGTGGAGCTGTGGTCGCACACACAGGCTGAACTCGAGGGAGGTGTTGGGAAGGTTGCCGCCAGATCTAATCAAGAACCCCAGAAGCATTATCAAGTAAACCGCAGTACTTACCTCGTTTTTGAGTGCTAACGCCCGAAAACTTTCATACAAACTAGTGTTTGCAGCATACACAGATAAATCGAGAGACCGGTGTTATCAAATGGAGTTAGGCTAGTTGCGTCACTTAGTCTGTAGAGGGAATGTTTGCCATCTGATCATTTATCCACTTATGCTTGCAGTCAGTCTCCAGAATTCTTTTTCGTAATCTAGACTGCCATGCGGTTATTTACATTGTATGCTTGGAGTACTCTCCGTACGCTTTGCTTTGTATGACGCAGATTTTGGATTTGAAGTTGGAGACTTTCCATATACACAGTTTTGCAGCCCCACAATAGGATCCGGATTTATTAAGGTATAAACCCTATGCACTAGATGTGAGGACTGTGATTTTCCTCTGATGCTTAGACTTAGAGCCCTGATGAAGGTGGTGGTAGATTCACCATAAGACGAAACGTGTTGGCTACGAGTTTTGCTGGAACAATTTTGGATACACGTGAAGACTGAAAATAAAGTTGAAATAATAATATCAATGACTAGTGGTCCTTTCAATTTTAGACATTGATTTGGTGCTCAGGAGACCATTGATTGTTTATTGATGGCATTTTACCTTCATTATTTGAAGGTTTTAGTGGCCGCTTCTAATCATTGGAGCACCCCCGGCAAGTAGCGGATTGGAAACTCTGAAATACACAATTCTGTGCATTGTTATTAATCCTGCCTCTTCTTTTTGTAAGATCTGATCACTTATCCACACTTGGCGTTTGTCGGCTTACGGTTGACGTCTTCATGAGTCACAGACTCCGCTTACAGTCAGCGGCCAGAATCATTTTTTCCTCGTCTAGACCACTTCATTGCCGAACAATGCCGGCTTTGTGAAACTAGAGTAGTCTTCAGCACAAAGCTATTGTTATGGATGAGGATTTTTTCCTCTTAAATGCTTCAGTGCCATAAAATAGGCCACTGCTTAAATCATTTTACAAATAAAATAAAGGGAGAGATACATTGGTTATCCCGCCAGTGGGCAGCAAGTGGGAAATGTACACACAGATAGCACTGTCGCGGGCTCTAGGAACCAGAGTCTGTGAGGTGAAAGCTTCGAAGTAGGGAGCTCAGCATCGCCAATAGGCATTGGCAAAGTCAATCGGACCAAAAACAAGACCCATTGGTTTTGCCAATGATTGTTAAAATAGAGGTTGTGTGTGGAAGACTGATCTGCAGTTAGCTATCCTAAATGCAATTCACTGTGCATATGTGTATTTGAGGTCAGCACGGAGGCCGCGCATAGAAAGGTGGTACAAAAGGGGGTGGTGATGGACGGAGCATCTGAACCAATCAAACACTCACACCCAGTCAACAGATCTGGGTTTAATCCATCACCGTTCTTTAGCCCACTCTTCCACCCCAGTTCAGACATGGCCATATGCAAATCAGTCTGACCCTGTGCCTCATGGGAAGAGTCCAGCCCGAACTGCCAAGCCATACCTTCCCTGGACCGGATTCAAGCTTCCGAGGACCGGTTTTTGGCATTCCAGCCGTCTTCAGCCAGGCTAGCTTGAATCCAGTGGGAAAGTGAGCAAGGGACTCATGTCTGAGCATACCCTGCCAACTTATGGCGAACAAAGTGGTACAAAAGGGGGTGTATGTTTTTGCATAGAAAGGTGGCATAGACGCTCCACGGGATACAGCGGAGATTGTCATGTCCATTTAGACCCTGTTATGTGCAACCGGCCAGTGACCTCAGACAGACATACGGTTACTACATACATAACATGCTTCACAGGCGGTCAGTGCCACATTCATGGCGATGGTGGTCGAACCCCAAAAGCTTGGAATGAGTCGAGGGTCTCAATCCAACCTCTTCTGTAGTAAGAGCTACTTGTGTTCAAAGGAAGTCCTCCCAAGCTACTAATAGTATTAGAGATGCAGTAGTAACTACATTTGACCAGATTATGTTAGTGGCCACGATATGCAAGATTACTAGCCGTGTTCACCTCCGTGCTTCAGGGACAGTTACCAGCAGTAATGTAAAACATGCTTTATAAATGTGAAATGCCTCTACATGGGTAATATATAACCGCCATAGTACCAAGTTAATATTAGTAATAGTCTCCCCAACATAGTTTGATATTTATCAGCTTGAAATATATTTTGGAAATTCAGCCATTTTTTTCTGATCAGTTTGAGTCCTAACAATCCACACATTTCTGTTTTAAATGCATGCTTTTCAATGTTGGTAAACATTCAACTGAGCAAAACTTTCTAATGTAATAAATTGTGGTGAACACAGGAGAGCTACTTACAAGTGACTGTAGAGCTACCAGTAGCTCACAAGCTACTCGTTGGAGAAGCTTGGTTTAGATAATGCAGTTTGTAAATGTAAAAAAAAAAATTTGAATCCGTATTTGTAAAACGCAAACTACTCACCCTTACGGGTCTCAAGGCGCTGGGGGCCGTTGTGGAAATTAAGCAAGCTATTGCCCAGAGTCACATGGTGCTGAGCTGAGCTGCCGCCGGAGCCGGGGATCGAACCGTGAACCCTGTGCTCAGAAGTCAGCTGCCCTGGCCGCTGCACCACACCTCTCCACAGTTTGTGCATTATAGGTGGACGGCGTCGAAGCTTCCTACTAGTCAACTCTGAAGGGGCCAGCTAGCCGTCTCCCAAGCCGCTTCCAAGTGCCTAGCTAGCTCTACAATAGCATGGTGTCCCTCCAAAATACAAAGCCCTACCCTCTATTACCTAGCCTGGCCTTCTATAGTCTCGCCAGCCACAAGGGCGTATCTCAGTGAGAAGGTGCTAGCCCACACTGCTGGTGCCCTACCTGTAGCCCTAATGGTGGACTAGTTCCAGATGACTTTTCATCCAGCGGATGCCAAGTCCATCCTTACAGTATAGGGTGAGGAGTGGCTACACAGGATTTTATTTGTACACTATTTCAGTTTATTTGTTAGCGTAAGTCATAGAGTTTATCAGCAATCTAACTCAAATGTATCCATAGGATAACAGTGATATGTATTGATATTGATCACAAAGAAAAAAGAGAAGCAGCACCCGGGAAATCCTATTTGTATGAAAATATATTATATTTTATATATCAGAAATCAATTCAAGGGGATACATCAAGTAGTTAATTGTAAGCAAAATGTCATGAACAGATGTATAAAACAAATCAGCAAATCAGTTCATAACAAAAAAGCTCCTATAAATGAAAAAGAGTAACTGAGACCAATAATGAACAAAAGTTACTCTTAAGAACATAAATTGCTTGGGAGATGATGAAGAGATCGACGTTTCGGTCTTTGTTGCAGTTGTCTATAAGACCATCATCAGGACAATTGTGTATTGCAGAGGAAGCCCCTTAAAAAATTGTGATGGAGGTGGATTTGCTAAGTTTATATAGCTAATGGGTGGAGATACGTAACCGCAGAGATCCGCAGAATTCTTGAAGACAGTATTAATTAATTTGGGCCAGCGATCCAGCACCAATGAAGAAAAGCTCTTCAAGTAGAAAGGTGTCCGTATCAATTCACGACTTCAACAGCACACCGATAGCGATCTAGCAACCAGAAGCGTTCATCCTTAGGCACCTCGCCCACCCCGTAATGGCTAGCTAGACCCTACCCGTTCCCCTCGCGCCTAGCCCGTCTCCCTGCACCTCCCTTGGTACCATGTACCGGATCGCTCTACAAGCCAGCATACGTAAACAATCGCGGATTAATCATAGATCACAAATTTCCAGAGGAGAGGACCTGATCTGAGCTCCCTTTTGGCACGGTCACTTTTTATTTATTTGACTTACTTAAAAGCAAATGATCAATCAAAGATGATTGACTGATGGGCACTTTCTCTGAGCTATTACTTTGTGTCTGCCAAGAAAGCAACATGACACATGGTTGGTATTTAGGGAGGTAGCCAGGCTGAGGTGAGGTGCCCTTCACAGTGTGAGCTCATAAGATGCTGGAAGGATTTAGATTCCTTAAGAAGAAACATCTTAAACCGAGCATTGCCTGAAACCAGCAGATCGTCCTAAATTAGCATATATTATGTGGGCGTGGTGTGCATTCATGTTTATGACAATGGCAGCTGGCGCTTGTTTCTGCCAAAAAGTAACCGTGCATTAAATGTTAAAAATTCAGTCTCAGAGAGGCAGACAGGGAAGGCACGTGGTGCTGGGGTAGAGTCAGGTGTATAGCTGCTTCTGCCCAAAAGTGCCGGCCTCTGCGACACCAGTCCGGTGAGACATGTCCCGCTCGGTCCTTAAAGTGTGGATGGGAAGGTGTTAAGGGTACCTGTCCTGGGGCTCCCAAGCAGTCGGCTGGCTAGTACAAAGTGCTTGATACTAGGCTTGGGCGGTAAATTCCGTTCTGCTCGATGAATTTGGGTAATTTTGCGCTCCGCGGAATTGCCAAAAATTCAGCAGTTTCGTAGAATTTTTTGCTTGTTCGTGCTTTCAAAATGCGTGTTTGCGAGATATTTCTCCCCGAGCACGCAAACAGCGTTCGCGGACAGGAAAAAAGCATTGCAAACGGGCGGAACAAGCATTTCCGCGTGTTCGTAGAACTTTTGTGTGCTCGCAGAGATTTTTTACTCTTTTGCGGAGCTTTGCGTAGCGCGACCACGCAAATTCCGCCCACCCCTACTTGATACATTTATTTTTCTGTATTTGCAGTCTTCTGCTAACAGGAAGTCTTCAGGCCTCGGTGTTGTTGCTTCTGTCCCTGGAGTCAAGCTATCCAGGCTGATGAAGGCTGATAGCCAGAAACCGGTCCTTTTTGGTAGTTCGGACTGGACTGTTCCCATGAGGCACAGGGTCAGAGCTGATTTGCACATAGCCAGTGTCTAACCCAGGGTGGTGTGGAGTGCAAAAAAACGATGGATTTAGGCCCAGATCCTTGTACTGGGGTGAATGTATGACATTGTTCTACATTCTGGCCATCAACTGTGTTTTTTGCAATTTTCACCCCGAGTGGGCTGGGTATGCTCAGACGTGAGTCCCAGGCTCTCCACACCACTGGAGTCAAGCTATCCAGGCTGATGAAGGCTGATAGCCAGAAACCGGTCCTTGGATGCTTGATTCCGGTCTGGGAAAGACATGGCTTGGTAGTTCGGACTGGACTGTTCCCATGAGGCACAGGGTCAGAACTGATTTGCACATAGCCAGTGTCTAACCCAGGGTGGTGTGGAGTGCAAAAAAACGATGGATTTAGGCCCAGATCCTTGTACTGGGGTGAATGTATGACATTGTTCTACATTCTGTCCATCAACTGTGTTTTTAGCAAAAAGAAGGCATTTACTTTTTGTTCCCTTTTCAACTGTCGTATTGACATTTTTAATAAACCCAAGAAAGATGCAAAAATAAGGACAAGGAAAAAGCATCTAAACGTCCGAGGTACAGAAACAGATGCAGCGAGCTCCAAGGAGACAAACATTCAGACGGCGCATCATGTGCGTCACGTGTGACAGCGACGGAAGTAGCATTGTTTACCATAAATACATATTCAGGCCATGAATGTATCCGTACATCTGCCAGACGAGCGCGGAGGGCCCATAATGTCTGCGGTGTTTTTTAAGCAGATACTTTGCAAGCTCGACGCTTGCGGCATCGGCTGGTTCGGTCCCAGCTCACCTCCCGCTCCACGGAAACCATGAGGTTTTAGTAACTAATGTGGGTTTGCTCGCAGGTCTTGTTTATTGCAAAATAGAACAAGATATTAGGCTGGATACATTAGTCAGAAACTTCAGTAACAATCTAAATATCAAATACAATCCTTCTGTGTTCGTGACGGATGAATGACGTTACAACGCACACTTTTACAACGCATACCTTTACAACGCATTTTTTACAACGCAACATCCATTACAACGCATTCCATTACAACGCATGCCATTACAACGAAATTTTAAAAACTACATTTACAACGCATTCCATTACAATGTATACTACCTTTACAACGCATACCATTACAACGCATAACATTACATTGCATGTTTGGTAAGTATTGGATAGTGTAGGGGTAAAATTTACTATTCTAACTCCAGGGGGTGCAACAGAAGGGTAAGTGTTGGATATTGTAGGGGTAAAAATTACTATTCTAACTCCAGGGGGTGCAACAGTAGGGTAAGTGTTGGATAGTGTAGGGGTAAAAATTACTATTCTAACTCCAGGGGGTGCAACAGTAGGGTAAGTGTTGGAAGGTAATGTTTATGCATTGTAATGGTATGCGTTGTAATGACTGAGTTGTATTGACATGCGTTGTAGTGGTGTGCGTTGTAGTGTCATGCGTTGTAATGGTTGCGTTGTAAATGTATGCGTTGTAATGGATGTTGCCCGTTCGTGACGAGGTACACACTCGTCATTTAGACTTAGCACACATTTACATCTTAAACGGGCCATTCGTTATTGCATAGTGCCTAGTTCCAGTACTCCATGCGTAAACGCTCTGGCGAACACTCCTGGCTGTTCCACTATGGCCTTCTCTCGGCTCAGCTTCGCTTAGATGTGGGGGCGTTGGGCCTCTGCCCACCTGCGGTGCCTGATCTCCACAGCACCCCACCGCTTTCTATGTTTCTTTTTATACTGTGGCATGATAGACTGATTCCCAGATAATCCAGAAAAGCTAGCTCTGTTTCGAAGCTGTTGCTCGAGCTGGTTCTGTGCTCACTCAGTGCCTTGAAAACCCAACAAGATGATGAACGGAGTGCTGAAACTTTTCAACCACTCACCCCCAGTCACAGATCTGGGTTTAATCCTTTGTTCTTTTGCTCACTATGACCCCTCAGTTTGGACCCAGCCATACGCAAATCAGTCTTGACCTTGTGCCCCATGGGAACAGTCCAGCCCGAACTGCCATGCCAGGTCCTCCCTGGACCGGAAACAAGCATACTAGGACCGGTTTCGGACTTTCAGCCCTCATCAGCCAGGACAGCTTGGCTCCAGTGGCACAGTGAGCCAAGGACCCACGTCTGGGCATACCCTTAGCCACGTAGAGCGAACATAGCAAACACAACAAAATGATGGATGGAGCGCTGAAACTTTTCAACCAATCAACCCCCAGTCACAGATCTGGGTTTAATCCATCGTTCTTTTGTTCACTATGACCCCTCAGTGTGGACCCAGCCATATGCAAATTGGTCTTGACCCTGTGCCTCATGGGAACAGTCCAGCCCGAACTGCCAGGCCAGGTCTTCCCTGGACCAGAAACCAGCATCCTGGGACTGGTTTCAGGATTTCACCCCTCATCAGCCAGGCTAGCTTGAATCCAGTGGCACAGTGAGCAAGGGACCCAGGGTGCTTGTTTCCGGTCCAGGGAGGACCTGGCCTGGCAGTTCGGGCTAGACTGTTCCCATGGGGCACAGGGTCACGACTGATTTGCATATGGCTGGGTTTAAACTGGAATGGCATGGTGAGCAACAAAATTATGCATTTAGGTCCAGATCTCTGTACTGGGTTGAATGTATGACATTGTTCTGCATTCTGTCCATCAATTGTTCTTTTTGCACGCTCTGTACCTTCACATCACCCTGGATGCACATTAGTAGAGTAGATTTCCTGCAAGATTAAAATGCGCCCCTTGTTTCTGGATGCCTCAGGAGGCCCAGAGCCCCCCCCACCCCCCCATCAGAGCTCATTTCTTGTTCTTCCTCCACAGTCCAGCTCTCGCCCTCCCCTCCCTCCCGGAGGTCAGTTCTTGCCCTTCTCCCACTCCTCTCCCACACACACTGCTCGCTTGTGGTCCTTCCCTGGAGTGCCCGAGAGGTCACTGCTTGGGGCCCTGCAGTGAGTGGGAGCCAGCACTCCTGGGGCCCCAGGGGCAGAGGGGCCTTGACTGACAGGCCTTTGTGGTGCCTGAACTTGGGGTGTATGAATGGCGCCTGTGTGGAGGTGGCGGCCCGCCTCTCCTGGGCCTGGAACAGGGGCTGTGGGGTCTGGTTACTGCTGCTCTGCCTGGCCACGTCCGCCGGGCTGGAGCAAGTGTGATGCAGTGTAGGGGCGCTCACAACAGTGTTCGTCACTGGTGCACTTATCGGGCGTTAGGGGGGCTCCGGCCTGTCAGGAAGGAGGTGCACTGGGAGAGACATGTCTTTGTCCAACCACAGCACCGGTGCTGCACCCGGGACTCTTTGCTGCAGATTAACCCTGCGGTGAGAAGTGTGTCTGTGTGTGTCTGTGTGTGTCTGTGTGTCCGTCTGTGTGTCCGTCTGTGTGTCCGTCTGTGTGTCCGTCTGTGTGTCTGTCTGTGTGTCCGTCTGTGTGTCCGTCTGTGTGTCTGTCTGTGTGTCCGTCTGTGTGTCCGTCTGTGTGTCTGTCTGTGTGTCTGTCTGTGTGTCTGTCTGTGTGTCTGTCTGTGTGTCTGTCTGTGTGTCTGTCTCTGTGTGTCTGTCTCTGTGTGTCTGTCTCTGTGTGTCTGTCTCTGTGTGTCTGTGTGTGTCTGTCTCTGTGTCTGTGTGTGTCTGTCTGTCTGTGTCTGTCTGTCTGTCTGTGTCTGTCTGTGTCTGTCTGTGTCTGTCTGTGTCTGTCTGTGTCTGTCTGTCTGTGTCTGTCTGTCTGTCTGTCTGCGTCTGTCTGTCTGTGTCTGTCTGTGTCTGTCTGTGTCTGTCTGTGTCTGTCTGTGTCTGTCTGTGTCTGTCTGTGTCTGTCTGTGTCTGTCTGTCTGTCTGTCTGTCTGTCTGTCTGTCTGTCTGTCTGTCTGTCTGTCTGTCTGTCTGTCTGTCTGCGTCTGTCTGCGTCTGTCTGCGTCTGTCTGTGTCTGTCTGTCTGTCTGTGTCTGTCTGTCTGTGTCTGTCTGTCTGTCTGTCTGTCTGTCTGTCTGTCTGTCTGTCTGTCTGTCTGTCTGTCTGTCTGTCTGTCTGTCTGTCTGTCTGTCTGTCTGTCTGTCTGTCTGTCTGTCTGTCTGTCTGTCTGTCTGTCTGTGTCTGTCTGTCTGTCTGTCTGTGCTGCAGGTGGGGACCGGGTGCAAGGGCTTGTGTCGCTCTCGGCCTGCAGGGTTGCTGTACTTGAAGGGTTATGCAACAATGCGGTAACCCGAAATACCACTGGACCCGGGTAAAGTACAGTACAAAAAAGATGGTCACAGTGGAGGAAAATTTAGCATGAAAAGAAATTAAATCCTTCAAACATCCCCATGACAAATCAAATAAATGCAATTTATTCCCTAATCATCTCTTGATTATGGAGGACAGCATGGTTGTCTGTACATTTTGTTAAAAACGGTGCCTGACAAAAGGGGGGGATAGAGTGCTCATGAGTGTGCGCTTGTGAGGGTTGTAGAAAAGGAAAGGCAATGTGCAATATATACATCAAAGATGGCTGACACCTATCCAGCCTAGTTCAGGCAAATGAATACAAAACAAACATAGCATTATGCAAACACAGATAGTATGTGCTTGAAAGGTTGTGAAGGGCCGTTGATGTTTCGACCCCTACGTGAGTTAAAGGTTATTTGTTCCTTAGCCTGAGGTCTTCATCAGGGCGAAAAATGGAAGCGGGGGAGGTCACCGATTGACCGCAGCAAGAACAATAAGGCTGGTAAGTTAGAGACGGTGGGACCTTAGGCTCATCTTGGTGTGAGGCTAGATGTTGAGTAATCTTTAAAATTGAGTGTGCGTCGAAGCTTGAACTCCACGAAGGTTGGTGGATCTTAATTTCCGCAAGCTAGAGCGGGGTAGGCCACTGGCCTCCTTACGAACAACTGACAAAATACTAAACTTTTCTCAAGTGATGCGATTAACCTCCAGATTCATCATGGTCCCGATTTGCGAGTCCTTAATAGCGACTATTAAGGAATCGCTATTAAGGACTCTCAAATCGGGATTCATGTAGAAATTGCAAAATATATTGCGATTCCTACAGCCTCCTTATTTGCGATTAGCAAATTGCTAATCGCAAATAAGGAATAACTCCCCATTCATTCCTATGGGCCTTAAGGCCCATAGGAATGAATGGGGAGTCAATCCTTATTTGTGATTAGCAATTAGCTAATCGCAAATAGGAATGCGATTTCAAGGGTGCCAGGGGTGTCCAAAGGACACCCTGTAGCACCCCTGAAATGTCAATGTAGCCTGATGTTGCGAAAATACACACATCCCAAAGGACATGTGTGTGTGTGTAACATACCACTTATAAAAATGCACTAAAGTGCATTTTTCTAAGTTTTCGCTGTTTACCACGAAGTCAGACTTCACGGTAAATAGTGGTAAAAAATAGCGAATTCGCATTTTTTGAAAGGTTCATGAATTGCATTTAAGGAATCTCTAATTGAGATTCCTTAAATGCGATCGCAATTTGAGAAATCGCAATTATTTGCGATTTTTCAAATTGCGAGTTCATGACCCATTGATAAATTCCAAATGCCATTTTTGCGGGCGCAAACGGGCGAATTTTGCGATTCGCACCGTTGGCGCTCGCAAAAATGCTTGATGAATCTACCTGTATATCTGCTGCTGCAGTCTCACTCGTAAAACAGACGAGGGAGGCCTTTTCTTACCTGACGCACACATGCATCGCTACACTTCACTGCTGTCCTCCACGCGTCCTCCTGCCGCCGTCTCAGACCACCTGCCACCGGGGCTCGAGTCGGAGGTACACGCAGGTGCATGGCGTCTCTCTCCCCCCCACACACACTTTTAACAGGGTAGACCGCCTCCCCCTGCCAAGAAGTTGGGCCAGAAATAATATGCTGAACTTAATAATTGATGGACAGAATGCAGAACACTGTCATACATTCACCCCAGTACAGAGATCTGGGCCTAAATCCATCGTTTTTTGCTCCTTATGTCATTCCAGTTTGGACCCAGCCATATGCAAATCAATCTTGACCCTGTGCCTCATGGGAACAGTCCAGCCAGAACTTCCAGACCAGGTCCTCCCTGGACCAGAAACAAGCATCCTGGGACATGTTTTGTGGTTTCACCCCTCATCAGCCAGGATAGCTCAACTCCAGTGGCTTGGGGAGCATGGACTGCACTATCCCTTTCCCTTTACATGGTCTGTTAGCAGTAAGTGAAAGCGCTGTCTGTCCAGTCTCCTGCCCTGGGCTAGGCTTTTTACTCTGCCTGTTCTGTCCCTTTCTGTTAGTTGCAATTGAAGCGGCTCTTCCAGTCTCATGCCCTGAACTTGTCCTGCACTTTGCCTGCTCTGTCCCTTTCCCTCTACTTGGCCTCTTAGTAGTGAGTGAAAAGGCCTCCTACCCTGAAGTAAACTTTGTTTGTCCCTCTCTGTCCCTTTCAATCTCCTTCGGCAGTAGATCTCCTGCCCACTCTCTGTCCCTTTCTATCTTCGGGCTCCTTCAGTCAAAAAAATCAATAATGCGTTAGTTAAGCGCTACTACTCACCCGTGAGGGTCTCAGAGCGCTGGGAGAGGGGGGGTTTCGCAGGTTCCAGTCCATCAAGGAGGGGGTCTATCGAAGAGCCAGGTTTTGAGGTTTCTTGTGAAGATGGGGAGCAATGTTGTCTGTCTGAGGTGTAGAGGCAGGGCGTTCCAGGCTCTGGCCGCGAGGAAGGAGAAGGAGCGGCTTCCTGATCTGGTCTTTCTGATGCAGGGGACTGCGGCGTAGCAGAGCTCGGCTGATCGTTGGGGCCTTTGGGGTGCGTGCAATTTGAGTCCGCTGTTCAGGTATGCTGGTCCGTTGTCATGGAGGGTCTTGTAAGCATGGGTGAGCATCTTGAAGGTGACTCTAGCTTCGATGGGGAGCCAGTGGAGTGTGTGCTGATGCTGGGAGATGTGGCAGTGCTTGGCAGGTTGAGGACCAGTCTTGCAGCGGGATTCTGGATGTTCTGCAGCTTGCGTGTGAGGTTTTTGTTTATTCCGGCGTAGAGTGCGTTGCCGTAGTCGAGTTGCTGGTGACCAGTGCCTGAGTGATGGTCTTTCTGTGTTTGATGGGGGTCCATTTGAAGGTCATGCGTGGGAGGTGGTGGGTGTGGTAGCATAAGGACGAGACAACATTGATCTGGCGGTCCATTTTGAGTTCGGAGTCCAGGATGATTCCAGGTTGCGTGCATGGTCCGTGAGGGTGGGCGGGTTTTGAGGGCGGAATGCCACCAGGTGTCATTCCGTGCATCGGGGTGTGGGCCCACGATGAGTACTTCTGTTTTGTTGGTGTTTAGTTGAACGCAGCTGTTTTTCATCCATTTGGCGACGGCTTCCATGCCTTCTTGAAAATTGTGTCCGGTGGTGTTGAGTTCGTTGGATAGGGAGAGGATGAGTTGGGTTTCGTCTGCATATGACACAATGTTAGTCCGTAGGTTCTGATGATGGGGCGAGCAGAGCCATGTAGACGTTGAAGAGCGTAGGGCTGAGGGATGACCCCTGGGGGACTCCGCAGGTGGTTGGTGTAGGGTCAGAGAGGAACGTGGGGAGTCTGACCCTCTGCGTTCTGCCAGAGAGGAAGGAGCGGATCGAGTCGAGGGCCTTGTCTTGGATCCCTGCGTCGTGGAGTCTGCGTATTATGGTGCGGTGATAGAACGCTGCTGAGAGGTCGAGGTGGATGAGGTCTTCTGTTTCTCCTTTGTCCAGTAGGGTGCAGATCTCGTCTGTTGCGGCGAGGAGGGTGGTTTCTGTGCTGTGGTTTTTTCTGAAGGCGTTTTGGGAGGAGTCAAGGATGTTGTTCTCTTTGATGAATGTGGCGAGTTGGCTGTTGATGGCTTTCTCGATGACTTTAGCTGGGAACGGGAGCAGGGAGATGGGTCTGTAGTTTATGAGGTCAGTGGGGTCCGCCAAGTGTTTCTTGAAGAGGCGATTGATCTCGGTGTGTTTCCAGTTGTCAGGGAACAAATCGGTTGCATGGGAGCAGTTGATGGTGTGGCGAAGCATGGGTTCAATTGTGTCGGCGGCTCTGTTGAAAATGTGGTAGGGGCAGGGGTCCGTGGGGGCCCCGGAGTGAATTGAGTTCATCGTCTTCAGTGTGTCTTCGGTGGTGAGGGCTGTCAGTTGTCGATCGTTGGCTTCATGGTGTCGGGGGTGGTTGGTGAGGGTTCGGTGTGTTGGTTGTCTTTGTCGAAGTTGTCGTAGATGCTCTTGATTTTGTGGTGGAAAAAGGTGTTGAGTTTGTCGCAGAGGTCTTGTGAGTGAGGGAGGGATGTCAGTGGACCTGCTGGTAGGTTGGGCGAACTTCTTGATGATGTTGAAGAGTTCTTTGCCAATCTTTGCGTGGGTGGAGATTCTGTCTTTGATCGCTTTTTTCCTCGTTTTTCTTTTGAGTTGGTGGAGGAGTTTGGTGGCGGCACTGAAGTTGTTGTGGGCTTCTGTGGATTTCAGGAGTAGGTTTCCTGCCCACTTTCTGTCCCTTTCCATTTCTGGGCTCCATCAGCAGTAGGTCTCCTGAGCGCTCTCTGTTCCTTTCCATCCAGGAGCAGTAGATCAGGGTCCCTGCATCTGCAGGGCAGGCTCGTGAGGTGAAATATGCCTTTCCCGCCCGGGGAGCCGTCGGCCGGCGCAGGGAATCGGTCTTTGCCGTGACGGGGATGCTGAAGGTGGCAGTAATGAGGTCGTCTTGGCGGGGCCGCCGTGATCGCTCCATATTGATGGCCCCCCCAGACCTGACCCCTCGGTGGTGCTGTGGAGGGCCTGCCGCCTCAGCACCTCTCCTTGGCTTCACCTCCAGCGCCTCGTGGGGCGCCTCTGGCTTCTTTCGGTCAGTCCAGGATCAGGTGGAGATTCTTTACCTCGCTATTGTCCTCCCGGCAGCTGCTTCTGACTGTAAATCTTCCTGTCTCAAGCTCACTGCAGCTGAATATTGTGTTGAGATGGCTTGCATTCTGGCAGGCTGCGGTGGCCTGCGGGCTGCGGTTGCCTGTGTTTAGGTGGATTGCGGTTGCCTGCGTTTACGTGGACTGTGGTTGCTTGCGTTTAGGTGGGCTGCGGTTGCCTGCGTTTAGGTGGATTGCGGTTGCCTGCGTTTACGTGGACTGTGGTTGCTTGCGTTTAGGTGGGCTGCGGTGGCCTGCGTTTGGGTGGGCTGCGGTTGCCTCCGTTAGGTGGGCTGCGGTTGCCTGCGTTTAGGTGGGCTGCGGTGGCCTGCGTTCAGGTGGGCTGCGGTGGCCTGCGTTTAGGTGGGCTGCGGTTGCCTGCATTTAGGTGGGCTGCGGTGGCCTGCGTTTAGGTGGGCTGCGGTGGCTTGCGTTTGGGTGGGCTGTGGTTGCCTGCGTTTACGTGGGCTGCGGCTGCCTGCGTTTAGGTGGGCTGCGGTTGCCTGTGTTTAGGTGGGCTGCTGTTGCCTGCGTTTAGGTGGGCAGCGGTTGCCTGCGTTTAGGTGGGCTGCGGTTGCCTGTGTTTAGGTGGGCTGTGGTTGCCTGCGTTTAGGTGGGCTGCTGTTGCCTGCGTTTAGGTGGGCTGGTGTTGCCTGCGTTTAGGTGGGCTGCGGTTGCCTGCGTTTAGGTGGGCTGTGGTCTCAAGCTCACTGCAGCTGAATATTGTGTTGAGATGGCTTGCATTCTGGCAGGCTGCGGTGGCCTGCGGGCTGCGGTTGCCTGTGTTTAGGTGGATTGCGGTTGCCTGCGTTTACGTGGACTGTGGTTGCTTGCGTTTAGGTGGGCTGCGGTTGCCTGCGTTTAGGTGGATTGCGGTTGCCTGCGTTTACGTGGACTGTGGTTGCTTGCGTTTAGGTGGGCTGCGGTGGCCTGCGTTTGGGTGGGCTGCGGTTGCCTCCGTTAGGTGGGCTGCGGTTGCCTGCGTTTAGGTGGGCTGCGGTGGCCTGCGTTCAGGTGGGCTGCGGTGGCCTGCGTTTAGGTGGGCTGCGGTTGCCTGCATTTAGGTGGGCTGCGGTGGCCTGCGTTTAGGTGGGCTGCGGTGGCTTGCGTTTGGGTGGGCTGTGGTTGCCTGCGTTTACGTGGGCTGCGGCTGCCTGCGTTTAGGTGGGCTGCGGTTGCCTGTGTTTAGGTGGGCTGCTGTTGCCTGCGTTTAGGTGGGCAGCGGTTGCCTGCGTTTAGGTGGGCTGCGGTTGCCTGTGTTTAGGTGGGCTGTGGTTGCCTGCGTTTAGGTGGGCTGCGGTGGCTTGCGTTTGGGTGGGCTGTGGTTGCCTGCGTTTACGTGGGCTGCGGCTGCCTGCGTTTAGGTGGGCTGCGGTTGCCTGTGTTTAGGTGGGCTGCTGTTGCCTGCGTTTAGGTGGGCAGCGGTTGCCTGCGTTTAGGTGGGCTGCGGTTGCCTGCGTTTAGGTGGGCTGCGTTTGCCTGCGTTTAGGTGGGCTGCGGTTGCCTGCGTTTAGGTGGGCTGTGGTTGCCTGCGTTTAGGTGAGCTGTGGTTGCCTGCGTTTACGTGGGCTGCGGTTGCCTGCGTTTAGGTGGGCTGTGGTTGCCGGTGTTTAGGTGAGCTGCTGTTGCCTGCGTTTAGGTGGGCTGCGGTTGCTTGCGTTTAGGTGGGCTGCCGTGGCCTGCGTTTAGGTGGGCTGCGGTTGCCTGCGTTTAGGTGGGCTGCGGTGGCCTGCGTTTAGGTGGGCTGCGGTGGCCTGCGTTTCGGTGGGCTGCGGTGGCTTGCGTTTGGGTGGGCTGTGGTTGCCTGCGTTTGGGTGGGCTGTGGTTGCCTGCGTTTACGTGGGCTGCGGCTACCTGCGTTTAGGTGGGCTGCGGTTGCATGTGTTTAGGTGGGCTGCTGTTGCCTGCGTTTAGTAGATGGGCTGCGGTTGCCTGCGTTTAGTAGATGGGCTGCGGTTGCCTGCGTTTAGTAGATGGTCTGTGGTTGCCTGCGTTTAGGTGGGCTGCGGTTGCCTGCGTTTAGGTGGGCTGCGGTTGCCTGCGTTTAGGTGGGCTGCGGTTGCCTGTGTTTAGTAGATGGGCTGCGGTTGCCTGCGTTTAGTAGATGGGCTGCGGTTGCTTGCGTTTAGGTGGGCTGCGGTGGCCTGCGTTTAGGTGGGGTGCGGTGGCCTGCGTTTGGGTGGGCGGCGGTGGCCTGCGTTTAGGCTGGCTACGGTGGCCTGCAATCCTGCGGGCTATGGTGGCGTGCGTTCCTGCGGCCTGCTGTGGCCTGCGTTCCTGTGGGCTATGGTGGCCTGCATTCAGGTGGGCTATGGTGGCCTGCATTCAGGTGGGCTACGGTGGCCTGTGTCCAGGTGGGCTGCGGGCTGCGATGGCCTGCATTCCTGCGGGCTGCGATGGCCTGCATGGCTGCGATGGCCTGCTTTCCTGCGGGCTGCGATGGCCTGCGTTCCTGCGGGCTTAAATGGTCTGCGGTGGACTGCGTTTCTGCGGGCTATGGTGGCCTGTGTTGCTGCGGTGGCCAGTGCTCCTGCGGGCTTAAAGGGCTTGCATTGCAGCTAGGAGAGTGAAGCTCACTGTGGATTTCTGTATGCGTGCCGACTGCCGTGGCCTGTGCGCGGGCCGACTGACGGGGCCTGCGCGCATGCCGACTGCCGTGGCCTGAGCGTGTGCCGACTGCCGTGGCCTGCGCGCGTGCCGACTACCGTGGCCTGCGCGCGGGCCGACTGCCGTGGCCTGCGCGCGGGCCGACTGCCGTGGCCTGCGCGCGGGCCGACTGCCGTGGCCTGCGCGCGGGCCGACTGCCGTGGCCTGCGCGCGGGCCGACTGCCGTGGCCTGCGCGCGGGCCGACTGCCGTGGCCTGCGCGCGTGCCGACTGCCGTGGCCTGCGCGCGTGCCGACTGCCGTGGCCTGCGCGCGTGCCGACTGCCGTTGCCTGCGAGCGTGCCGACTGCCGTGGCCTGCGCCATGTGACTCGGTTTGTGCAGACTGGGCCATGTGACTCGGTTTGTGCAGGCTGGACCATGTGACTCGGTTTGTGCAGGCTGGACCATGTGACTCGGTTTGTGCAGGCTGGACCATGTGACTCGGTTTGTGCATACTGGGCCCTGTGACTCGGTTTGTGCAGACTGGACCCTGTGACTCGGTTTGTGCATACTGGGCCATGTGACTCGGTTTGTGTAGGCTGGTCCATGTGACTCGGTTTGTGTAGGCTGGTCCATGTGACTCGGTTTGTGCAGGCTGGGCCATGTGACTCGGTTTGTGCAGGCTGGGCCATGTGACTCGGTTTGTGCAGGCTGGGCCTTGTGACTCGGTTTGTGCAGGCTGGGCCCTGTGACTCGGTTTGTGCAGACTGGGCCATGTGACTCGGTTTGTGCAGGCTGGGCCATGTGACTCGGTTTGTGCAGGCTGGGCCTTGTGACTCGGTTTGTGCAGGCTGGGCCCTGTGACTCGGTTTGTGCAGACTGGTCCATGTGACTCGGTTTGTGCAGGCTGGGCCATGTGACTCGGTTTGTGCAGGCTGGGCCCTGTGACTCGGTTTGTGCAGGCTGGGCCTTATGACTCGGTTTGTGCAGGCTGGGCCTTGTGACTCGGTTTGTGCAGGCTGGGCCATGTGACTCGGTTTGTGCAGACTGGGCCCTGTGACTCGGTTTGTGCAGACTGGGCCCTGTGACTCGGTTTGTGCAGACTGGGCCATGTGACTCGGTTTGTGCAGGCTGGGCCTTGTGACTCGGTTTGTGCAGGCTGGGCCATGTGACTCGGTTTGTGCAGACTGGGCCCTGTGACTCGGTTTGTGCAGGCTGGGCCATGTGACTCGGTTTGTGCAGGCTGGGCCATGTGACTCGGTTTGTGCAGACTGGGCCATGTGACTCGGTTTGTGCAGGCTGGGCCATGTGACTCGGTTTGTGCAGACTGGGCCATGTGACTCTGTGCAGACTGGGCCGTGTGACTCGGTTTGTGCAGACTGGGCCATGTGACTCTGTGCAGACTGGGCCATGTGACTCGGTTTGTGCAGGCTGGGCCACGTGACTCGGTTTGTGCAGGCTGGGCCGTGTGACTCGGTTTGTGCAGACTGGGCCCTGTGACTCGGTTTGTGCAGGCTGGGCCATGTGACTCGGTTTGTGCAGGCTGGGCCGTGTGACTCGGTTTGTGCAGACTGGGCCCTGTGACTCGGTTTGTGCAGGCTGGGCCATGTGACTCGGTTTGTGCAGACTGGGCCATGTGACTCGGTTTGTGCAGGCTGGGCCATGTGACTCGGTTTGTGCAGACTGGGCCGTGTGACTCTGTGCAGACTGGGCCGTGTGACTCTGTGCAGACTGGGCCATGTGACTCTGTGCAGACTGGGCCATGTGACTCGGTTTGTGCAGGCTGGGCCACGTGACTCGGTTTGTGCAGGCTGGGCCGTGTGACTCGGTTTGTGCAGACTGGGCCATGTGACAGGTGAAGTTCCGCTTCCGGTAGGCTTTTGGGGCAAACTCTGCACACGCGTAATGGCGCAAGAAAACTGGGAATAACAGCACAGCCCCTTATGGAGGTAATATTGAGGGCGTAGAGGGTGCCGGGGGGAGGGGGGGGGGCTAACCATCTGGCGAACTGGCCCTGCTGTGCAAGGTCACTCCAGTATGAGGGTGGGACCTGGCATGATCTTGGACCAGTCGTTGACCTCGCCAGAGGCTCAAACAGGGATACGCAGGAGAAGAATGATGATCCTTTAGCTCATGGCCGGAATGGCTAGCTATTAGAAACATGTTCAGGTTAGCCAAATGGAATACTGTACATGTCAATGTAATAGACTGGACATTCCTGCGTATTTTGTAAATATGAAAAAAGTATGTTTTTTTTGTTATTATTATGAATAAAATGCAGCCGGGGGTTTACAACACTTGACCCAAGCCATGGTGTGTTGTTTCCTTTGATGCCTTGGGGGGGGGGGGGGGGGGGGGGAAATGGAGGAGGATCTGTGGTTGCCCGAGGTCAACCAATGATGAGGTAAAAGGGACTGACTATGGCAGCGGCCTGCATTTGTTCTGACTATGGCGGCCGCCTAAGTTTGTTCTGACTATGGCGGCCGCCTAAGTTTGTTCTGACTATGGCGGCCGCCTAAGTTTGTTCTGACTATGGCGGCCGCCTAAGTTTGTTCTGACTATGGCAGCGGCCTGCATTTGTTCTGACTATGGCGGCCGCCTAACTTTGTTCCGACTATGGCGGCCGCCTAACTTTGTTCCGACTATGGCGGCCGCCTAACTTTGTTCCGACTATGGCGGCCGCCTAAGTTTGTTCTGACTATGGCGGCCGCCTAAGTTTGTTCTGACTATGGCGGCCGCCTAAGTTTGTTCTGACTATGGCGGCCGCCTAAGTTTGTTCTGACTATGGCGGCCGCCTAAGTTTGTTCTGACTATGGCGGCCGCCTAAGTTTGTTCTGACTATGGCGGCCGCCTAAGTTTGTTCTGACTATGGCGGCCGCCTAAGTTTGTTCTGACTATGGCGGCCGCCTAAGTTTGTTCTGACTATGGCGGCCGCCTAAGTTTGTTCTGACTATGGCGGCCGCCTACGTTTGTTCTGACTATGGCGGCCGCCTACGTTTGTTCTGACTATGGCGGCCGCCTACGTTTGTTCTGACTATGGCGGCCGCCTACGTTTGTTCTGACTATGGCGGCCGCCTACGTTTGTTCTGACTATGGCGGCCGCCTACGTTTGTTCTGACTATGGCGGCAGCCTAAGTTTGTTCTGACTATGGCGGCCGCCTAAGTTTGTTCTGACTATGGCGGCCGCCTAAGTTTGTTCTGACTATGGCGGCCGCCTAAGTTTGTTCTGACTATGGCGGCCGCCTAAGTTTGTTCTGACTATGGCAGCGGCCTGCATTTGTTCTGACTATGGCGGCCGCCTAACTTTGTTCCGACTATGGCGGCCGCCTAACTTTGTTCCGACTATGGCGGCAGCCTAAGTTTGTTCTGACTATGGCGGCCGCCTAAGTTTGTTCTGACTATGGCGGCCGCCTACGTTTGTTCTGACTATGGCGGCCGCCTAAGTTTGTTCTGACTATGGCGGCCGCCTACGTTTGTTCTGACTATGGCGGCCGCCTACGTTTGTTCTGACTATGGCGGCCGCCTACGTTTGTTCTGACTATGGCGGCCGCCTACGTTTGTTCTGACTATGGCGGCCGCCTACGTTTGTTCTGACTATGGCGGCCGCCTACGTTTGTTCTGACTATGGCGGCCGCCTAAGTTTGTTCTGACTATGGCGGCCGCCTAAGTTAGTTCTGACTATGGCGGCCGCCTAAGTTTGTTCCGACTATGGCGGCCGCCTAAGTTTGTTCCGACTATGGCGGCCGCCTAAGTTTGTTCCGACTATGGCGGCCGCCTAAGTTTGTTCCGACTATGGCGGCCGCCTAAGTTTGTTCCGACTATGGCGGCCGCCTAAGTTTGTTCCGACTATGGCGGCCGCCTAAGTTTGTTCCGACTATGGCGGCCGCCTAAGTTTGTTCCGACTATGGCGGCCGCCTACGTTTGTTCCGACTATGGCGGCCGCCTACCTTTGTTCCGACTATGGCGGCCGCCTACCTTTGTTCTGACTATGGCGGCCGCCTACCTTTGTTCTGACTATGGCGGCCGCCTACCTTTGTTCTGACTATGGCGGCCGCCTAAGTTTGTTCTGACTATGGCGGCCGCCTAAGTTTGTTCTGACTATGGCGGCCGCCTAAGTTTGTTCTGACTATGGCGGCCGCCTAAGTTTGTTCTGACTATGGCGGCCGCCTAAGTTTGTTCTGACTATGGCGGCCGCCTAAGTTTGTTCTGACTATGGCGGCCGCCTAAGTTTGTTCTGACTATGGCGGCCGCCTAAGTTTGTTCTGACTATGGCGGCCGCCTACCTTTGTTCTGACTATGGCGGCCGCCTACCTTTGTTCTGACTATGGCGGCCGCCTACCTTTGTTCTGACTATGGCGGCCGCCTACCTTTGTTCTGACTATGGCGGCCGCCTACCTTTGTTCTGACTATGGCGGCCGCCTACCTTTGTTCTGACTATGGCGGCCGCCTAAGTTTGTTCTGACTATGGCGGCCGCCTAAGTTTGTTCTGACTATGGCGGCCGCCTAAGTTTGTTCTGACTATGGCGGCCGCCTAAGTTTGTTCTGACTATGGCGGCCGCCTGCGTTTGTTCGGACTATGGCGGCTGCCTGCGTTTGTTCAGACTATAACGGCTGCCTGCGTTTGTTCTGACTGTGGCGGTGGCCTGCTTTTGTGCTGACTGTGGCGGTGGCCTGCTTTTGTGCTGACTGTGGCGGTGACCTGCTTTTGTGCTGACTGTGGCGGTGGCCTGCTTTTGTGCTGACTGTGGCGGTGACCTGCTTTTGTTCTGTCTGTGGCGGCGACCTGCGTTTGTTCTGTCTGTGGCGGCGACCTGCGTTTGTTCTGTCTGTGGCGGCGGCCTGCGTTTGTGCAGACTGTGGCGGCGGCCTGCGTTTGTGCAGACTGTGGCGGCGGCCTGCGTTTGTGCAGACTGTGGCGGCGGCCTGCGTTTGTGCAGACTGTGGCGGCGGCCTGCGTTTGTGCAGACTGTGGCGGCGGGCTGCGTTTGTGCAGACTGTGGCGGCGGCCTGCGTTTGTTCTATGGCGGCGGTCTGCGTTTGTTCTATGGCGGCGGTCTGCGTTTGTTCTATGGCGGCGGTCTGCGTTTGTTCTATGGCGGCGGTCTGCGTTTGTTATATGGTGGCGGTCTGTGTTTGTTCTGTCTGTGGCGGCGGCCTGCGTTTGTTCTGTCTGTGGCGGCGGCCTGTGTTTGTGCGAACTATGGCGGGGGCCTGCGTTTGTGTGAACTATAGCTACTTCTGTGAAGCTCACTGCGGCTGCCTTTATCTATATGTCCAATGGCCTGCATTCGTGCTGACTATAGCTTACCTTTATATTTGACAGTTTTAGTCGCCCGGGGTTGTGCTGACTGGGGACCAAGTACAGTATCCTGCGTTTGGGCCGACTGCTTCTATATGGTGGAGCCAAGCTTTATGGCGCAAGAGAGCAGCTGGCTTATTTTTTATAACAAATAACATGACAACTATGCAGCTGAAAGGATTATAACAGCAATGCAGAGGGCAGGTAACTACTCTTGATCCAGTGGATTAGAGAGGGAATCTTCTCAGATGGGTTTGACTGCTAGTTAGCAAACAGCATGACCATTACAGCTGACAGCTGCTGTATGCATTGAGCAGGGACATTTGTATGGTCCTCACAACCCCCATGTGGGGCACTGAGGCCCTTACACACATACATAGCAAGCTGCACCATGCGGCTGTGTGGTCCTGGGGGTGTTTATTTGTGTTTTGAGCCTATGGGAGAAGTGTTTTCAGGACACAGCACCAGCCAAGCCGAACGGCAGCAGGATTGGTTCCCAAATGCTCTGGATTAGCCTCCGAGTTGAAGACCTAGAAGACTAACTTTTCAAGGCCGAAACTGAAGGCCGCTAAGTGTTTTACTCAGGGGTTTGGACACCGGGGTAAGTTGAGCCATCTTCTCATTGCCAAGATTTGAAATTCCAAATAAAACAACCAGCCTAGACTCTCCACAGCCATGAAATCAGGGCGAATCCTGGATTGACTCACCATCTATAAATTATTCTGTGCCTCAATGGTCCCATTTTAAGTGAGCAGAAAGCCCCCCCCCCCCCCCCCCGGTTAATCCAGCAGTCATATGTATTACAGACTTGCACTGATTGGCAAACTGTTTCTCGTAGGGATTGCCCTCAAGTGAATATGTGGTCTTGGGGAACCCACATAGCAAAACTTGTCCAGAGGCAAGGATTGCCTTTGGAGGAAGGGACCCACTGGATTTTTGTGCAACTTTTGGGAAAGGCTCTCAGTACGCCTACAGCTTCTGAATCTCTTGATTCACTTTTCAATAGGAGTTTTAAAAAAAAAAGCAGATTTTCAGACGGCTGAATAATTCAACTTTACTGTATGGTTCTACTGAAAGGTAGCTTAACAGTACCCGCATGTTTGTTTGAAAAATTGCATCCATGCAAGGCGTATTACAGAAAAACATGTTTGATTAATTGGGTTAGAATGAAGAATGTCGTCCTTTTGGACATTTATTTATTAACCCATTAAGTGCTGCTGTCGGCCAACGGCCGTCACGAGCACTACCTCGGTAGTGCTGCGCACGTCCGTTGGCCGACGCCGCCCCGCCCGCGCAATAGAACGCCCGTACCGCGGCGGAATTGCCGCTGCGGTAAACGGGTTCAGGAAATCGGAGATCGAAAAAACCTCTCTACCCATGACTGTCTGGCGCATTGTTTCCCCCAAAAAATAAATGGGTACCCAAATGATGAGCAGTGGAATGTGTCTTAAATAAATCTGCGTCTATATTAAGATCTTTGGAAGTTGTGCAGTTTCATCCACAATGGCAGTCTTGAGAGTTGACCCAAGCCAGCTCTCTGTATTTGGTCGCATTAATGGATTGATTGCATGCTCTGTGGAAGCTGTCAGTCACATGGGGTGTCTTATAAGCTACTTCTTGTTTTTGGCGGAACGCCGCCACCATTGCTGTACTTTAAATGACCTGAAAGAGAATTGACGAAGAGCCGATACTTGGAACATTGATTTTATGTATAAGAATTCGGGAAAACAGTTGAAACCAGCTGAGGTATCTGAGAAAAAATTATTTGCTACCAAGTGACAAACCTGTTTCCTATTTTCATTACATCAGAAGCACATTACACTATATTATAGTCATTTGGATTTCAGAAAAGAAATCAATATAATGATGGTAATGAAAACTAATCATGAAGATATGTTTCCGCTATTAGTTAACCCAAGATTAATACCCCAAAATGAATCTCAGAGGGATTAATGCACCCAATGTAGAAAAATTAACTTGTTTTTACACCCACAGCCGTCATCAAAATACTTGGAAAGGACATGAACAGGAGACTGGAAAAGGGGGGGGGGGCATTCTACCTGTCCGAAAGAGGCCCTCCATCGCTTCCGGTTCCGCTGCCCTGTAGACAAGAGTACGGGTGGGCGGAATTTGCGTAGTCATACGCAAAGCTCTGCGAAACGGTAAAAATCTCAGCGAGCACGTAGAGTTCCGCGAGCACGCAGAATTGCTTGTTCCGCCCGTTCGCTATGCTTTTATCCTGTTCACGAACGCTGTGTGAATGCTCAGGGAGGGAAATATCTCACGAACACGCATTTTAAATGCGCGAACAAGCAAAAATGTCCGCAGCTCGCACAATTTTTGGCAATTCCGTGTTCTCTGCGGAACGCGAAATTACCCAAATTCCGCAATTTCTGCGAGCGGAACAGAATTTACCGCCCAGGCCTAGATAAGAGTCGGTGAAAACTGGTTACAATTGTTATTTTTTAAATCTTATTTTAAAGAGCCCCACCATACATAATGTCTGCAAATCCACACAATTCACTTTTATGGGTTTCTGGGTCTTAAAATTTGCATACAAAGCTTTGAAAATGTTGAGGAATTAAGTGTCTGTGGCCCAAAACAAACTATCTTAGTTTAAAAAAGCAATTTCATATTTATTTCTGCACTATGAATCTTAGTTTCATATGAACTGTCTCTCCGGTTGCAGTGGAGAGGTGCACACGCCTCCCTTTTGGAAGAGGCAGACACACAGTGTGCTCCTCTTACCACCAGTGTGCCAAGTTCTGCTGAAAATGAGTCATTCTCAATGTGAGTGGGTTTTTTTTTGTTATTTTTTTTTTCATCGTTTTCCATTATGTGATTAAAGTTTGTTAGAACTGAATTAGTTTAGGAACGAACGATTGAATGTTATTCTTTACTGGCATTTTTTACATAAACATCGACTGGTGGTGAAATTTCTAAATCAAACCATAATGTTTGTTCGTGTATCCTTAAATGAGCTCGTACTTCTGTTTGAGTATGCCACGCCAATGAAAACTATTTTGTTACGGGGCATGAACTTTATATAAAGACTTGGACTGTCTCACATTTGAAACTTTAATATTAGTGTAAAATAAAAAGAAGGTTTTGAACTTTCTCATCAAAACAAGAAATGGTATATTTTACCTGATAGTCATTTTCTTGATTAATTACCATTTTCTTCCAGGCAAACTGACGATTGCTTTTGCAGTCTCGGATGCAGTAATCTGACTAAGTGGAAAGTATTATCCATTTAGTAAAAAAGTCCAGTGCAAGGGGGGCAGGGATCACACTGCCTCTCATCCCAGCACAGTTCACCCCATTGCATCCTGGTAAATGTAGTACGCTTACTTTCAAAGTTGCTGTAGTCTTTCGCCACAGTCGGTGCAGGTTGTGCTGTTATCTCTAGACATGTGTTTCTGCGTTTAACCCGTCATCAGTAGAGAGCAAAAGTAGTAAGGAGCAGAGAAAAGTCATCAAGGGTTTCGCTGAAATGGTGCCCAAGTCTTCACAGGTCACGGTACCTGTCCACAGGCACACAGTGCATCCCAGGAGAACTCGTCAACTCGTTGGCTCAAGGGAGCCTTTTAAACACAGGGGGGGGGGTGGGGAGAGCACACAGCCTCTTATCCCAGCACAGTTCACCCCATTGCATCCTGGTAAATGCAGTACGCCTTCTTTCAAAGTTGCTGTAGTCTTTCACCAAAGTTGGCGCAGGTAGTGCTGTTATCTCTAGACACGTGTTTCTGGGTTTAGCCCGTCATCAGTAGAGAGCAAAAGTAGTAAGTCCAGTGCAGGGCTAAAGGTTGGCACGGATGTCATCACATCTGTATTTCATGTTTTCTCACCGTGTTGACCATTATATACCTGGTGTGACACTTTTCGCAATGCCTGTGGTGGAATGGAACATGGGCTTTCCTAGCAGCATTATTTTGGACAGTTGGGAGCAATACAAACCAGCATTGGCAAAGCCAACTGTTTTTGCTTTCAGGACCAATTGGCTTTGCCAGTGCTTTTGGTTGACGCTGTGCAGCTTTAACAAGAATAAAACCCAGAGAAAAAGAAAAAGCGCAGTGACCGGACCGCACTGGCGGTCACGTCATTTCATAGGCAAGTTCATGTGTGATGACTTAATGCACACACATGCGCCGCCATGCATGCACACACCTACAGAAGGTGCAAGTTATTTTTAAAATTTACCAGTCCAAGAGGGTGGATGCCATTTGTACCTGTAAATTGGAAAATGCAGCCAGCGGACCTTCTACAAATATTTTTATTAAAATAGTTGTTAAAATTACTGCAGAGGAAGCAACGGGTCAAGGAAAGCAATAGGTGTGGGGGCAGGCGAGGGAGTAAGAGCTGCAGGAAAGCACTTTTTGGAATACGGAATGATCACCAGTGGCAGGATCACTCAATCACCAGTTCTGGTATATAGGTGTTTATATAGCGTTTATAATCCTGGTGAGGAGTGAAGCGCTTTATTGATGGATGGCAAGCTACTCCACTCCACAAAGCGTGAGAGATTAGGGGTGGGCAGAATTTGCGTAATCGTGTTACGCAAATCTCCGCGAAACGGTAAAAAATCTCCTCGAACATGCAGAAATTCCGCGAACACACGGAAATGCTTGTTCGCAATGCTTTTTTACTGTGCGCAATCGCTGTTTGTGTACTCGGGGGAAATATCTTGCGAACACGCATTTGAGAATGCGAACAAGCAAAAGTTTTCGCGAAGTCCCGGAACGCAGAATTTTGGGCAATTTCGCGTTCTCCACAGAACGCAAAATTACCCAAATTACCCAAATTCCGCGAGCGGAAAGGAATTTCCCGCCCAGGCCTATTAGAGATTAGCTCGTGCATAATGGTTACTACATTCTCTGCTTTCCATCATGCACTCTGTCAGTGTTCTTAGCAAAATTTGTTCTGCAATTCCCTTTGTAAGGCATCTCTCAAAGTATTGCTGCTTTTGTTCACGGCAGCATAGTCCTTGCTTCTCATCATATCACTGCTTGGAGTAAATATAGCTACATCCACCTCTCTCACTTTATCACTGTCTCGCTGCTTGGAGTAAAGGCAGCATACGCCCTCTCCCTCACTGTACCGCTGTTTTGAGTAAAGGCAGCTTCTGATGGATACATCTGCTTGTGGATGCCTCACCTATTGAATTACCCCTGCGCCAGCATTCCACAGAAACTTTTTCTTGGGTCTCCCATGTCGACGAGGATGACATAATGGCACGGCTCCAATTGCGACTCCGTATGAAGTCATCCGTGCCATAAGAAGACCTCGTCGGCACACTTACGTTTGTTCCCGTTTTTCCATGCCGTTGACGTGGAAAGTTTTATTGGGACTATCCGGTTGGTTTCGTAATTACTTTGTTTATTCTCTCTTGGAGTTGCAGTGTAATGGCTACTTTGAAGAAGACTGGATTCAAGCGTTGTAGGGAGTTTGGGGGACTAATGTCCATCACAGATTCCCACAACGACTGTCTCTGGCGTTTCGTAGGACCACGATGTTGGAGGTTGTCCCAGTTGTCGGAAGATGAATCCGAAGGCACTGAAGGAGCGTGCAGCTAAGCTCTGCATGGCGCGAGCGAGAAAGGAGAAGCGGGGTCGTAAGAGGTCAAGATCAAAGTCGTCGACCTTAGATACTTCGAAGTCGAAGAAACATAAGAAGAGGAGGCATGGATCCCGAAGTCGATCTTCGAGGACAAGGCTTCGAGGTCGCCTTCTCTGGCTCCGCGACGTCATTCTAAGGATGTCGTCTCACCGTCGCCTTCTCTTTCTCCTCAAGCGACTCCGGCCCACTCTCCGACACCGAGGGCTTCTCGGTGCCCAGGGTTTCTCCAGCGCTAAGGGATTCTCCGGAGCCCAGGGAGTCTTCTCCGGACCCTATGGCTTTGTCTGTACCGGATCCGTCGTACCCGGCTCCTCAGCCTTCAGCGCGGCCTCCAGCGGATTCAGACTCTGCTCCTTATACGCCCTTTACTGGGCCAGGGTCGGATCCGTCGCATTTTCATAATGCGATGTACGGCATGTATGCAGGCGCGGTGCGTCCATTGGGGCGTGGGGGCGAAGCCCCACTAAGCCACTAGAAGCCAAACACAATTATTTTAAAAAATCGCGCTATCTGCCGGCCGGGAAACCGGGAGACACCCGACCTTCCCGGAGTGCGCAAGGGGGGGGGGGGGGGGGGGAGGGATCGGGCTGCTGCAGCTGCGCAAGTGTATTTTTGGGCACAAACATGCCCGCGCATGCGCAGATCGTTTTCTTGTGAATTCCCCCTTAGAGAGAGGACCAGGGGGCGGGCCGCAGCCCCCGGGGTTACACAGGGCGACTGGGCGAGGAGTCATGGTGCCCCCCCAGCCAATCCTGGCGCAGGATTGGCTGGTCACTACATAGCCCGGTTACATAACCCCTGACGGATAGCACGGCCGACTTTGGTGCTTGGAAACCAGGTTTGAGCCTCTTATCGAACCATAAAAATGTATACATGACTTACTTTGGTGTTAAATAAATAGATATTTTAAAAAACAAATAAAAATGATGTTCCGACTAAGGTGTGAAATTGGTGTTGAATAAATACATGTTTTTAAAAACAATTAATATTAATCATGTATCATTGGTGCTGGAGTACAAGGTTCGAGACTGGTATTAAACACTGACAAGCTGTGTGCAAGTTATATGGTCATAAAAATACATGAATGATGGATGCAGGATGGGTGGATGCATGAATGGATGCAGGATGAATGATGGGTGGATGAATGGATGGGTGGATGCATGAATGAATGATGGATGCAGGATGGGTGGATGGGTAGATGAATGAATGATGGATGCAGGATGGATGCAGGGTGGATGGATGGGTGCATGAATGAATGATGGATGCAGGATGGGTGGATGGATGATGGATGAATGGATGGGTGGATGAATGGATGGGTGGATGCATGAATGAATGATGGATGCAGGATGGATGCAGGGTGGATGGATGGGTGCATGAATGAATGATGGATGCAGGATGGGTGGGTGGATGGATGGATGGATGATGGATGAATGATGGGTGGATGAATGGATGGGTGGATGCATGAATGAAGGATGGATGCAGGATGGGTGGATGAATGAATGATGGATGAATGGATGCAGGGTGGATGGATGGGTGCATGAATGAATGATGGATGCAGGATGGATGGATGGGTGGATGCATGAATGGATGCAGGAATGGATGCAGGAATGGATGCAGGTGGGTGGGTGGGTGGGTGGATGCATGAATGAATGATGGATGGATGCTGGATGGGTGGATGAATGAATGATGGATGCAGGATGGATGGGTGGATGGATGGGTGGGTGCATGACTGAATGATGAATGAATGATGGATGCAGGATGGGTGGATGGATGGGTGGACACATGAATGGATGCAGGAATGGATGCAGGAATGGATGCAGGATGGATGCAGGGTGGATGATGGGTGGATGGGTGGATGGGTGGATGGGTGGATGGATGGATGGATGGATGGATGGATGAATGAATGAATGATGGGTGGATGCAGGGTGGATGGATGGATGGGTGGATGCATGAATGAATGATGGATGCAGGATGGATGGATGGGTGGATGCATGAATGAATGATGGATGCAGGATGGATGGATGGGTGAATGCATGAATGAATGATGGATGCAGGATGGATGCAGAATTGGTGGATGGATGGGTGGATGGATGGATGGATGGGTGGGTGGATGGATGGATGGATGGGTGGATGCATGAATGATGTATGGATGAATGCAAGGTGGTTCGGGCTCGCTCGCTGCGCTCGCTGCGGTGCAATATGCAAATTAGTTTACGCCTCACCACTTTCAAATGTCACCAGCCGCCCCTGCATGTATGCCAGGGCATCCTACGCTAACGGTGCGTTGTCTGGCCCTGTGGGTCCACTTGCCTTTCATGTGGGCATCCCTCAGCAATATGCCCAGGCACCCTTTATGTCCTTTATGCCGACAGCGTCATCCTGGCAGTTTCCGGCTCCGAGGTTCAATCTCACTGTATCGCTGCTTGCATATGTCCTTATCTCTCATTGTATCACTCCTTGTAATAAACACTGCATGGTCCTTATGCTCATTGTATCAGTGCTCGAAACAACGATAGCGTACGTACTTATATCTCATTGTATCGCTGCTTGGAGTGAACACTGCATAGTCCTTGCACTGATTGTATCGATTGCTTGGAGTAAACATAGCATACGTCCTATCCCTCTGTGTATTGCTGGTTGGAGTAAACACTGCATGGTCCTTCCACTCATTGTATCGCTGCTTGGAGTAAAGATGCTGCTTGGAGTACAGAGAGCGTAAGACCTAATCGCTCATTGTATCGCTGCTTGGAGTAAAGTTAGTGTATGCCTTAATCTCTCATTGTATCGATGGCTTGAAATAAAGATAGTGTAGGCCTTTATCTCGCATTGTATCGCTGCTTGGAGTAAACACTACATAGTCCTTACACTCATTGCATCGATGGCTTGGAGTAAAGGTAGCGTACGTCCTTATCTCTCGTTATCTTTGGAGTATAAGTAGCGTACGTCCTGATCTCTTATCTTTGGAGTATAAGTAGCGTACTTCCTTATCTCTGTGTATCACTGCTTGCAGTAAAGAATGTATGGTCCTTACACTCATTGTATAGATGCCTAAAGTAATGATATCATACATACTTATCTCTCATTGTGTTGATGGGTTGGAGTAAAGATAGCATACGTCCTTATCTCTTGTGTATTGCTGTTTGGAGTAAACGCTGCATGTCCTTAAACTCATAGCTTCGCTGCTTGGAGTAAAGATCGCGTAAGACTATCTCTCATTGCATTGCTGCTTGGAGTAAACACTGCATACTCCTTGCACTCATTGCATCGATGGCTTGGAGTGAATGTAGTGTACCTCCTTATCTCTTGTATCTTTGGAGTGAATGTAGTGTACCTCCTTATCTCTTGTATCTTTGGAGTGAATGTAGTGTACCTCCTTATCTCTCGTATCTTTGGAGTGAATGTATCGTACCTCCTTATCTCTTGTATCTTTGGAGTGAATGTAGTGTACCTCCTTATCTCTCGTATCTTTGGAGTGAATGTAGCGTACCTCCTTATCTCTCGTATCTTTGGAGTGAATGTATCGTACCTCCTTATCTCTCGTATCTTTGGAGTGAATGTAGCGTACCTCCTTATGCCTCGTATCTTTGGAGTGAATGTAGCGTACCTCCTTATCTCTCGTATCTTTGGAGTGAATGTAGCGTACCTCCTTATCTCTCGTATCTTTGGAGTGAATGTAGTGTACCTCCTTATCTCTCGTATCTTTGGAGTGAATGTAGCGTACCTCCTTATCTCTTGTATCTTTGGAGTGAATGTAGCGTACCTCCTTATCTCTCGTTGTATCTCTGGAGTGAATGTATCGTACCTCCTTATCTCTTGTATCTTTGGAGTGAATGTAGCGTACCTCCTTATCTCTCGTTGTATCTCTGGGGTGAATGTATCGTACCTCCTTATCTCTTGTATCTTTGGAGTGAATGTAGCGTACCTCCTTATCTCTCGTATCTTTGGAGTGAATGTAGCGTACCTCCTTATCTCTCGTATCTTTGGAGTGAATGTAGCGTACCTCCTTATCTCTCGTATCTTTGGAGTGAATGTAGTGTACCTCCTTATCTCTCGTATCTTTGGAGTGAATGTAGCGTACCTCCTTATCTCTCGTATCTTTGGAGTGAATGTAGCGTACCTCCTTATCTCTCGTTGTATCTCTGGAGTGAATGTATCGTACCTCCTTATCTCTTGTATCTTTGGAGTGAATGTAGCGTACCTCCTTATCTCTCATTGTATCTTTGGGGTGAATGTATCGTACCTCCTTATCTCTCGTATCTTTGGAGTGAATGTATCGTACCTCCTTATCTCTCGTATCTTTGGAGTGAATGTAGCCTACCTCCTTATCTCTCATTGTATCTTTGGGGTGAATGTATCGTACCTCCTTATCTCTCGTATCTTTGGAGTGAATGTATCGTACCTCCTTATCTCTCGTATCTTTGGAGTGAATGTATCGTACCTCCTTATCTCTCGTATCTTTGGAGTGAATGTAGCGTACCTCCTTATCTCTCGTATCTTTGGAGTGAATGTATCGTACCTCCTTATCTCTCGTATCTTTGGAGTGAATGTAGCGTACCTCCTTATCGATCGTATCTTTGAAGTGAATGTATCGTACCTCCTTATCTCTCGTATCTTTGGAGTAAAGGTAGGATACCTCCTTATCTCTCGTATCTTTGAAGTGAATGTATCGTACCTCCTTATCTCTTGTATCTTTGGAGTGAATGTATCGTACCTCCTTATCTCTCGTATCTTTGGAGTGAATGTATCGTACCTCCTTATCTCTCGTATCTTTGGAGTGAATGTATCGTACCTCCTTATCTCTCGTATCTTTGGAGTGAATGTATCGTACCTCCTTATCTCTCGTATCTTTGAAGTGAATGTATCGTACCTCCTTATCTCTTGTATCTTTGGAGTGAATGTATGATACCTCCTTATCTCTCGTATCTTTGGAGTGAATGTAGCGTACCTCCTTATCGATCGTATCTTTGAAGTGAATATATCGTACCTCCTTATCTCTCGTATCTTTGGAGTGAATGTATGATACCTCCTTATCTCTCGTATGTTTGAAGTGAATGTATGATACCTCCTTATCTCTCGTATCTTTGGAGTGAATGTATGATACCTCCTTATCTCTTGTATCTTTGGAGTGAATGTATGATACCTCCTTATCTCTCGTATCTTTTGAGTGAATGTATCGTACCTCCTTATCTCTTGTATCTTTGGAGTGAATGTAGCGTACCTCCTTATCTCTCTGTGTATTGCTGCTTGGAGTAAACACTACATATTCCTTACACTCATTGCATCGATGGCTTGGAGTAAAGGTAGCGTACGTCCTTATCTCTCGTTATCTTTGGAGTATAAGTAGCGTACGTCCTGATCTCTTATCTTTGGAGTATAAGTAGCGTACTTCCTTATCTCTGTGTATCACTGCTTGCAGTAAAGAATGTATGGTCCTTACACTCATTGTATAGATGCTTGAAGTAATTATATTGTACATACTTATCTCGCATTGTGTTGATGGGTTGGAGTAAAGATAGCATACGTCCTTATCTCTTGTGTATTGCTGTTTGGAGTAAATGCTGCATGTCCTTAAACTCATTGTTTCGCTGCTTGGAGTCAAGATGCTGCTTGAAGTAAAGATCGCGTAAGACATTATCTCTCATTGTATTGCTGCTTGGAGTAAAGATAGTGTACGGCCTTATCTCATTGTATCGCTGCTTGGAGTAAACGCTGCATAGTCCTTGCACTCATTGCATAAATGGCTTGGAGTAAAGGTAGCATACGTCCTTGCCTCTCGTATCTTTTTAGTAAAGATAGCATACCTCCTTGTATCCTTGGGGTAAATGTAGCATACTCCTTATCTCTCGTATCTTTGGAGTGAATGTATCGTACCTCCTTATCTCTCGTATCTTTGGAGTGAATGTATCGTACCTCCTTATCTCTCGTATCTTTGGAGTGAATGTATCGTACCTCCTTATCTCTCGTATCTTTGGAGTGAATGTAGCGTACCTCCTTATCTCTCGTATCTTTGGAGTGAATGTATCGTACCTCCTTATCTCTCGTATCTTTGGAGTGAATGTAGCGTACCTCCTTATCGATCGCATCTTTGAAGTGAATGTATCGTACCTCCTTATCTCTCGTATCTTTGGAGTAAAGGTAGGATACCTCCTTATCTCTCGTATCTTTGAAGTGAATGTATCGTACCTCCTTATCTCTTGTATCTTTGGAGTGAATGTATCGTACCTCCTTATCTCTCGTATCTTTGGAGTGAATGTATCGTACCTCCTTATCTCTCGTATCTTTGGAGTGAATGTATCGTACCTCCTTATCTCTCGTATCTTTGGAGTGAATGTATTGTACCTCCTTATCTCTCGTATCTTTGGAGTGAATGTAGCGTACCTCCTTATCGATCGTATCTTTGGAGTGAATGTATCGTACCTCCTTATCTCTTGTATCTTTGGAGTGAATGTATGATACCTCCTTATCTCTCGTATCTTTGGAGTGAATGTAGCGTACCTCCTTATCGATCGTATCTTTGAAGTGAATGTATCGTACCTCCTTATCTCTCGTATCTTTGGAGTGAATGTATGATACCTCCTTATCTCTCGTATGTTTGAAGTGAATGTATGATACCTCCTTATCTCTCGTATCTTTGGAGTGAATGTATGATACCTCCTTATCTCTCGTATCTTTTGAGTGAATGTATCGTACCTCCTTATCTCTTGTATCTTTGGAGTGAATGTAGCGTACCTCCTTATCTCTCTGTGTATTGCTGCTTGGAGTAAACACTACATATTCCTTACACTCATTGCATCGATGGCTTGGAGTAAAGGTAGCGTACGTCCTTATCTCTCGTTATCTTTGGAGTATAAGTAGCGTACTTCCTTATCTCTGTGTATCACTGCTTGCAGTAAAGAATGTATGGTCCTTACACTCATTGTATAGATGCTTGAAGTAATTATATTGTACATACTTATCTCGCATTGTGTTGATGGGTTGGAGTAAAGATAGCATACGTCCTTATCTCTTGTGTATTGCTGTTTGGAGTAAACGCTGCATGTCCTTAAACTCATTGTTTCGCTGCTTGGAGTCAAGATGCTGCTTGAAGTAAAGATCGCGTAAGACATTATCTCTCATTGTATTGCTGCTTGGAGTAAAGATAGTGTACGGCCTTATCTCATTGCATTGCTGCTTGGAGTAAACACTGCATAGGACCCGTACCCTCCAGCTCTGCCCCCGCCACCCTCAACCTGAACCAACATGCAGAACCCCACATCTTTTAATTTAATAACCAAGAGATTGGAGTGGGGTAAAAAAGGCCATGTTTAATTCTCCACATTTGAATAAACATGACAAGCATACACAATGCATATTGATATTCATAAATTCATTTTCCACCAACACCTGTACTTTTCCTGTTCCCCCCAGCCTTAAGGGAGGAGCACCATCTGGTTCGCATCTCGCGCTGGGGTATCCTACGCCAGGTGCCGTGCACCTGCCTCTTGGAGTGGTAGGCCCGCCGTTCCTTGTCCGTCCTTACCAGGGCCCACCCCTCTACCACCCGGCTGCCCTGGGACGCCCGGGAGGCTCGAAATCTGTCGCCCTAGCCTCCCCAGCCGGTGGTGACTTCCTCCCCGCGGAGAGCTCCCCATATCCCCCCTCAGAGCTGGCCTATGGAGTCCGCCAGGCGGCCTCCCCTGAATCACTGTTTATTGCTCGCAGGTCTGTACTCCGCCACAAGGGTGGCCAAGGCCCTCAGGTCTGACACCCTCCCCACCTGCGTTCGCAATAAATGCCCAAAGTTCACTTATGAATGTGTCCGTTCCTAAGTCCGACAGGTGTACCCCATCATGGTGGTACATTGCTTCTCCTGAGATCAACCGGTGCTGAATGTAGCGCAAGCGGCCCTTGGCTGAGCACAACCTCGCAAGTTCGCCATTCAGCTTTCTTACTGAAACATTCAAAGACCTGACGCGGACTCCTGGTCCCCATGTCCTGCGTGAGAGCATGCCCGACCAAACAATTGTGGCTGCCGGGAACACGTGTCCCAGCCAGGCGAATTCGGCCAGGAGGGCCTCCTTGACCGCCAAGCGTCCCCTGTCCACCATGTCGTTGCCCCCTACATGTATCACAATCCAAGTTGGGGGCTTGTGCCCCCTCTGTGCTCTGAGTTCATCCACCGTCCGCCTTAAGTGTCGGATCCGCATCCCCCCGATGCCATGCCACACGAATTCGACCTCGCCCAAGCTTGCCGGCTTCACCACCCGTCGTTGCTGCACACGTACTGCCGCCCGGCGCACGAACGAGTGCCCCAAGACCCAGACCACCGACTCGGGCATACTAATCAGAAGGAGAAAGAGGACACCGTTAGACATCAACAAACAAGGGATGACTAAGGCTGGTCATAACAAGTCCGGCCTCACGTATCTCTTGTAGCATCCCGATGCCCAGCGCCCAACACCCTTGACAGCGCTGGGAGAAAGGCCCGCCCCTGCCGCTAAGGTAGCGGCGCCTATCCTGAAGGAATGAGAAGAAAACCCCGCAGACCCCAGACCCAGTACCCCCAGGGCAAGCCTGAAAACCGCTTTAAATTGGAACTGTGACAAACAGTGGCCATTCTCATGTATGAACAGGGCCGAGCCCCCACCCTCGGGACGCAGAGGTAGGTAAGCCAGCATCCGGGCTACCGGGCATGCTGCCAGCCCCGGGGCGGGCCGGAGATGTACGGGGGCACCCTTCCCCCCTTGGTCCGTTTTTGAACGCCTGAGCAGCACTACTAACCCCCCCGGGGAAAGGGCCAGGTCCCGGAACTGCAAGCCCCCCCCATGGTCAGATCTAGAGGACCCTACTAATTCGCTCAGGCGGAAGGCCCCATAGAAGGCTAAGCAGAAGGCTGCTCCCAGTAAGACCTCCTCGAACGGAGAATCGCACACAGCAGGTAAGACCCTTAATATTTCCGACAAGGTAGGGAGATCCAGTGGCCTACGACAGTCCCGCCTTGGTCCCTCCAGTCTGGCCCACCCGGTCAGTGCTTTTCAGATGAGGAAGGAAGACCCAGGGTCCCGCACCCCTGCTACCTTGGCAAAGAAGGCGATGGCCGACAAATTTGCCCTTGCGTAGGCCACCGCCTTCCCCTGATCCCTTAGCCTTTGAAGGAAACCATGTACTGCTTCTGTAGAAAAAACATTTGGAAAGCCTGACTGTTTGGCGAAACCCAAGTACACATTAAATTGCTGTTGGTACGACTGTTTTGTGCGATCACTCAGGGAGGCACCTACCAGCCCCGCTAAAGCGGGGCTCCAATTGTCCACAGTGACGTAGGGAATATCGTCATTCGCTCCTCTGCCTGTGGGTGGAACCTCCGGAAATCCTGCAACTTGGAACGAGACAAAGCATCAGCTGCATGGTTATCAATACCTGGTATATGTGCCGCCTTGAAGGTTAAGTTTAATTTCAAGCACGCCAGGACCAACAATTTCAACAAGCGTAGCACATGGGGGCAGGTAGCTCCCTGCCTATTGATGACCTCTACCACAGCCATGTTGTCTGACCAGAAGGTCACCGCCCTATCCCTGAAGTGATCAGCCCAGATAGTCACCGCCACCCAAATGGGGAAGAGCTCCAGGAAGGCAATGTTCCTTGTCAGGCCACTTTTGTGCCAGGCGGGAGGCCAGACCGCCCCGCACCAAGCGGCACCCAAGATGGCGCCAAAGCCAATGCTACCTGCCGAGTCTGTAAAAAGGCCCAGCTCCGCGCTGGTCACCGGAGGGGCGGGCCACACCACCCGCCCATTGAAATCCACCAGGAAACCACGCCAAACCCTCAGGTCCTCCTTTACACTAGCCCGTAACCGCACCCTGTGGTGCTTTTGGGTAAGCCCCACCATGGCGCGGGCGATGGACCTGGAGAAGGGGCGTCCCATTGGGATGATACGAAGTGCAAAATTCAACTGCCCTACCAGGACTTGGAGCTGATGTAGTGACACCTTTGGGCCCGCTAAAGCCGCTTCAATTGCCCGGGAAATTGACACCACCTTGTCCCGGGGTAGTCTGCACTCCCCAGCTACAGTATCAATTTCAATCCCCAAGAAGGACATACAAGTCTCAGGGCCCACCGTCTTGCTGGGCGCCAAGGGGACCCCGAATTCCTGGAACATGTTCACTAATTCCTCCAGCGCCTGCGCGCACTTACCAGACCCAGCTGGGCCCATCACCATGAAATCATCCAAGTAGTGCACCACATCAGTGCACCCCGACCTGTACGAAAAAACCCACTGCAGCATGGAGCTGAAGGTCTCGAAATATTTACAAGATACCGCGCATCCCATAGGCATGCATTTGTCATAGTAAAACTGGTGTTGAACCTGAAAGCCTAGCAAGTGGTAATCGTCCGGGTGCACCGGCAGCAGGCGGAAGGCCGATTCTATGTCTGTTTTAGCCAACAAGGCACCTCGCCCTAACTCCCTGACCTTCTGAATGGCGGAATCAAATGAGGAGTATGTCACTGTACACAGTGCCGGGTCAATAGAGTCGTTCACTGAGGAGCCCCTAGGCGCTGACAAGTTGTGAATCATCCTGAACTGCCCAGGCTCCTTTTTTGGCACTACTCCCAGAGGTGAACACACATAATTTTCAAGGGGGGGGGGGAAGGGAAAGGTCCAGCTACCCGGCCCAGCGCACACTCTTTCTCTACTTTAGTAATCACTACTGACGGGAGAGTCCTGGCTGACAACAGATTGTTGCACCGACTAACGGGGGGGACATCCACCGCAGGAATCCGGAACCCAGCTGAAAAACCCTGAAACAGAACCAAGGCCGCCCCCCTATCGGGGTACCGGTCGAGCCAATAAGTCAAACGTACAATGTCTACGGGGGAAGGCAGCTTAGGCCTGAGGGGGTTTAACATCCCTTGTCGCTGCCCCGCCTCCCCGCTCTCTCGCTTTTTTGTTGCACTTGAACTCAGGATGGGAGGGATGGCCGCAGAAGGAGCAGGCATGTTTAAACTTGCATTGGCCGGGGGGGTAGGTGCACGCTTTACTATTAAAGGTCCAACAAACTCCCCTTTTCTCCCCTGGGCCCCCCTGGGATGTCCGAAAGGGCTGCCTGGCAGGCTGCTCCCTGCAGCTAGTACTTTCCAACCAGGCATTCACCTCCACCTGGTCCCATCCAATACCTGGGTTTTGCTCCTTGGCCCAGCGGAAATCCCTGTCATAGTTCAACCAAACTAAGTTACCTTGAGTAGCATGCGCTTTCACAATCTTATTCATATAAAATACCAGTGGGATAGCTAACTCCTGTCTCTTTTCCAACAGTACTGAAACGAAAACATGGAACCCAAAAAGCCAGTTGGTCAGAGTCTCTTCCACCCGGGGCCTCCTCTCTTTAAAGGACCCCTCCTTGCCTTCTCTCTCCCTGAGGTCTATATCCCTCCTATTGGGCCTAATCAGGGAGAAGATATCAATGTAAGCGCCCTTCCAGATTTTTTCCCGCATTTCTGGGGACACATGAGTGGCCAGCATTCCCGATTGGGACAGTACGTTCCCTTGCATTCCTCCCAGGGATCCCCCAACCTCGCTGGCCCCCCCAACCCCGTTACCTAGCTTACCTCCTACGGATCCAGCCGTCTGAGTGGCTGCCTGGGATAAGGGTCCACTCGCTCCACTTGGAGTCGCCTTGCGCAATTCTGCTACCTGCGCCAGCTGCTTCTGAATGGTCTGCAGCGCCCCCTGATCTATTGCCTGTTGCGGGGCCCATGGCGCTGTCGCCCCCGCACTTGTTGGATCCACCCCTTTACTAGCGGACGACAATTGCCCTACCAGGGTAGCCACTGATGCTAGCAGACTTTCAACGGGGTCTTGCCCTCCTGCCCCTGCGGCCATCGGCTGCGGCGGGGGCGGAGCCGGCGCGCCCCCACCCGGGGCTAGTGTCTGCAGTGTCGACCTGATTTCAGTCAACAGCGCCCCAACCGGATCTGGGGGGACAATGGACTGTGGTGCCCCTGTTACTGAGGTGGGGACCACGACTACTTCAGGGCTCATAGGGGTGGGGCAGAGGACGGGACCTGCTGATCCCACGTCCTGCTCCTCCACTACGCGGGTCTGCCCCCGCTTCCTGGCCTTCTCTGCCCTGTTACTCTTAGGTGTTCCCCCCTTCTTCCGCAGCGGGGGGAATGCCGCTCTCGGCGCTACCCCTTCCCTGCGTGGCCTCTCCACCACAGGCTCAGGCTGTTCGTCCTCGCTCCCCGACCCGCTATCCGGGGTGTCTTTGCTCAGTTTGCGCAACAGTAATTTCATAATCTGGGCCAGCTCCGGATCGGTGCCCTTCCTCTTATGCCCTCCTTTCTTGGGGGCCATCTCGCTTAACTAATCTGGCCGCGTCGTCTGTGCTGCAGGCGTTCCCTGACTCTCACCCCTCCTAACTTATGCCGCTGAGCGACCTGCGCGCCTGGAGCCCAAACGCCTGCGCTCCCTGTGCCCCCGAGTCGCCGTCCACACCGCCCGGCAGGAGCCCGCACCCCGTGTGGAACCCCACGTGCAGCCGCAACCCCGAGAGCGGAGCTGAAAATTCAAGTTAGCGACCCTCCACACACCCCCCGCCCGTGAACCACGGCTGCCCGCGAGGCCCCCAGAGGCACCCGACTCCTTACCTGGCCACGTGCACGGCACCCTTCTCTCTCTGCTCCGCGCCCGACGCCGGATCCAACGACCGCTGCACTCCCTCGATAGCCGAAGTCCTCCGACCAAGCTCCTCTCTCGTTGCCGCTCTCCCTCGACAATCCAACGGGAGACGCGGGAAAAGTTAAAAGAAGACTAGGCCTGGAGTCCACGAGTCAGCAGCGGGGTCCACACAGTCCAGCAGGGGCGAAGGGAAAAGAGACCCCGGTCAAGGGATCTTGACCTTACATAGGGCCGGGGTCTCCGCCCCCTGCCCAAACCGGATGTGCGTCACCCGCGACCCGGAAGGGATCCATCCTTGAGAGAGGGGGAGGCGGCCGACTGTCATTGGCCGCCCGGCCGCCCCTCCTGCTACCACTGGGGGCGGGGGCCGGAGGGGACGTGCCCTAAGGGCGCGCCTCGTGAATCGCGTCGCTTGGCATAGTCCTTGCACTCATTGCATAAATGGCTTGGAGTAAAGGTAGCATACGTCCTTGCCTCTCGTATCTTTTGAGTAAAGATAGCATACCTCCTTGTATCCTTGGGGTAAATGTAGCATACTCCTTATCTCTCGTATCTTTGGAGTATAGGTTGCGTACCTCCTTATCTCTCATATCTTTGGAGTAAATGTAGCGTACCTCCTTGTGTCTTGTATTCTTAGAGTAAATGTAGCGTACCTCCTTGTGCCCCCTGTACCTCCTCATGCCTCCCTGTACCTCCTTATGCCTCCCTGTACCACCTTATGCCTCCCTGTACCTCCTTGTGCCTCCCTGTACCTCCTTGTGCCTCCCTGTACCTCCTTGTGCCTCCCTGTACCTCCTTGTGCCTCCCTGTACCTCCCATGCCTCCCTGTACCTCCTCATGCCTCCCTGTACCTCCCCATGCCTCATTGTACCGCCCCACCTCCCCATGCCTCATTGTACCTCCCCATGCCTCATTGTACCTCCCCATGCCTCATTGTACCTCCCCATGCCTCATTGTACCTCCCCATGCCTCATTGTACCTCCCCATGCCTCCCTGTACCTCCCCATGCCTCCCTGTACCTCCCCATGCCTCCCTGTACCTCCTCATGCCTCCCTGTACCTCCTCATGCCTCATTGTACCTCCCCATGCCTCATTGTACCTCCCCATGCCTCCCTGTACCTCCTTATGCCTCCCTGTACCTCCTCATGCCTCCCTGTACCTCCTCATGCCTCATTGTACCTCCTCATGCCTCCTTGTCCCTCCTCATGCCTCCCTGTAATAATCCAGGAAATCTTGAAGTATTTAGAAGGTTTATTGAACAGCACAGCATCAAGTCCTGACACAGCAGGATACAGGTGACAACTGACAAACAGTGGAGAATGCTGTATGAGCAAAGCTCTGTTAGGAATGTAGAATCAAAAGGAAACACAAACATGGCACATGCTATTAAAGGAGTAGCAGCATAGATTAACTATGTACAGAGATGTGCAGGATGTAACACACCTCCCTCTTTAAATGAAAGTGGAAGGTATAAAACTTAACGCAACTAAACATGGTAGAACATACTATACAAAATCTTGTAAAGAAATAGGTCTTCTTCTGATGCGCCCATCATCTTTAATTCTTGAGGTTACTGAGTCAGAACCATACTCAGACCCACCGTCAGAGGTGTGATCTCTGTTTACATTGAGATGAGGTTGAAACCTGGAGGCATGTTGTGTAGGACACTTAGCAACCCTACTTAAATTCCAGGCCTTGCCGTCCTGAGTTATTATAGAGTTACTGAAGACTTTTTTTTATTTGAATGGGTCTGCTAAACTTACTCGTACCTTTGCTAACAAAGAAAGGTTTTGCAATTCTGACCCAATCACCAACACACAAATTATGTTCTTTAGTCTTCCACTTTTTGTTGTACCAAACTGCAGACTTATCTTGTTTCTCACATACTCTCCTCGCAACTTCCTTGACATCAAAACCATTCTCCACCAGGCCTTCACATTTTTCTTTGAGCCACCAGGGGCACATGTCAGTTGCGGGATTCCTACCTTTAAGTAATTTGAACGGACTGATCTCAGTGGTGGTATGAGGGGTTATACGATAAGTCCAAAGTTTCTGTCTAATGCGGTTCAGCCAATCCCCCTTTTCTTTGATAGCATCAGAGACAAAACCCTTCAAAACACGGTTAAAGCGTTCAACTTGCCCGTTCTCATGTGGCTCGTAAAGTGATGTACAAATGTGTTTGATGTTGCAGGATTGTAAAAACAGTTTCATTTCAGTAGAGACTAGCTGCACACCATTATCTGACACTAAAACTGAAGGACAGCCTTCTCTAGCGAAAACTTCTTTGAAAAAGGAAATAACAACTTCAGAAGTGATTTTAGCTACAAATTTTACTTCTGGCCATTTAGAATGGTAATCTACAATGACCAACGCAAAACGTGAACTTTCAGGTAAAACTTGGAAAGGCCCCGAAATATCAAAGGCTATCTTGCTCCATGGACACTCTGGCCATTTAACTGTCTTAAGGGGTGGAATATGTAATTTTAGCATCTTATCACTATTACAGCACTCATCGCATTCTCTAACAGTGCGGTCTATGAACCTGTCCATCCCAGGCCACCAGAAATGAAGTCTTATAATACGTTTCATGGCTGAGATTCCTGGATGAGTCTTGTGTGCTAATTTGAGAATGAGCTCTTGTACACCACTAGGTGGGATGCATTTCTCAGATTTGAAAAACAAATCACCTTCACACCATAATTCTTCCGCTATGTTATAAAACGGTAGCAGCTCATATTCAACATTATTCTTACTAGGCCAACCTTCTAACAGGTATTTCTTCAACTTAACAAATTTTTCATCTTTATTCTGGCATTCTATCCAATATTGTTCAGAAATATCTTGATATTGGGAAGAAACTAGATCTGTAAGGCCTAATACAAAATCAACTTCAGTAAGACTATTCACACTGTCAGCTTTACTTTCACACGGAAGGCGTGATAAGCAGTCGGCAGTAACATTTTTCTTTCCTGGAATATATTCAACTTTAAAATGGTACTCCTGTAACTTGGATGAAAGACGTGCAATCCTAGCAGTCGAGTTCCAACCACCACCAGCTGATAGGATATGCACCAAAGGTTTATGATCCGTTCTTAAAATAAACTCACTGCCCCAAATGTAAATTCTGTAGTGTTCAATGGCCCATACACAAGACAGCAATTCACGTTCAATAACCGCATATCTGCGCTCAGTTTCATTCAATGTTCTGGAAGAAAAGGCTACATTCCATTCTAGCATACCATCTGTCTGGGATAGCACACACCCAAGACCGTATAAACTTGCATCAGTAGTAATGATGCATTTTTTTCCAATTCTAAAGGGTTTCAAAGTTGGGGAATTAACAATATCATGTTTGATTTCAGTGAAAGCTTTTTCTTGTTCAGTCTCCCAAACAAAATCATTGCACTGTCTTAAAAGTTTCCTTAAAGGTTCCATTTTGGTGGCAAAATTTACAACAAATTTACTGTAGTACTCACACATTCCGGAGAAAGAAAGAAGTTGTTCCTTATTCTTTGGGGATGGAGCACTGAGAATAGCATCTACATTTGATTTCTTTGGAACTAGACCTTCCCCCGACAAAGTGTGGCCTAAATATTCAACTGACTTTTTAAAAAGTTTGCATTTGTGTGCCTTGAGAGTAAGCCCAGAATTTTCCAATCTTTTGCACACAACACTCAAATGTGAACTATGTTCAGTTTCATTTTTTGAGAAAATCAAGATATCGTCTTGAAAGCATTTTACAAACTTGTCAAGATCTCTGAAGATTTGAAACATGACGCGTTGGAAAACAGAGGCAGCGGACGCCAACCCAAACGGCATCCTTCTGTATTGAAACAGTCCCATGGGAGTGATGAAAGCTGTGTATTTCTTAGAATCTTCAGTAAGCTCAATTTGATGATACGCAGATCTAAGGTCTAAAGTGGAAAAAATCTGCGCACCATCAAACAAGGAAACAAGCTCATTAATATTTGGAAGGGGATGACAGTCTATAACAATATTAGAGTTTAAGGCTCTCAAATCGATGCAGACCCTTAATTTTTGGTCATGTTTGCGTACCAAAACGATAGGAGAAACCCATTCAGACGATTCAATGGGCTCAATAATATTGTCTTTAAGTAGGTCATCCAACATTTCTTTTAGCTCGTTCCTAACATTTAAAGGAACTCCTCTAAGTTTTTGTTTGACTGGAACTGCACCCTCTTTGAGAACAATTTTGTGTGCAAAATTTTCCAGTCTACCTAAACGGTCACAGAAAACTTTATTGAACTTTTTACTCCATGAAGTAATAACATTATCCTTCCCATTTACATCAGAAATAGAACTAATCATATCTTGTTCACTACACAATGAAATGGGATCTTTGGCACGTGGATTTAAAGTAATGCCAAGTTCCCATTGATCATGCCAACCCAGTACATTGATTCCTTTGACGGCAATGTAAAGCTTAATTTGAGCTGACCTTCCTCTGAAACATAAAAGAACATTAAAGAAACCTTCAATGTCAATTGCATTACTATTGAAACTTTCAGCTAAAATATCTGAGGGTTGTAAATCAGAACTGTTACATACTGTAGTTAACTTTTCATTAAAGTATTCCCTAGTAATAATCGTCCATGGAGATCCAGAATCTACCATGAGTTCGATAGCGATGGATGAAATGTGGAAAGTACATTTAGGAGATTTCCTACTGGTTGATCCAAGGATAGAAACGACATATCCACGTTCAACCTCCTGTTTAACTTCATCTACAATGCTAACAGAAGATACTTTAGTGGGAATGGGCATAATAGATCGTCCAGAGCGACCTTGGGAATTGTACCTTCTTTCCCTACATACATTACTAAAATGTCCTAGTTTGTTGCAAATATTGCAAGTTCTGTTTAAAGCAGGACAGCCCTGAAAGGAAGCTATATGTGATTTACTACCACATCTGTAGCATGAAAACGATGAATTTCCAAAATCTGATCTTCTGTTATTAATACTCATAGAATTTTTATATTTAGACTGAAAAGGGATAACATTTTTATCATCAACCTTGGGTTTAACAGTACAAACTTCTTCCTCTACAATAGTTTTATTGGAATTAGAATTTGAGGTTTGCTTAACTACTATGTTCATCCACTTTTCTGACATTTCAGTAGACTTAGCGATGGCTATGGTTTCTTCTAAGTTAGGATCACCTATACACCAAAGTTTATCTTGTACCTTCTTGTTTTTAACATGAACAATAATCTGATCACGGATCATCTCATCTGCCATAGCACCAAAATTGCAATGTAAGGTCAGAGCTCTTAAAGCAGTGAGAAAGTCATCAAACGATTCCTCTTGTTTCTGTGCTCTAGTATAGAATTTGAAACGATTTAAGGCAATATTAGCAGTGGGTTTGAAACGTTTCTCTAATCTGCCAAGAGCTTCGGTATAAACATTCACAGAATCACCACTTCCACTAGGTACAGTAAATTGAGGTAAAGTTCTAAAGATTTCTTGGCCTTCAGAACCTAAACAATGTAACAAAATGCTTTTCTTTCTTTCTGATCCCATGCGCTCCCCATCAATGGCTTTCATATAATTGAAAAACTCCTCCTTCCACCTTGACCAAGGCATGGGAGGGTCACCTTTAACTTGTAAAAACTTAGCAGGGGGGTCAAATTGCATGGTGAATGAGATTAAGTAGCAACAATAACAAAAAATTGAATGAAATAAATAAACCAAAAGAAAAATAAATGAAAAAAATAAATGCAGAGTACTCAATTAGATAAGAGTAATAGTTGGATAAATTGTACTTATGCCAATGTGGAATCACTTAGTTTGTGGTGATCGAGTTTGTAGTGCTGTGGAAGTTGAGACTTGAAGAACTGTTGCTGGAAGTACACTTGCCGGAAAACTTGAAGAAACGGAGTGTGAATAAACAGCAAAATAAAAGTTAAGGTAAGCGCTAAAATGATGGTTCACTTTTAGAGCAAGCGCTAATAAAAATGGGGAAAAACAGCAAGAAACGCGATTAGAAACGGACTTGTTCCGTCGATGCGTTGCTAAGCAACGAAATAACAAAATGGCGGCACGTAACGTGCGTGAAGGCGTTGTAGCGTGATGACGTTGACACGCTAGATGAAACAGACGTGAATCCCGAAGACGTGGTTGTTGGGCAATGGCATTGCGGTGACGTTGTTTCTCCGCTTAGTAAACAATGCCGATGGTTGCCAGGCGATGACGCTCCGTTTCACGATGACGAACAAAGAAGGGGTTGCCACGGAGATGGAAGTACACAGAAACGTCGCGCTGAGAAGTCGTGCTGAGATTGGCAAAAGTCAAAAGATGCAGGCAGACTTAAAGGTCAGGAAACTGCAATAGTTGGTATTTTGAAGTAGATAAATGAAAATAAAAAGGTAGTTCTTGAGAAATACTTGCAGAGAACGATGAGCAAAGTTTCACCAAGGCAGGAAGTTCTCTTCAAAGGCAGGAAATCCAGTAGTATTGAGATAAAGATGTAAAATGATCCAAAATGGGTTCAAACTCCGCTCCTGTGCTGTAGATGGCTGGAGTAAGGTTGTCCTCGTCGCCAAAATTTGTAATAATCCAGGAAATCTTGAAGTATTTAGAAGGTTTATTGAACAGCACAGCATCAAGTCCTGACACAGCAGGATACAGGTGACAACTGACAAACAGTGGAGAATGCTGTATGAGCAAAGCTCTGTTAGGAATGTAGAATCAAAAGGAAACACAAACATGGCACATGCTATTAAAGGAGTAGCAGCATAGATTAACTATGTACAGAGATGTGCAGGATGTAACACTCCCTCTACCTCCTCATGCCTCCCTGTACCTCCTTATGCCTCCCTGTACCTCCTTATGCCTCCTTGTACCTCCTCATGCCTCCCTGTACCTCCTCATGCCTCATTGTACCTCCTCATTATGCCTCCCTGTCCCTCCTCATGCCTCCCTGTACCTCCTCATGCCTCCCTGTACCTCCTTATGCCTCCCTGTACCTCCTTATGCCTCCCTGTACCTCCTCATTATGCCTCCTTGTCCCTCCTCATGCCTCCTTGTCCCTCCTCATGCCTCATTGTACCTCCTCATGCCTCATTGTACCTCCTCATGCCTCATTGTACCTCCTCCTTATGCCTCCCTGTACCTCCTTATGCCTCCCTGTACCTCCTCATGCCTCCCTGTACCTCCTCATGCCTCCCTGTACCTCCTCATGCCTCCCTGTACCTCCTTTTGCCTCATTGTACCTCCTCATGCCTCCTTGTCCCTCCTCATGCCTCCTTGTCCCTCCTCATGCCTCCTTGTCCCTCCTCATGCCTCCTTGTCCCTCCTCATGCCTCCCTGTACCTCCTCATGCCTCCCTGTACCTCCTCATGCCTCCCTGTACCTCCGCTCGGAGTAGAGGGGATCTGCCTGTGGCCCTCGGTATTAATAGCAGCCGGGGCTCTCCTGCCATCGCTCGGATCTTCCCTCCCTTTTGTTTCAGTTTTGGGTTCATTTCTCTTGGCAGCGCCGCCCGTGCTTTTAACAAAGGAGCTGCAGAGACAGAACCAGGGCTTTGTAATAAATTGCTGGAAAATACTTTTACTGCCAAAAAAGACTCGACACGGGCCCGCTTTTTTCCACTGCAGTTTTTTGTCTAAATTCCCTTTCCTGACAGAAAACAGTAATGATAATACGAGTGTTAAAACGCGGCCGCGCCCCGCAGCCAAGCCATAAATTGTGTAATGGCCAGGAGCTGTTATGAGAGGCAGGCCTCAAGGAGCTAGAGTGCCTCTCTAGAACCCCGGCTCACTGCCAGGCCCCCAGGGGTCCCAGAGCAGGAGGGATCGGGGGTATGAGGGTGGTGTCTGCCTCATGTCACCAGGCCCCCAGGGGCCCCTGAGCAGGAGGGATCGGGGGTATGAGGGTGGTGTCTGCCTCATGGCACCAGGCCCCCAGGGGCCCCTGAGCAGGAAGGGTCAGAGGTATGAGGGTGGTGTCTGCCTCATGGCACCAGGCCCCCAGGGGCCCCTGAGCAGGAGGGATCGGGGTATGAGGGTGGTGTCTGCCTCCTGTCACCAGGCCCCCAGGGGCCCCTGAGCATGAGGGATCAGAGGGCGGTGTCTGCCTCATGTCACCAGGCCCCCAGGGGCCCCTGAGCAGGAGGGATCGGAGGTATGAGGGTGGTGTCTGCCTCATGTCACCAGGCCCCCAGGGGCCCCTGAGCAGGAGGGATCGGAGGTATGAGGGTGGTGTCTGCCTCATGTCACCAGGCCCCCAGGGGCCCCTGAGCAGGAGGGATCGGAGGTATGAGGGTGGTGTCTGCCTCATGTCACCAGGCCCCCAGGGGCCCCTGAGCAGGAGGGATCGGGGGTATGAGGGTGGTGTCTGCCTCCTGTCACCAGGCCCCCAGGGGCCCCTGAGCATGAGGGATCAGAGGGCGGTGTCTGCCTCATGTCACCAGGCCCCCAGGGGCCCCTGAGCAGGAGGGATCGGAGGTATGAGGGTGGTGTCTGCCTCATGTCACCAGGCCCCCAGGGGCCCCTGAGCAGGAGGGATCGGAGGTATGAGGGTGGTGTCTGCCTCATGTCACCAGGCCCCCAGGGGCCCCTGAGCAGGAGGGATCGGAGGTATGAGGGTGGTGTCTGCCTCATGTCACCAGGCCCCCAGGGGCCCCTGAGCAGGAGGGATCGGAGGTATGAGGGTGGTGTCTGCCTCATGTCACCAGGCCCCCAGGGGCCCCTGAGCAGGAGGGATCGGAGGTATGAGGGTGGTGTCTGCCTCATGTCACCAGGCCCCCAGGGGCCCCTGAGCAGGAGGGATCGGGGGTATGAGGGTGGTGTCTGCCTCCTGTCACCAGGCCCCCAGGGGCCCCTGAGCATGAGGGATCAGAGGGCGGTGTCTGCCTCATGTCACCAGGCCCCCAGGGGCCCCTGAGCAGGAGGGATCGGAGGTATGAGGGTGGTGTCTGCCTCATGTCACCAGGCCCCCAGGGGCCCCTGAGCAGGAGGGATCGGAGGTATGAGGGTGGTGTCTGCCTCATGTCACCAGGCCCCCAGGGGCCCCTGAGCAGGAGGGATCGGAGGTATGAGGGTGGTGTCTGCCTCATGTCACCAGGCCCCCAGGGGCCCCTGAGCAGGAGGGATCGGGGGTATGAGGGTGGTGTCTGCCTCATGTCACCAGGGGCCCCTGAGCAGGAGGGATTGGGGGTATGAGGGTGGTGTCTGCCTCATGTCACCAGGCCCCCAGGGGCCCCTGAGCAGGAGGGATCGGGGGTATGAGGGTGGTGTCTGCCTCCTGTCACCAGGCCCCCAGGGGCCCCTGAGCAGGAGGGATCGGAGGTATGAGGGTGGTGTCTGCCTCATGTCACCAGGCCCCCAGGGGCCCCTGAGCAGGAAGGGTCAGAGGGTGGTGTCTGCCTCGTGCCAACAGGCGTCTGTAATGGAAGGGTCGGATGCATGAGGGTGGTGTCTGTTTCACACCAAAAGACCCCTGTACAGATAGTCCAAGGCCCAAGTGGGTGATGCCACACTCAGGTCAACATATCCCCGTACATTGAGGATCAGACCCAGGAGGGCGGTGTCTGACCTGACTTATGCCTGCTAAGCCTGGGCAAAGCACTACGTTACGCTTGTGTAGTTTGCGAAGTTTGCGCAACTTCGCACTACGCGAACTGCATGTAGCACAGTGCAAACATGCGTAGCGCAGTGCAGTGGTCGTTTTTTGCTTGCTCGCGGTCCTCAACGTCAAGTTGGCGACCGCGAGCAAGCAAAATGACATCCTCGCGAGACTTATTCCTTGTTCGCGATCAGCAACATCAAGTTACCGATCGCAAGCATGGAAAATAAACCTCCCAGCGAGATTCTCAACGTGGGGAGGTCAGGTTTCTCATTGCGAGTGGTCGCGCATGCTCGTGACCGCTCGCGATGAGAAACTACCAGTCCGCGTTCAGAAAGCTGCTGCTAGAGTAAAAACCTACTCAAGCGAGTAGATGGGCGGTATGCAGTTCATGGACCCTGTGCATAAGGGATGTAACCCCCGAGGGCGGTATGCAGCTCACAGCCCTGTGCATAAGGGATGTAACCCCCAAGGGTGGTATGCAGCTCATAGACCCTGTGTGACCGGGAATCCCCGAAGGTGGTGCTTGGCTTGTAGCTTCCAGAGCCCTGTACTCGAGGGATAGAAACCTCGAATGTTGCATGTGCCTGTAGTAGTAACAAAAGCCCTCGCAAGGCCCTCGTCCACCCTGGCCTTGTTTGGGAGTGCTTCACGCTCAACAGTATAGTAAGACTCCGCTGCCCCCCTGGGTGTACCCCACTAGTAGTATAAGCTAGGATCTTCCAACCGCGTCTAGCCCACCCGCAGACTAAGCTAGGATCTTCCAACCGCGTCTACCCCAACCGCAGTCTAAGCTAGGATCTTCCCCCGGTGTAACCCACCCACAGTCTAAGCTAGGATCTTCCAACCGGGTCTACCCCAACCGCAGTCTAAGCTAGGATCTTCCCCCGGTGTAACCCACTAGTAGTATAAGCTAGGATCTTCCAACCGTGTCTACCCCAACCGCAGTCTAGCTAGGATCTTCCAACCGCGTCTACCCCAACCGCAGTCTAAGCTAGGATCTTCCAACCGTGTCTACCCCAACCGCAGTCTAGCTAGGATCTTGCAACCGCGTCTACCCCAACCGCAGTCTAGCTAGGATCTTCCAACCGCGTCTACCCCAACCGCAGTCTAAGCTAGGATCTTCCAACTGCGTCTACCCCACCCTAATCTAATCTAGGATCTTCCCCCACAGCCCCCTGCATTAGGACTATTTATGTATCTCCTCCACTGCTGCTCAAACACCAGCAGCAACCACCTCAAGTGCATCCTGATCAACACCCGCTCCGTCCACAGACACGCCGTGGAACTCTGGAACCTCCTCGACGCTACATCACCGGACGTCGCCTTCCTCACGGAAACCTGGATGAACGCCTCCTCTGCACCCGACATCGCCATCGCCATCCCGGACGGGTACAAGATCATCAGGAGGGACCGCATCAACCAGACCGGAGGTGGCATCGCCATCGTCCACAGGAACACCATCCGCATCACGACCGACACCAACGACTCCTTCGCCGCAGCCGAACATCTCCACTTCCAGATTCACACCGACCCTAAGACGACCCTCAGAGGCACCCTCGTCTACAGACCCCCGGGACCACGCACACAATTCAGCGAAGACATCACAGACTTCATCAGCCCGCACGCCCTCCCCTCCACTGACTACATCCTCCTCGGGGACCTCAACTTCCACCTGGAGAACAACAAGGACCGCAACACCACCGCCCTGCTGGAAAACCTCGCCAACCTCGGACTCAAGCAACTGGTCAACACCCCCACCCACTACGCCGGCCACACGCTTGATCCCGTCTTCTCTTCCAGCAAGTACATCACCTTCAGCCACGCCACCGGACTCCACTGGACCGACCACAGCTGCGTCCACTTCAGCTTCAAAAGATCCACGACCCACCACCACCCGCAACAGGTACCTCACAGGAATTGGAGCAAGATCACTGCAGACCAGCTCACCACCTCCCTCAGCCAGAGCCCACCCGCCAACACAACGGACCCCAACGAAGCAGCCCGCAACTTCACACAGTGGCTGACCGCCTGCGCCGACGACCTCGCGCCACTAAAGAACCCTCCCAGCAGACCCAGAAGCAAGAAGGCATCCTGGTTCACCGACGACCTCAAGGACTCCAAGAAGACCTGCCGCACCCTCAAGAAAGCCTGGCTCCTCGACCGGACCACCGACAACATGACCGCCCTCAAACACGCTACCCGCAAGCACCACCAGCTCATCCGCACCACCAAGAAGAAATCCCTGAAGGAACGTCTGGACAACAACGCCCACGACAGCAAAGAGCTCTTCACTATCGTCAAGGAGTTCTCCAACCCCAGCACCGGCACCAACGACATCACTCCGTCACAAGACCTCTGCGACTCCCTCGCCTCGTTCTTCCACCGCAAGATCGCCGACATCCACAACAGCTTCGGCGCCCCACCCACGCACCCAACCGTCGAACCAATGCCCCCCACGGCCACCCTTCGCACCTGAACCACGGTGACCACCGAAGACACAGCCCGCACGATGAACACCATCCACTCCGGATCACCGACCGACCCCTGCCCACACCACGTCTTCAACAAGGCCGACTCCACCATCGCACCCCAACTCCGGAACATCATCAACGCCTCCTTCAACACCGCCACCTTCCCGGAGAGCTGGAAGCACGCCGAGATCAGCGCCCTCCTGAAGAAACCTACAGCGGACCCCACCGATCTCAAAAACTTCCGCCCCATCTCGCTCCTCCCTTTTCCTGCTAAAGTCATCGAGAAGATCGTCAACAGACAGCTGACCGCCTTCCTCGAGACGAACGGATCCCTCGACCCCTCGCAGTCCGGCTTCAGAGCCAACCACAGCACCGAGACCGCCCTCATCGCAGCCACCGACGACATCCGGACCCTGCTCGACAAGGGGGAAACAGTGGCCCTCATCCTCCTGGACCTCTCCGCTGCGTTCGACACGGTCTGCCACCGCACCCTAGTCCAGCGCCTCAGCAACATCGGTATCCAAGAGAAGGCACTGGAGTGGATCATCTCGTTCCTCGCCGGAAGAACACAAAGAGTCCGCCTCCCCCCGTTTCGCTCCGAGGCCACCGAAGTCATCTGTGGCGTCCCGCAAGGATCTTCACTCAGCCCCACCCTCTTCAACATCTACATGAAACCTCTCGCAGCCATCGCACGCCAGCACAACCTCAACATCATCTCTTACGCCGACGACACCCAGCTGATCCTCTCCCTCACCAGAGACCCCGACACCGCCAGAACCTGCCTACACGAAGGGATGAAAGACGTCGCCGAGTGGATGAAGGACAGCCGCCTGAAACTGAACTCGGACAAGACGGAAGTCCTCATCCTGGGATCTTCGCCCTCCGCCTGGGACGACTCCTGGTGGCCCCCTGCCCTGGGCAGCGCACCCAAACCAACAAACCACGCACGCAACCTGGGCTTCATCCTGGACCCCTCCCTCTCGATGACCAGACAAGTCAACGCCGTCTCCTCATCGTGCTTCAACACCCTGCGTATGCTTCGCAAGATCTTCCGCTGGATCCCGACCGAGACCAGGAAGACTGTCACCCAGGCACTCGTCACCAGCCGACTGGACTACGGAAACGCCCTCTACGCCGGAACCACAGCCAAGCTACAGAAAAGACTCCAGCGCATCCAGAACGCCTCCGCCCGACTCATCCTGGATGTCCCCCGACGCAGCCACATCTCCAGCCACCTGAGGAACCTGCACTGGCTCCCCGTCGACAAGAGGATCACGTTCCGGCTCCTCACCCACGCACACAAGTCTCTCCACGACCTGGACCCCAAGTACCTCAACGACCGCCTGACCTTCTACACGCCCACCCGCCAGCTACGGTCCACCAGCCTCGCCCTCGCAGCCGTACCACGCATCCGAAGAGCCACCGCCGGAGGAAGCTCCTTCTCTTACCTGGCTGCCAAGACTTGGAACTCCCTCCCCATCCACCTTCGGCTGACCCAGGACCATCTCGCCTTCAGGAAACAACTCAAGACCTGGCTGTTCGAGCAGTAGCATACCCCTCCCCCCAAGCGCCTTGAGACCCGCCCAGGTGAGTAGTGCGCTATACAAATGGCATGATTGATTGATTGATTGCCTTATGCATTGGAACTGTTTATGTATCGCCTCCATGGCCCTATGCATTGGGACTGTTTATGTATCTCCTCCATGGCCCTATGCATTGGGACTGCAGGCATCTCCTTGCAGCCTTATGCATTGGGACTGTTTATGTATCTCCTCCACTGCCTTATGCATTGGAACTGTTTATGTATCTCCTCCATGGTCCTATACATTGGGTCTATTTGTGTATCTCCTCTACAGCACTATGCGTTGGGCCATTGAATGCCTCTCCTTCACAACCCTGTACATTGGGACAGTGTATGTATCTCCTCCACAGCCCTGTAAATTGGTACTGTGTATGCATCCCCTCCGCAGCCCTATACATTGGGACAGTGTATGCATCCCCTCCGCAGCCCTATACATTGGGACAGTGTGTGCATCCCCTCCGCAGCCCCATACGTTGGGATACTAAAGGGGATGGTGGACGGAGCGTTTGAGCAAATAAAACACCCACCCCAGTCATCTGATCTGGGTTGAATCCATCATTCTTTAGCTCACTCCACCACCTCAGTTCAGACATGGCCATATGCAAATCAGTCTGACCCTGTGCCTCATGGGAACAGTCCGGCCCTAACTGCCAAGCCATGTCTTCCCAGGACCGGAAACAAGCATCCTGGAACCGGTTTCGGGTTCATAACCCTCATCAGCCAGGCTATCTTGATCCAGTGGCCAAGTGAGCAAGGGACTCACGTCTGAGCATACCCTGCCACACTTAGGGCGAACAAAGCGATACAAAAGGGGATGATGGACGGAGTGTTTGAGCAAATCAAACACCCACCCCAGTCATCTGATCTGGGTTGAATCCATCATCATTCTTTAGCTCACTCGGCCACCCCAGTTCAGACATGGCTATATGCAAATCAGTCTGACCCTGTGCCTCATGGGAACAGTCCAGCCCGAACTGCCAAGCCATGTCTTCCCAGGACCGGAAACAAGCATCCTGGAACCGGTTTCGGGTTCATAACCCTCATCAGCCAGGCTATCTTGAATCCAGTAGCAAAGTGAGCAAGGGACTCACGTCTGAGCATACCCTGCCACACTTAGGGCGAACAAAGCGATACAAAAGGGGATGATGGACGGAACGTTTGAGCAAATCAAACACTCACCCCCACTCAACTGATCTGGGTTGAATCCATCATCATTCTTTAGCCCACTCTGCCACCCCAGTTCAGACATGGCTATTTGCAAATCAGTCGGACCCTGTGCCTCATGGGAACAGTCGAGCCCGAACTGCATCCCCTCTGCAGCCCTAGGCATTGGGACAGTGTATGCATCCCCTCTGGAGCCCTATACATTGGGACAGTGTATGCATCCCCTCCGCAGCCCTATACATTGGGACAGTGTATGCATCCCCTCCTCGGCCCTATGCATTGGGACAGTGCTCGTACTCCCTCCACAGCCCATACTTCGCGGTTCTTCCTGCTGTTCGAAGTGACACATCAGAGGTATTTTTGGAAGTGAGACTCCTGATGAAGACGTTCAGCAGTGCTGCTGGTGGCTGTCAGGAGAGCTCTCGGTGGCTGCGGAGCGACTGTTTGTGGATGTCTTTTTAGCGGGAGAGGTGTCTTTTCCTGGGGAGGACGTGAGCGCTGAATGCTCTGCAGAGAGCGCATTTGGAGGGCTGTCTCTTTTTAGTTATTTCAAGAGCAGCTTTGGAGCACCATTATTGATGGTACAATATACTAGGCCTGGGCGGTAAATTCCGTTCCTCCCGCGAAATTTGCGGAATTGGGGTAATTTTGCATTCCTCGGAGAACGCGGAATTGCCAAAAATTCCGGGTTCCGCAGCTTCGCTGAATTATTTGCTTGTTCGTGCTTTCAAAATGCGTGTTTGCAAGATATTTCTCCCCAAACACGCAAACCGCGTTCACAAACAGGAAAAAAGCATTGCGAACGGACGCAACAAGCAATTCCGCATGTTCGCTGAACTTTTGCGTGCTCGTGGAGATTTTTTACTGTTTCACAGAGCTTTGCATTGCGCGACTACGCAAATTCCGCCCACCCCTACAGTAAACCCAGTCCTGGAGAGTTTCAGCAGTGGACTGAAGACTTCAGACAGAAGTCAAGGACAGTTGTTGCTTATACTTCTGACGTCACTGTGGGGAGGGGTGCTTATTTTCATGCACAAGCTGAGAAGTGTGTTTGTTTTCATGAAGAATTTTACAGGTCCTACCGAATTTTGGCTGTGGAGTTAAGTGTTTAAAGAATGCATTGGTTTCGCTAATTTTCTTGATGGAACTCCTATACCCAGTAACGCTGCAACAAATGGAAAGCGGCCAGTTTAGTGGGCAACAGCTTCCCTGGTGGACTCTGAGAGCACCAGGCGTCCTCACTAAGGGGCTTTCTTGTTACCTTTTCAACATTACCAAGATGGCTGCTCTGGAGTCTCCCCTGGTTGACTTACCATGGTTTTCCCATCTCCATGAAGCCGCTAAGGGGTGATAGTGGGCACACACCGTGCTGTTGCGGTGCAGCAGTGCGAGTGCCTCTTGTGCACAGCGAAGCACCACTCAAAAGCTGCTAAGTGCTCGTCACATTAAAAGAACAGTGGTTCTGCCACTTAATCGCTTCAAAACTGCGTAAAACGTTATTTCAGTTTTGTCCCTCTATTAAGATGAGACTGACATTTAATGAGAGAAATATATCTCCAAATTGTGTCCAAACAAAAAAGAAAACTCAATTACTTCTGAATTAATATCTGGTTTTATAGTAAATTAGAATGAATTGTGTATTAAAAAAACTATTTTATATATGTGTGTATATATATATATATATATATAGTTTCCTCGTTGCACGATTCCTTCCCCCCAAAAAACGAGCACGGACCCAGTTTTGTGCTAGTTTAGTTCTTTATTTCGCCACCAAAGCTAGCCGCAATGACGCGTTTCGGCCGTCCCTCGGCCTTGATCACATGATAGATATATATATATATATATATATATATATATATATCTATATCTATATATATATATATATATATATATATAAATTAGAAAAAATATAAGCACACAAATATACACTATGCAATTACACTTAAATTGGTAACGTGAAGTGAACACACACAAATATATTTACATATCACAACTCATTATATACATAACAAATGAACATATATTCAGGACAAACATTTAAAGAGTGGGAGGTATTTTGTTATGATTCAATCCAACTAGCAATCTATCTACTTAGTTTCAATAGTTCCGGGTGACCATTTACACTCCATATTAAGCGTCGACGTTTCGACCCCTTTCTTTTTTGTTTGGACACAATTTGGAGATATATATTTCTCATTAAATGTCCGTCTCATCTTAATGGAGGGACAAAATTGAAATAAGGTTGTACGCTGTTTTGAAGCGAATAAGTGGCAGAACCACTGTTCCTTTAACCCGTTCGGTGCTGATGACGGCTCCCAGCCGTCATGAGTTACGGTGGGCGTGTGCTGATGACGGCCGGGAGCCGTCATGACCATGCCCGCGATCGGAATGTGCCGCACAGGCGCAGAATTCTGGCCGCAGCCCGGGGGTTAATGTACGAATCCCCAGGTTCTGCACGAAACGGGGCTACCCCATTATTCTATACTGAGTGCCCGTCACAGGCAGGTGAATATCTAGCCGTGGATAAAACGTCCTCTGTCTGGAGTTCTCTTCATTACCAAATCCCTTTTGATTGGTGGGCGGCTGAACTGGCCACATGGTTCCCAGCACAGTGGGATCTTTTTTCTGGAATCCGCTGTAGGTTGGGAGCGCAACAGGCGTGCAGAGTTCAGATATTGTCCATTTACAAACTCTGGCGAGAAGTCCAAAGCTTCAGTCCAGCCTTTGATTTGGGAACAGGATAGGTGGCATTGGAGGCCACTGAACGAGCTGATGGAAATGCAGAACTAACTGAGCCTGTACAGTGCATCCTGGTGCCTTCCATAGCGATGTCACGTCAACTACTACCCCTGAAAGCAGTCTTAAGATGGCTTCCTGCTGCACCAGTGAGCTTTGTGTGCCATGCAAACAAATGATGGACGGAAATCTGAATAAATCATGCATTCACCCCCAGTCAAGAGAGCTGGGTTAAATCCATCGTTTTTTTACTCACCACACCACCCCAGTTTAGACCCAGCCATACGAAAATCAGTCTTGACCCTGTTCCTTATGGGAAGAGTCCAGCCCGAACTACCAACCCCGGTCCTCCCTGGACTGGAAACAGCATCCTGGGACCGGTTTCGGGGCATCACCCCTCATCAGCCAGGTTAGCTTGAGTGCAGTGGCACAGTGAGCAAGGAACCCACGTTAGGGCATACCCATCCCACTTAGGGCGAAAAGCGCTACAAAAGCGCTACGCAAACAAATTATGGACTGGTATGCATAGACGTGGGTCCCGTGCTCTCCATGCTTCTGGAGTCAAGCTAGCCTGGCTGATGAGGTGATACCCTGGAACCGGTCCCAGGTTGCTTGTTTATAGTCCAAGGAGGACCTGGCCTGGCAGTGTAGACTGGACTGTTCCCACGGGGAACAGTGTCAAAACTGATTTGCATACGGCTGGGTCAAAAATGGCATGGGGAGCAAAAAAAATGCATTTAGATACCGATCTCTGTACTGGGGCGAATGTATGACATTAAAGTCCACATTTGTAAAGCGCACAATCACCCGTAAGGGTCTCTAGGCGCTGGGGGCCGTCGGGAAGATTAAGCGAGCTATTGCCCAGAGTCACATGGTGCTGGGCTAACCTGCCGCCGGAGCTGGGGATCGAACCTGTGGTCCCCAGATTCCAGCGTCAGTCGCCCTGGCCGCGGCGCCACACCTCTTCCGTCTGCATTCTGTCCATCAAGTGTTCTTTTTGCATTTGTCACCCTGAGTGGGACGGGTATGCTCAGACATGGGTCCTGTGCTCATTGAGCCACTAGAGTCAAACTAGCCTGGCTGATGAGGGGTGAATCCCCGAAACCGGTCCTAGGATGCTTGTTTCCGGTCCAGGGAGGACCTGGTCTGGCAGTACGGGCTTGGCTGTTCTTATAGGGAAAAGGGTCCAGACTGATTTACATATGGCTGGGTCCAAACTGGAATGGCATGGTGAGCAAAAAATCGATGGAATTATACCCAGATCTCTGTACTTGGGCGAATGTATGACATTGTGCAGCATTCTATCAATTGTTCTTTTTGCATTTGTCACCGGTGAGCCTTGGCCCTGGCTCAAGACCCTGGTGTGCCTGCAGCAAGGATTTCCTCACCTTCTTAAGAAACCCACCGTACCAGCTCTGAAGACCCCATTGCCCAGGCTGTCCCTGGAAGACCACCTTTGCTTTAAGGTGAGAGTGGCCTGGATTGCAGAGCCAGAAGCAGCTAGCCTAGGGGTGGCACACATGTACATTCTCCAAGGTGCAGGAACCAGTAAGGTGACCTCTTTACATTACTCTCTACCACACTCCCAGAGTCTGATTGGAAATCTGTGAAGTCATTGTCCTTCAAGCAATACTTGTAAACTATTTTGTTAATCCTCTGGATGAGGCCTAAATTTTCCCGCAGTGCGGGAAAATTTCACGCATGCGCAAATTGGACGGCTCCCGGTCATCCGCCGCACACGCCACCCGTGACGTCGGACACTTGTTACCATGTACTTCCATCTTGTGTACAGTGCTTCGGCTGAGCTTGTGTCTCTAGTACCACAAAACGAGTGTGGGCTCCTGTTGCCTGGTGAGCTGCTCCTGCCATCTCTTCTCGCTTGCTGATGGAATCAATACACCTTACTCGTTCAACAGACCCAATCCTAATGGACTCACCTGTTTCATGAAAAGAAGTGACAACGCGTGATGCCGAACACAGGCACAGCGCCTTGACGCCCTTGGGCTAAGTTTGCGCTTTACAAATCTAATATTCATTCATTTATGCACTCGTCCGGCGCTCACGATCGTGTCTGATTTAGTCCCTTCATGCACGTGACGAGCTCATTTGCACTTGGTGCGCGGATGTGTCGGGGTCTTATTTTTATCTTGAACGTGTGAGATCTCAGCTCGGCAGGTTGTCTGCTCCAGGGCTTCGCCGTGTGCGGCGCTCACTGCTCGGGTGGAAAGTGGAGGGCGGATTGCTGTGTGTCGCGAAGGCGGAGTGGAGGGCCTGCTGTGGGGTTTTGGCGCGCTTCAGTCAACTGGAGGGTTGGTTCAGGCTTGGGTGGCACCAGACGAGGGCTCTAGGTGAGTCATTCCTACACAAGATGGCGCCCGTTGGCTGGGCAGGTGGACTCTCGCTCTCCGCCTGTGAAGGGGCCTGGTGGCTGGGCAGGTGGACCTGAAAAGGTATAGGTAAACTTTGTGGTTGAGATAGTATGTGTTTAAAATAAGTGTTCGATAACCCCAAACCCCACTTGGGGAAGTAAAAGATTGGAGTGGAGGTAAAGCGAGAACAGCTGGCTGGTGCAGAACGATGACGCTGGCCAAGGATGCACTGGGGCGAGTGCCCCCCATAAATGATCCAACTTTGGAACCCCGTCACTGGAGTGCACGGAGAAGGGGCCATTGGAGCTGGCTCCGTGTGGCTGAGCTCCAGTGCTCCTGCCAAGTCTTGCTTGTGGGAGCCTTGTCTGCAGATGGAACACAGGGGACAAAGGTATATCGGCTCTCAGGGCCAGATGTACAAAGCTATTTAGCAATTCTTATAGGAACGGCTCGCTATTTCGGGACGTAAGCCTTTTGGCGTCTACAAAGCCCTAAAGGTGGTCGCAGAATGCGATTTCTACTCAGTAGAAATCGCATCATGGGATTCTCTAAATAGGAAATTGCAAATAAGGATTACCTGTTTGCACATTTTTTTATGCACATGTATGCATTTGAGCGCTCTACGTGGGCGCCATTCTATTTTCAAGACTGTTGCAGGGAGAAGAGGCTTCCTCTGTTTCTGTAAACTCTCAAAGCAGAGATGCCCTTTACCTCAGGAGCTAGCAGTTAGGGTTCCTGTTAAGGGTATTTGTATTTATTTCTATTTATTTATTTATTTCAAAGGTTTTATTTAGCGCTGCTGGACCCAAGAGTATCAGAGCGCTTTACAAGGAAGGTGAACATAAAGAGATAAAATTAGCAATGTGCAAAAAAAAAAATTTTTTAATCACAAAACGGTATTGCATTCAGAAGAGCTAAGGGCGCAAAGAAACAGAGAGTAAAAAATGTGGGGGAAATAAGATTGAAAGTTAGGAGAGAGAAGAGGGTGTAGAGAGGGGGTGTGAGAATATGAAAGGATTGAGAGGGGGTGGGGAGAGAAAAGAGTGAACATGGTCAGAGTCAGTAACATTAACTACCCCAATATTTGTTGAGAAGAAGTACTTTGAGTTCCTTTTTGAAGAGAGGGTAGGAGGGGTTGCAGTGAAGATCCTTGGGGAGAGAGTTCCAGATTGTAGGAGCGTTACCAGAGAACGCACGGGATTGGGTCTTTTGACATTTGAGTCTGGGTGGGATCAAGACAAGGGAGTTTGTGCTCCTCAGGGACCTGGAGCAACCAGCTTTGTGTAGTTTCCTTGTAAGGTAACAAGGGGTGTCTTGGTGAAGAGCTTTGTGAGTGATGCAGGCAATCTTGTAGGTGGATCTTCCTTCTATTGGGAGCCAGTTGAGATTTTTGAGTGACTGGGGAGATGTGGTCACATTTTTTACAGTCAGAGATGAGTCTCGCAGCTAGGTTGAGGACAGATTTAATCGGTGCAAGATGGACTTTAGGGGTGCCAGCCAATGTGGCGTTACCATAGTCAATCCTGGAAAGGACAAGCGATTGGACGGCAACTTTGAAATCGTCCGCTGGAATAAATGGTTTAATTTTCTTGAGGTGGAGAAGGGTGAAAAGCGCACATTTGGCTGCATTTTTTAAGTGGGGGATGAGATTTAGATTCTGGTCGATACTGATGCCTTGGGATTAAACGGAATTGGAGGTGGAGAGGGAGCAGTTAAGAGCTTTGATATCATTGATCCAGAGTTGAATGGGAAGGGAATTGCTTTTGGGGGTGAAAAGGATGATTTCAGTTTTTTTCGATTTCAGTTTTTTTCGGGTTCAGTTTGAGATGGTTCCGATGGAACCAGGTTTGAACTCTAGTCAGGGTGGACTCTCCTAGTTCATCTGATTCACCTTGTGCATTACCGCCTTAAATCTAAACTAAAGCTTATCAATATTTATATGTTCCCGAGTAATAAACAGTGCATATGTAGTTCTGGTGCAGTACGGTTGGGCGACTGGATGTTAATGTGAGTTGAAGTGAGGCACTTTTAGCGCAGATTCCTACCCTTAATGACATCCACAAATACAGCTTCCTATGTTTAATTACTTGACCATAGCCAAAATAAATACATATATGTAATGAAATGTGACCTGCTGCAGTAAATTATTAGTGGTGACCATGATGCAGAAGTTGGTGTGTTCTGCCGTGCATGGTTTGAGTGAGTAGCTTGATGTAGAGCTCGGAGTGTGCCCTGCCACTGTATGCCCTCTCTCTCACCCTTCTCTGCCCTCTCACTCACCCTTCTCTGCCCTCTCACTCACCCTTCTCTGCCCTCTCTCTCACCCTTCTCTGCCCTCTCTCTCACCCTTCTCTGCCCTCTCACTCACCCTTCTCTGCCCTCTCTCTCACCCCTCTCTGCCCTCTCACTCACCCTTCTCTGCCCTCTCACTCACCCTTCTCTGCCCTCTCTCTCACCCTTCTCTGCCCTCTCTCTCACCCTTCTCTGCCCTCTCACTCACCCTTCTCTGCCCTCTCTCTCACCCCTCTCTGCCCTCTCACTCACCCTTCTCTGCCCTCTCTCACCCCTCTCTGCCCTCTCTCTCACCCTTCTCTGCCCTCTCACTCACCCTTCTCTGCCCTCTCTCTCACCCCTCTCTGCCCTCTCTCGCACCCCTCTCTGCCCTCTCTCTCACCCCTCTCTGCCCTCTCTCGCACCCCTCTCTGCCCTCTCTCTCACCCCTCTCTGCCCTCTCTGCCCTCTCTCTCCTCTTCTCTGCCCTCTCTCTCACCCCTCTCTGCCCTCTCTCGCACCCCTCTCTGCCCTCTCTCTCACCCCTCTCTGCCCTCTCTCTCACCCCTCTCTGCCCTCTCTCTCCTCTTCTCTGCCATCTCTCCCCCTCTCTGTCCTCTCTTTCTCACCCCTTTCTCTCTCTCTCACCCTTTCTCTCGCTCACCCCTCTCTGCCCTCTCACTCACCCCTCTCTGCCCTCTCCCCTCTCTGCCATCTCACCCCTCTCTCTCTCCCCTCTCTGCCCTCTCCCCTCTCTGCCCTCTCCCCTCTCTGCCCTCTCACCCCTCTCTGCCCTCTCCCCTCTCTGCCCTCTCACCCCTCTCTCTCACCCTTCTCTGCCCTCTCTCATCCCTCTCTCCTCTCTCACCCTTCTCTGCCCTCTCACTCACCCTTCTCTGCCCTCTCTCTCACCCCTCTCTGCCCTCTCTCTCACCCCTCTCTGCCCTCTCTCTCACCCTTCTCTGCCCTCTCTCTCATCCCTCTCTCACCCTTCTCTGCCCTCTCACTCACCCTTCTCTGCCCTCTCTCTCACCCCTCTCTGCCCTCTCTCTCACCCCTCTCTGCCCTCTCTCTCACCCTTCTCTGCCCTCTCTCTCATCCCTCTCTCACCCTTCTCTGCCCTCTCACTCACCCTTCTCTGCCCTCTCTCTCACCCCTCTCTGCCCTCTCTCACCCCTCTCTGCCCTCTCTCTCCCCTTCTCTGCCCTCTCTCCCCCTCTCTGTCCTCTCTTTCTCGCCCCTTTCTCTCTCTCACCCCTCTCTGCCCTCTCACCCCTCTCTGCCCTCTCACCCCTCTCTGCCCTCTCGCTCACCCTTCTCTGCCCTCTCGCTCACCCTTCTCTGCCCTCTCGCTCACCCTTCTCTGCCCTCTCTCTCACCCTTCTCTGCCCTCTCTCACCCTTCTCTGCCCTCTCTCTCACCCTTCTCTGCCCTCTCTCTGACCCCTCTCTGCCCTCTCTCTCATCCCTCTCTGCCCTCTCTCTCATCCTTCTCTGCCCTCTCTCTGCCCTCTTTCTCACCCCCTTCTGCCCTCTTGCTCACCCTTCTCTGCCCTCTCACCCTTCTCTGCCCTCTCTCAGCCTTCTCTGCCCTCTCTCTCACCCTTCTCTGCCCTCGCTCACCCCTCTCTGCCCTCTCTCTCACCCTTCTCTCCCCTCTCTCTCACCCCTCTCTGCCATCTCTCACCCCTCTCTGCCCTCTCTTACCCCTCTCTCCCCTCTCTCACCCCTCTGCCCTTTCTCTCACCCCTCTCTGCCCTTTCTCTCACCCCTCTCTGCCCTCTCTCACCCCTCTCTGCCCTTTCTCTCACCCCTCTCTGCCCTCTCTCTCACCCCTCTCTGCCCTCTCTCTCACCCCTCTCTGCCCTCTCTCACCCCTCTCTGCCCTCTCTCTCCCCTTCTCTGCCCTCTCTCCCCCTCTCTGTCCTCTCTTTCTCGCCCCTTTCTCTCTCTCACCCCTCTCTGCCCTCTCACCCCTCTCTGCCCTCTCACCCCTCTCTGCCCTCTCACCCCTCTCTGCCCTCTCGCTCACCCTTCTCTGCCCTCTCGCTCACCCTTCTCTGCCCTCTCGCTCACCCTTCTCTGCCCTCTCTCTCACCCTTCTCTGCCCTCTCTCACCCTTCTCTGCCCTCTCTCACCCTTCTCTGCCCTCTCTCTCACCCTTCTCTGCCCTCTCTCTCACCCTTCTCTGCCCTCTCTCTGACCCCTCTCTGCCCTCTCTCTCACCCTTCTCTGCCCTCTCTCTCACCCTTCTCTGCCCTCTCTCTGACCCCTCTCTGCCCTCTCTCTCATCCCTCTCTGCCCTCTCTCTCATCCTTCTCTGCCCTCTCTCTCATCCTTCTCTGCCCTCTCTCTGCCCTCTTTCTCACCCCCTTCTGCCTTCTCCCTCCCCCTCTCTGCCCTCTCACCGCTCTGTCCTCTCTCTCATCCTCTGTCCTCTCTCTCATCCCTCTCTCTCATCCCTCTGTCTTCTCTCTCATCCTCCTCTGCCCCCTCCTGTAGCGCGTGCCCTGGCCGTGTCACGCGCCTCGCCCCTGCTCACGCATCCTCTCTCTCAGCCTTCTCTCTCATCCCTCTGCCCTCTCTCTCATCCCTCTATCTCATCCTTCTCTGTCCCCTCTCTCATCCTTCTCTGCCTCCTCCTGTAGCGCGTGCCCTGTCCGTGTCACGCGCCTCGCCCCTGCTCACGCATCCTCTCTCTCTCTCCCGCAGGTGCGCGTGGACGGGCCCCAGGACGCCCTGCTGTACGAGACGGTGCCGGTGGTGGAGGGAAGGCCCATCCTGAGAGACATGGTGTTCAGCCCGGACCATCTGTCCATCTATCTCCTGAGTGACAAGCAGGTGAGCCCGCCAGGGGGCGGGGGGGCGGAGCACAGCCTGGGGACATCATTAACCACTGTATCGATCAGCTAAGCCAAGGCTAGGGTTTCAAGCTTCAGGCTGATTGATTATCTGATGAGCTGCTCAGGCCTTTGTGTCCTGGAGAGACTTCTGCGCCAGCAGACCCTGCTAGGAGTAGAGACAGTCCTTCTAAACCACATTAAAGAGTAGTTAAATGCATAGAGGTCCCGCACTATACAGCACATTGTACAGTTTCCACATCAAAGTTCACGACAGTGAGCACACGGAAAGACATAATCCAAGATCTGTGTTTCCTGAGAAGGGGTTTCTTTATTTTTCTTTAAAAAAAAATTCTTTATTTTCTCAAAGGGAAAGATTCATAGCCAACGCGTTTCGTCACCCAAAGAGACTTCTTCAGGGCTTCACAGTGACACACAAAGTGAATTCATATAGATGTCTCTCAGAGGCCTCTGTGGCACAGATAGGAAGAGGGAGTTTACAAACACCCCGATCAATGAAGGAACAAGGGGGCAAAACCCCTGAGCCACGGACCGCGTGACTTGGACAAATGCGTTTTTAAAAAGCACAGGAGGATTTTTGGAAACTGGCTATCTGTGCACCCCTCTATTCGGTGACTGTTCAGGTTTCTTTCCTGATCGGGGTGCCCTGGCCTTTGACCCAGTCTCTGAAGGGGCCCCTGCAGCGAAAGGGGCCCCTCTGTGTGCTCACTCAGTCCAGCATACTTTGTCCAAACGTCCTCAGAAGCTAAGGGCCACTGGCGTCTAAGGACAGAGGGTGAGATACATTCTGTAATGTCCTTGTCCTGCTATTGCGCAGTGACCCCAATCGGTCAGATGTGTAATAAAGTATTACATGTAGAGAGGTGTGGTGCAGCGGCCAGGGCAGCTGACTTCGGAGCACAGGGTTCACGGTTCGATCGCCGGCGGCAGCTCAGCTGAGCACCATGAGACTCTGGCAGTAGCTCACTTAATTTCCACAACGGCCCCCAGCGCCTTGAGACCCATAATTGTGAGTAGTTCGCACTTCACAAATACGGATTTCAATTTTTTACATTTATTGTGAACTCTCCGGACAGTGGGTCCCGTCTTGTTTGCTGACCTGCTCACGGCGCACCTTTCTCCTCGCTGTACTCCAAGTGTGATCCTGGACCTCGAACGATGCCACAAATGGTCCCTCCGGCCAGTGGTCACTCAGCTGACACCATTAGCTTGTTCTAGGGTCATAGTCTGTCCATGCAGACCATGAGCCCTCGCCGATGACGATTACCACGACTTACGACTGTCTGTGTATCCGGAGAGCCAGAAGGGCTGGGTTCACACCCTCTTTGTAAAGCTTTCGTTGCACATTTCTTATAAGAACCATGGGATGCGTAGGACTAGCGAACCAGACCCCTATAGCGCGCCTGTCCACCTCTACCAACATGAGAACCACCCTGACCTCCTGGCCCTCCGGCACGACTTCAGAAACCGCGACACCCGTGCAGTGCATACACTCTGGAGCACCGTAGGACCCCTCCCTGCCTCTTCATTGAAGGACTGGAGCCCACCAGTGCACCCTCACCCCGGTCCAGAATAACTCAGATGCTTGAAAACACGCCCTAGTACTCTCGCCACCCACTACCACCCATCCTCGGGTAACCCTCAGCAGACCCAAAGACGCTAGCCAACTAAAGGCCTATCTCCCTGCTACCCTACCCTGCAAAAGTCGTGGAAAAGATGATAAACAAATGCCTGGCTGCCCACCTCACTGACCAGCAACTCTTCAAGACCACTCAATCCGATTCTGACCCAACCACAGCTCAGACATCCGGATGAACACGCAAAAAGAACAATTGATGGACAGAATGCAGAACAATGTCTTGCATTCACCCCTCCTCCTAGAGAGCACAAAGTCAATAGGGATATGATCACCTCGATTAGGGGACTTGGGGCTAGATGTAGGTAAATAGGATTTACAGATTCTAAAATACCGAATCATACCGATTCGGTATTTTAGAATCGGTAAATGCTATGTAGATAATCATTCGGTAAAAAATACCGAATCGTTAACATTCGGTATCGGCAATTGCCTGGAGGCCCATAGGAATGAATGTCAATTACCAAATCGGTAAATACCGATTCGGTAAAAGGGGGAATACATTGAAGGGTGGCAGGGTGTCACTTTGACATCCTGTTGCACCCCTCAATTGTGTATGGGTGCCCCTAAGGGCATGTATGTCTGCAACATGGCACTGAAGCAATTTGCATGAAATTGCTTTTTGTTTTTTTTTCTTTATTTACCACCAACTTGTAGTTGGTGGTAAATAACGAATCCCAAAAAGGGGAAAGCACTCATTTGAGTGCTCCCTACATTGCTAATTCGGTAATTTACCGATTCGGTATTTTAAGGAATCGGTAATTTACCGATTCCTTAAAATACAGAATCGGTAAATTACCGAATTAGCTATTTGGGCACCTAGATCTCTGTAGCCTAATTCCGGTCGGTAACGGCCGAAATTCGGTAATTTCGTCCGTTACCGACTGGAATTAGGCTACCTACATCTGGCCCTTGATGTTCCAGATACATTTTGGAAGGCTTCTTTATTGAATGTCTGCTCCTTAAAAGAACACGAACTGGAAATTTACGACTTTTTAGCCGACTTCTCCCCCGACTTGCTGTTTCTCACAGAAACTTGGCTAACGGACGCTTCAAATCCCACCATTGCCAATGCGATTCCTCAGGGCCATCAGATTCCGAGGAAGGATCGCCTTACGAGGAGAGGTGGTGGGCTAGCCATTACATATAGGAGCTCCTTCATCTGTAATCCTTTAGCAAATGTGGAGATAGAGGGGGCGCAGAGCCTGGATTTTCTCCTGACCTTCTCGTCCCATCAATCTATGGCAGGAGTAGTAATCTACCGTCCACCTGGTCTGGCAAAAAACTTATTGGATTCTATTAGCCATTCCATTTCCTCCATTGCAGCTAAATATAGCCATTGTACGGTTTTGGGTGGTTTCAACATCCATATGGATGAATCTTTAGAGTCTGATCCTTTTACCCTTTCCGTGCTGATGACGGAACCGCTCCGTCATCAGCCGCGGTGGCGCTGTGCTGATGACGGAGCTGTTCCGTCATGGCCCAGCCGACGCGCCTGCGCGGCGCGTTCTATTGAGCGGGTGGGGCCATGACGGAACCGCTCCGTCATGAGCACAGCTCAACCGCGGCTGGTGACGGAGCGGTTCCGTCACCAGCATGGGCGCGCCGCGCGGCCCCCCTGCCCCCTTAGCGCCGCGGCGGAATAGCCGCCGCAGCGAAGGTGTTAAGATTGCAGGAATCGTTTGATATCCTTAATTTGACCCCTTTCGTATGTTTACCTACGCATGATAAAGGGCATATATTGGACCAGGTGTTTTCTCCCAATCAGATTTATATGGAGGCCCCTTTAGCTTTAACCTGGTCTGACCATCATTTGATCAATTTTAAAATTTGTAGAGATGCCGCAAGCCCCCAACTCCTGGATACAGCCGGGGCTAGTCACTGTGTTAGGCCATTTCACCTGATGACACCTGAGGCCATTCAGTGCGCGTTGCGACAGCAGCCGATCCCCTTAAGTGGTGTTCTGGAACAAGATGTGAAGACTTTAGAGGGTTGGTTACAGCAACAAGCCACTCAACCGGCCCCTCCCTCTGCAAGACCTGTTAAATCCACTCGAGTTTCAGCCCCTTGGTTCTCTGAGGCCTTAAGGGATAGTAAAAAGGCTTGCAACATCTCGAAAGAGAGTGGCGGAGGAATTATTATCCCTCAGATAAACTGATTTACAAACTTGCCCTGAAAACTCATTACAAGAAAGTACGGGAGGGAAAGAAACTCTTTCTGTCAACAAAAATAGACTTGGCGGTTAATAAAAGCAAAACTCTTTTTTTTTTTTTTTTTGCAACCTTTATTGCACTTTGCATAGTACACAGCGGAATGCCTACAACCCTGTGGGCTGGCCGCTATCAGAGGATCGTTGTATACAGTGAGCAAAACTCTTTTTAATGTTGTAAAAAGCTTCTCCTCCCCTGCGTCTATAAGCCAACCGTTTGTGCCTACAAGCGACTGGACTGAACGAATGGCCCTCTTCTTTTATGAAAAAATTAAATTGATTCAGGATTCCTTTGAAGTTCAGTTAGTGGGCTTGGAGGATGTTGAGGGTTCGCGCCTAGCGGCTTGCTCTAGCCCTAGTGCCTCCCTTAGGGAGTTCCCGGAGATTACTCTAGAACAATCTTTGGTGTTGATGAAAGCTTTGAAATCGGGTTTGCCCACTGATCCCTGTCCAGTGAAGGTTCTCTCCTCATCGGCAGATGTGATCAACCCCTGTGTGAATTCTATTTTGAACACCGCTTTACGGGAAGGGCTGATGCCACAAATTTGGGAACATGCTAAAATCCTTCCGCTACTTAAGAAATCGTCGGATGATCCTGAGGCAACCTGTAATTACGGGCCTATTTCTCTCTTGCCTTTCTTTTCGAACGTTTTAGAAAAATGTGTAAACCAGGTCCTAAAGAATTATGTGGAGACCAACGGTTTGTTGCATTCTAGCCAGTCAGGCTTTAGAGTCCACTTCAGTACTGAAACGGCCCTATTGGAAGTTGAAGAAACTATTAGAGCTACATTGGATAGAGGAGGTAATGCCGTCCTGGTTTTACTGGACCTCTCCGCAGCTTTCGACACCGTGCCTCATTCGAGATTACTGCAAAGACTTAACAGCAGCGGTATTGGAGGCACAGTGTTGAGTTGGTTTGCGTCCTTTCTCGCCAACCGCTCTCAAACCATCTGGTCTCCTCCTTTCTCTACGGCGATTCCTCTTTTGAATGTGGGGGTGCCTCAAGGCTCTATTTTGAGCCCCACATTATTTAACTTGTACATGACCCCCCGGCCCTCCTCGCTGAGCCATTTGGAGCCAAAATAGTGTCATACGCTGATGAAACCCAGCTGTTGTTCACCTGTGAGAAAGGTTTTGAGTTTGATGGCAACGTAATCAACACCTGTGTCTCTAAAGTCTTTCTTGGTTAAGTCATAACCATCTTAAATGTAACTGGTCTGACCATCATTTGATCAATTTTAAAATTTGTAGAGATGCCGCGAGGCCCCAACTCCTGGACACAGCCAGGGCTAGTCACTGTGTTAGGCCATTTCACCTGATGACACCTGAGGCCATTCAGTGCGCGTTGCGACAGCAGCCGATCCCCTTAAGTGGTGTTCTGGAACAAGATGTGAAGACTTTAGAGGGTTGGTTACAGCAACAAGCCACTCAACTGGCCCCTCCCTCTGCAAGACCTGTTAAATCCACTCGAGTTTCGGCCGCTCCCACGGTGAAGAATTTGGGACTTAAGCTGGACTCAACTCTTTCCGTGAAGGCTCATGTACATTCGGTAGCCGGGGTATGTTTTGGGCTGTTGAGAATGTTGCGAAATTCTCTCCCTTTGCTCTTCATCCCTTACAGGAAGACAGTGGTTCAGGCTTTAAAAATGTCCAGACTGGACTACGTTAATTCTTTGTATCTCGGCCTCCCTGAATATCTTTTGGGCCGGCTACAAGTGATCCAGAACGCAGCAGCTAGAGCCATCTTTTTGACAGGCTCTAGAAATCATACCACCTAGCTCCTGTCTTCACTCCATTGGCTTCCGGTACAGAAAAGAATTCAGTTTAAAGCCCTGGATCTGGTTTTTAAAGCTTTCTATAAGATTGGAGCCCCTTATCTTAGGGACAGATCTAAGCCTTATCACCCCCAGCGGACCCTGAGATCTTCATCCCAACATTTGATTGTCACTCTCAGGGTGCGACTGTCTCGGACAGGAGGCAGATCTTTTCATGCAGTGGCCTCACGGCTGTGGAATAGCCTCCCTCTCTCTATCAGACAGAGCCCTGATCTCCTGACCTTCAGGAGAAGTCTTAAAACATGGGTCTTCCAGTTGTGACCCATTCGATAGTGGTCTGCTTTGCTATGTTACCTGACGTATCGCTGTTTTCAGTGCCGGGACACTCCGGGAGTAGCTGTGTGCTTTATAAATATGCGCTAACATAACAGTACAGAGATCTGGGCCTAAATCCATTTTTTTTGCTCCTGGTGCCATTCCAGTTTGGACCCCGCCATATGCAAATCAGTCTTGACCCTGCACCCAATGGGACCAGTCCAGCCCGAACTGCCCGGCTAGGTCCTCCCTGGACTGGAAACAAGCATCCTAGGACCAGTTTCTGGCTTTCACCCCTCATCAGCCAGGATAGCTTGGAGAGCACGGGACCCTGGTCTGGGCATACCCGTCCCACTCGGGGTGGCAAATGCAAAAAGAACAATTGATGGACAGAATGCACAACAATGTCATACATTCACCCCAGTACAGAGATCTGGGCCTAAATCCATCATTTGATCACGGACGATCACAGGCAGAGGTGGCGCGGCAGCCCTCATCCTACTGGGTCTTTCACAGCCTTCGAAAGTATCTCCCACCCCATCCTTATCCAACAACTGCATGAAGCCGGCATTCAAGGGCCTGCACTTTGCTGGGTTTGCTCCTTCCTGACAGGCCGCACCCAGTGTGCCGGCCTGGCTCCCTTCACCTCAGATGCCGCCAACCTCCGCTGTGGAGCCTCACTCGCCAGCATCAGCCGCACCCACGGAATCAACACCATATTCTATCCAGATTCACCCAGCTTATACTCTGCCTCTCCGACAAGATGCCAAACACCCCAACCAAATTCTTTATTTGCTTGACTAAAGTCACCCGGTGGATGGAAGCCAACTGCCTCAACACAGACCAGATGAAGTAGAAATCTTCAGCAAAAACATCCCGCTCTGGGACTCCACCTCGTGGCCTGCCAAACTCGGTCCCACATCCCTCCTGTTGGACAGGCCACATGAAGGGCCGCTCTCCCCCGGCCCAACCAGGCCCGAACCAGCCACGCAAGTACCACACACCACCATTACACGTCCACCGTCCCCGCAGGGACCCCTACACTCGAACCTGTTGACCGCGTAGGCCGACCCACTACCGGCCTGCGCGCCCATCCTGGGCGCCATCTTGGACACTCCACCACGAGGCCGCCTGGCCCCCGATCGACCTCAACCCTGGGCCCGGCCAGGCCTCAGACATTCCGGCACCAACATCCACCCAGGAGGTGAGCGGGCTACTTGGTCAGTCAATGGGAGCAAGAGGTGTCGATGGCTCCCCCCCGCCAAGTACCGCTCGCCCATCGCCTCCCCGGGCGCTGGCTCCACCCCCCTGCTGGGTGTCTGAACCCCCTCATCCCGGACCTCCCGACCTCCAAGTGCGAGGGTCCGGACATCAAAGCACACCAGCCCTATAACTGGGGCAGCTCCAGAGCCGGACGGGAGTTGTATCTTGGAGTCGAGAGACGCAAAGAAGAACTCATCCTTGACGGACTACTGGCGCTGCCGTAGCTCTGTCTTGTGCACCTTCGTCTTGCCTGCTGGCGCTGCCGCGGCTTTGGGAACCACCCTATCCTTCATCGTCGTCGGGACCTGCTGGCGTGGCCGCGGACCGTTTGTAACCACCACCTTCATCGGGACCTGCTGGCTCTGCCGCGGACCGTCGTCTTCCTTCATCCATCTCGGGCCCTGCTGGCTCCGCCGCGGCCCGTTCATCTACACCACCGAGCTCGAGGATTGAGAGCTATTTCCATCTCTTTGGTAACAAGACTGTCCCGCTACCCTTTTCCCAAACAGAGACCAGAATAGAGGGGACCCCTGAGTCCAGACCTCCTTGTACCATTCTACCGTACTTGAAGGATTACCTATAAAGTATCGTTGAACTTTATCATTGTGTGGTGTCCGTCTGTGGGGGGGGGAGTTACTTGTCTGTACGATTCACTGGAGACGGCTCTCCCCGGAGACCTCTCCCCTTATCCTCGGCCGACCCTCCCGGTCCGTCTAACATTGGTGGCCAGCGACGGGATCCGAATCACCGCATAAACCGTACAGAGAGTAGCTCACCCCACGGCGAATCACGATGTCAACTAAAGACAGCGGATCAACGGAGAAATTCCAGATGGAGAAATTGGACGAGTACAACCATCGTGAACTTAAACAGTTCTGTATCGAATTAGGTATCGCTACCACCGGACTAAATACCAAAGATGACTTTAAGCAGGCCCTGGAATCTTGGGCAGAAACCGGGGCTGCCGGAACCCCCGATCAAGACATCGCAGCACAAACCCCCATGGCCCCTGAAGAACGAAGAACGGGTCTCTCGCCAGACGAGATCCAGGAACGAGAAAGAACCCGACTACACGAGCTGGAAATGGCCCGGCTCAAAATGGACGTTGAACTAAAGTTGGCCGAACAGAAAATCAACTTAGAGCACCTGCGTCTCCGAGAAGAAAGAGAGGAGAAACAGAGACAAAGGGAGCTCGAGGAAAAGAAACTGGCATATGAACATGAGCGGAAATTAGCTGAAATCGACCTACGCAAACAGAATAAAGAAGCAGGGGTGCCCGAGCAACCCCACACTCCAGGGGCAACAGAGAAGAAGGTACACATCCCCAAGGATGTCGTTCGAGAATACTTCCGAGAGGACGACATCCAGCAATGGTTTAAGGCCTATGAAATCGCTATGACTGCACACCGGATCGATAAAAGCGATTGGGGGGGCGGTCTGTGGGGGAGATTCCTCAATGAGGGCCGCGACGCCCTGCTGCAACTCCCGGACCACCAGATGACCTCCTATGACCATATGAAAGCTGCACTCCTCACCCGCTATGGCCTCACACCCGAGATGTACCGTCAGAGGTTCCGAGACTGCACCCGCATCCCAGGTACAACTTGGGTGGACTATGTCAATTACTTTAGCCGAGCCTTCGAGGGCTGGATCAAAGGAAGCAAGGTCACAACCTACGAACAACTGTTCAATCTTATGGTATGGGAGCATCTGTCGAACAATTGCTTCATTGAACTTCGTCAGCGCCGCCTACCTAGACGACATCGCTGTATACAGCAACCAGTGGTCCGAGCACCTCCGCCACCTCCGAGCAGTGCTGCACGCCCTTCAGCAAGCTGGCCTCACGATCAAGGCCAGCAAATGTCAAATTGGGCAAGGGTCTGTAACCTACCTCGGGCACCAGGTGGGAAGCGGCCTGGTGGCCCCTCTGCAGCTAAAAATTGCCGCCATCCAGTCCTGGCAGCCCCCCATTACCCAGACCGAGGTACGGGCCTTCCTGGGCCTCACGGGCTATTACCGAAGGTTCGTGAAAGACTATGGTACTATCGTGAGGCCCCTCACAGAGCTCACGTCAAAAAATCAGCCCCAGAAAGTCAACTGGACCCCAGAGTGTCAAGCTGCATTTGAACAATTGAAAGCCGCCATATGCTCCGCCCCTGTGCTCCAGGCCCCCGACTACAGCCGGGAGTTCATCGTCCAGACGGATGCCTCCGACCATGGCATTGGGGCAGTCCTGTCTCAAGTGAACACCGAAGGCCGTGATCAGCCGGTGGCCTTCATCAGCCGGCGACTCCTACCACGGGAACAACGCTGGAGCACCATAGAGAGGGAGGCCTTTGCAGTGGTATGGGCCCTCAAGAAGCTCCGGCCCTACCTTTTTGGCACACCCTTTCGGGTACAGACCGACCACCGACCCCTGCAGTGGCTGATGCAGATGCGGGGGGAAAACCCGAAGTTACTACGCTGGTCCATCTCCCTACAAGGGATGGACTTCACAGTTGAACATCGGCCTGGGCCAGATCACGCCAACGCAGATGGCCTGTCCCGGTTCTTCCGCCTCGACGAAAAGAGTCCCCAAGAGAATGGGTAACTCTCCCCGCCTTCAGCTGGGGGGGACGCATGTTGGACAGGCCACATGAAGGGCCGCTCTCCCCCGGCCCAACCAGGCCCGAACCAGCCACGCAAGTACCACACACCACCATTACACGTCCACCGTCCCCGCAGGGACCCCTACACTCGAACCTGTTGACCGCGTAGGCCGACCCACTACCGGCCTGCGCGCCCATCCTGGGCGCCATCTTGGACACTCCACCACGAGGCCGCCTGGCCCCCGATCGACCTCAACCCTGGGCCCGGCCAGGCCTCAGACATTCCGGCACCAACATCCACCCAGGAGGTGAGCGGGCTACTTGGTCAGTCAATGGGAGCAAGAGGTGTCGATGGCTCCCCCCCGCCAAGTACCGCTCGCCCATCGCCTCCCCGGGCGCTGGCTCCACCCCCCTGCTGGGTGTCTGAACCCCCTCATCCCGGACCTCCCGACCTCCAAGTGCGAGGGTCCGGACATCAAAGCACACCAGCCCTATAACTGGGGCAGCTCCAGAGCCGGACGGGAGTTGTATCTTGGAGTCGAGAGACGCAAAGAAGAACTCATCCTTGACGGACTACTGGCGCTGCCGTAGCTCTGTCTTGTGCACCTTCGTCTTGCCTGCTGGCGCTGCCGCGGCTTTGGGAACCACCCTATCCTTCATCGTCGTCGGGACCTGCTGGCGTGGCCGCGGACCGTTTGTAACCACCACCTTCATCGGGACCTGCTGGCTCTGCCGCGGACCGTCGTCTTCCTTCATCCATCTCGGGCCCTGCTGGCTCCGCCGCGGCCCGTTCATCTACACCACCGAGCTCGAGGATTGAGAGCTATTTCCATCTCTTTGGTAACAAGACTGTCCCGCTACCCTTTTCCCAAACAGAGACCAGAATAGAGGGGACCCCTGAGTCCAGACCTCCTTGTACCATTCTACCGTACTTGAAGGATTACCTATAAAGTATCGTTGAACTTTATCATTGTGTGGTGTCCGTCTGTGGGGGGGGAGTTACTTGTCTGTACGATTCACTGGAGACGGCTCTCCCCGGAGACCTCTCCCCTTATCCTCGGCCGACCCTCCCGGTCCGTCTAACACCTCCCAACCACCCAAGCATAGGACCTTGGAATAGTAATCGACAACCACTTTACCATGACCAACCAAGTGAATGCAGGCTCGGTCTCCTGCTTCAAACCACTCAAGATGCCCCAAAAAATGTTCAAATGGCTCCCAACCAACGGGAAACAACCTTTACTACGCGGTCAAAACACCGCAGTGCCATTACAACGCAGATTTTATAACACAAGTCATTACCACCACTTGCACTGGAGGGCGCTCTAGACTAAGGAATAGTGTGAATTACTATTCCAACACCTTCCATACTGTACGTAGGCTGGAGTTGGAATATTAAATCTTACTATTCCTACGTCCAGCACCCTACAGCGCAAGTCGTGGTAACGACTTGCGTTGTAAAAGCTGCGCTGTGATGTACCGCGTTGTGATGTACCGCGTGGTAACGTCATACATCCCAACCAACACTCGCAGAACCGTTCACCAAGCCCTCGTCACCAGCACGGTGGACTCCAGCAGCATATTTTATTCTGGAATCAGTGCTTAACTGGCCAGAAGAGTCTGGCCCATACGAAACTCTGCAGCTAGGCTCACCTTCAACCTCCCACCCTGAACTCACCTCACCCAACGCCTCAAAGAGCTCCGGTGGCTCTCCGTCCTCAAACGAGCACCCTTCAAATTCTTCACACACATACAAAGGCTTACACAACCCTGGCCCCACGTACCTCAACAACGGCATAAGCTTCCACAAACCTACCAGACCAGGGCCGGACTGGGAAACTAAACCGGCCCCGGCAAAGTGCTCGGCCGGCCCCCCTCCCCGCTCGGAGGGGGTGGGGGGGGGGGGGGATTGGAGGTGCTGCCGGGCTCTTTGCCGGGTCCGGTTTTTGGCCGATTTTGGTACAGGGCAGATTTTGCAGCTATGCTGCAAAAACGGGCCTGTACCAAAAACAGCCCCCAGGGGCCCAAAACCGGCCCCAACCTGTGCGTCGCACCGGGGGATTGCCTGATGCCCGCTATGGCCAGTCCGGGCCTGTACCAGACCCCTCCACTCAACCAAATTCCTACCCACACACACCGCGTGCATACCCAGATCCAGCGATGGTGCCTTCTCCTACCTCGCACCTAAAGCCCGGAGTGACTTGTCCTTCACAACCTTCACCTCGGTGCTTGAATTCTGCAAGAAACTGAAGGCCTGGTTCTTCAGCTAGCCCTGACCCAGGCTCGGCCTGTACAGCTCCTGCTTCAGGATAGCCTCCCGGGTGAGTTATGCGCTATACAAATACACATAGTTACCTAGAAGGGTAAACCCACAAGTAGTCACTGGGACCTGGGTATCAAACAGTACATATGAACAGTGGCCCCGTGGATAGTTTCATGCACATAAGAAATAAACAATATTTACCAAAGAAAAATGCAAAAATGCGTATTGTACTTAGTGCACAGTGTTATTTCATCACACTGGGCTCCTAATCATTTATACATTTGTTAACACTGTTAAAAACAGTGCCCTAGGAGGGGAGGGGGAGGGTGGGCGTGTTGTGATTGGGGTGCGGATGAGGGAGTGAATTTGTAGATTCACTCCCTCACCCTAGGAGCACATTGTGATTAAACAACACTGTGCACTAAGTACAATACGTCTTTTTGCATTTTTCTTTGGTAAATATTGTTTATTTCTTATGTGCATGAAACTATCCACTGGGACCACTGTTCATAGGTACTATACAAATGCACATACCATCTGAATAAAGCTGCCCCACAGCTCAAGGTGTTTAAAGTGCCATGGAGTGCACAGCGGGCTGTGCAGGCACGAGGAGGACCTGGTCTCAAATGGAGGGCTCCATGGAAATGGAAGAAAGACTCGCTCCCCTGCCCTGCCCTGAGGCGCGGTCTCATTCCCTGGGCTTTGTTCTCTGGTCACTCCCTGTCTGGACTGCTTGTTGCTAACGAGCCCTGGAGCTGTGTGCACTGCGTTTGATGGAAGCACTCGATAGGAATTTTAAGATAACTAAATAAATACATTTCCCCTGAAATCCGGTCTGTTCCTGCCCCAGGAGTGGAGTTGTTTGTGCAGGGCCTGTGGGGTGGAGTGGGCCTGGACTCGTATGTAGGGGCAGCAGGGGGGGGGGGTCGCCAGCGTGGGATTGAATCGGTGGCCTCTTGCAGGATTTATCCTAGATTATCGCTAATGTGAGTTAGTACTTCAGCTGCAGTGCACCGAGGTCAAAGGTCAGAGGGCGCAGGGGTTATCTCCAGCCTTGTGAAGTAATACCTGTGCTCTGTTTAACTCTGCCGCTGCCTCCTTAAGCGACATTTGTATCACTGCGTGTTGTTCAGGGCCCCTTCCCGCCCTCCCCCCCCCCCCCCCGAGGGTTCAGTGGGGTGAGGGGTGGTCGAGGAGGGCAGAGGTTATCGGCTATTAATACCTGTGTCTGGGACTCGGAGTCTGGTAGTTACACGTCAGATGCTGTGTATCTGTTACTAACTGCTGGGGCACTCGAGGTCAGTTCAGGAGGATTGGTGTGATTAAACAGCTGTGCTGGTGCACTAAGGTGAGCTAAGGGTGGTATGTGTGATTTAACAACTGTGCTGGTGCACCAAGGTAAGCTAAGGGTGGTATGTGTGATTTAACAACTGTGCTGGTGCACTCAGGTGAGCTAAGGGTGGTATGTGTGATTTAACAACTGTGCTGGTGCACTAAGGTGAGCTAAGGGTGATATGTGTGATCTAACAACTGTGTTGGTGCACTAAGGTGAGCTAAGGGTGGTGTGTGTGATTTAACAACTGTGCTGGTGCACTCAGGTGAGCTAAGGGTGGTGTGTGTGATTTAACTGTGTTGGTGCACTCAGGTGAGCTAAGGGTGGTATGTGTGATTTAACAACTGTGCTGGTGCACTAAGGTGAGCTAAGGGTGACGTGTGTGTGATTTAACAATTGTGCTGGTGCACGAACGTGAGCTAAGGGTGGTATGTGTGATTAAACAACTGTGTTGGTGCACTCAGGTGAGCTAAGGGTGGTGTGTGTGATTTAACAACTGTGCTGGTGCACTAAGGTGAGCTAAGGGTGGTGTGTGTGATTTAACAACTGTGCTGGTGCACTAAGGTGAGCTAAGGGTGGTATGTGTGATTTAACAACTGTGCTGGTGCACTAAGGTGAGCTAAGGGTGACGTGTGTGTGATTTAACAATTGTGCTGGTGCACGAACGTGAGCTAAGGGTGGTATGTGTGATTAAACAACTGGGCTGGTGCACTCAGGTGAGCTAAGGGTGACGTGTGTGTGATTTAACAACTGTGCTGGTGCACTCAGGTGAGCTGAGGGTGGTATGTGTGATTTAACAACTGTGCTGGTGCACTAAGGTGAGCTAAGGGTGGTATGTGTGATTTAACAACTGTGCTGGTGCACTAAGGTGAGCTAAGGGTGACGTGTGTGTGATTTAACAATTGTGCTGGTGCACGAACGTGAGCTAAGGGTGGTATGTGTGATTAAACAACTGGGCTGGTGCACTCAGGTGAGCTAAGGGTGACGTGTGTGTGATTTAACAACTGTGCTGGTGCACTCAGGTGAGCTGAGGGTGGTATGTGTGATTTAACAACTGTGTTGGTGCACTCAGGTGAGCTAAGGGTGGTGTGTGTGATTTAACTGTGCTGGTGCACTCAGGTGAGCTAAGGGTGGTATGTGTGATTTAACAACTGTGCTGGTGCACTCAGGTGAGCTATAGGTGATGTGTGTGTGATTTAACAACTGGGCTGGTGCACTCAGGTGAGCTAAGGGTGGTATGTGTGATTAAACAACTGTGCTGGTGAACTCAGGTGAGCTGAGGGTGGTATGTGTGATTTAACAACTGTGTTGGTGCACTCAGGTGAGCTAAGGGTGGTGTGTGTGATTTAACTGTGCTGGTGCACTCAGGTGAGCTAAGGGTGGTATGTGTGATTTAACAACTGTGTTGGTGCACTCAGGTGAGCTAAGGGTGGTGTGTGTGATTTAACAACTGTGATGGTGCACTCAGGTGAGCTAAGGGTGGTGTGTGTGATTTAACAACTGTGCTGGTGCAGTAAGGTGAGCTAAGGGTGACGTGTGTGTGATTTAACAACTGTGCTGGTGCACTCAGGTGAGCTAAGGGTGGTATGTGTGATTTAACAACTGTGCTGGTGCACTAAGGTGAGCTAAGGGTGGTATGTGTGATTTAACAACTGTGCTGGTGCACTAAGGTGAGCTAAGGGTGGTGTGTGTGATTTAACAACTGTGTTGGTGCACTCAGGTGAGCTAAGGGTGGTGTGTGTGATTTAACAACTGTGTTGGTGCACTCAGGTGTGCTAAGGGTGGTATGTGTGATTTAACAACTGTGTTGGTGCACTCAGGTGAGCTAAGGGTGGTGTGTGTGATTTAACTGTGCTGGTGCACTCAGGTGAGCTAAGGGTGGTATGTGTGATTTAACAACTGTGTTGGCGCACTCAGGTGAGCTAAGGGTGGTGTGTGTGATTTAACTGTGCTGGTGCACTCAGGTGAGCTAAGGGTGGTATGTGTGATTAAACAACTGTGCTGGTGCACTCAGCTGAGCTAAGGGTGGTGTGTGTGATTTAACTGTGCTGGTGCACTCAAGTGAGCTAAGGGGGTGGTATGTGTGATTTAACAACTGTGTTGGTGCACTCAGGTGAGCTAAGGGTGGTATGTGTGATTTAACAACTGTGCTGGTACACTAAGGTGAGCTAAGGGTGACGTGTGTGTGATTTAACAATTGTGCTGGTGCACGAACGTGAGCTAAGGGTGGTATGTGTGATTAAACAACTGTGTTGGTGCACTCAGGTGAGCTAAGGGTGGTGTGTGTGATTTAACAACTGTGCTGGTGCACTAAGGTGAGCTAAGGGTGGTGTGTGTGATTTAACAACTGTGCTGGTGCACTAAGGTGAGCTAAGGGTGGTATGTGTGATTTAACAACTGTGCTGGTGCACTAAGGTGAGCTAAGGGTGACGTGTGTGTGATTTAACAATTGTGCTGGTGCACGAACGTGAGCTAAGGGTGGTATGTGTGATTAAACAACTGGGCTGGTGCACTCAGGTGAGCTAAGGGTGACGTGTGTGTGATTTAACAACTGTGCTGGTGCACTCAGGTGAGCTGAGGGTGGTATGTGTGATTTAACAACTGTGTTGGTGCACTCAGGTGAGCTAAGGGTGGTGTGTGTGATTTAACAACTGTGTTGGTGCACTCAGGTGTGCTAAGGGTGGTATGTGTGATTTAACAACTGTGTTGGTGCACTCAGGTGAGCTAAGGGTGGTGTGTGTGATTTAACTGTGCTGGTGCACTCAGGTGAGCTAAGGGTGGTATGTGTGATTTAACAACTGTGTTGGTGCACTCAGGTGAGCTAAGGGTGGTGTGTGTGATTTAACTGTGCTGGTGCACTCAGGTGAGCTAAGGGTGGTATGTGTGATTAAACAACTGTGCTGGTGCACTCAGCTGAGCTAAGGGTGGTGTGTGTGATTTAACTGTGCTGGTGCACTCAGGTGAGCTAAGGGGGTGGTATGTGTGATTTAACAACTGTGTTGGTGCACTCAGGTGAGCTAAGGGTGGTATGTGTGATTTAAGAACTGTGCTGGTGCACTAAGGTGAGCTAAGGGTGACGTGTGTGTGATTTAACAATTGTGCTGGTGCACGAACGTGAGCTAAGGGTGGTATGTGTGATTAAACAACTGTGTTGGTGCACTCAGGTGAGCTAAGGGTGGTGTGTGTGATTTAACAACTGTGCTGGTGCACTAAGGTGAGCTAAGGGTGGTGTGTGTGATTTAACAACTGTGCTGGTGCACTAAGGTGAGCTAAGGGTGGTATGTGTGATTTAACAACTGTGCTGGTGCACTAAGGTGAGCTAAGGGTGACGTGTGTGTGATTTAACAATTGTGCTGGTGCACGAACGTGAGCTAAGGGTGGTATGTGTGATTAAACAACTGGGCTGGTGCACTCAGGTGAGCTAAGGGTGGTGTGTGTGATTTAACTGTGCTGGTGCACTCAGGTGAGCTAAGGGTGGTATGTGTGATTTAACAACTGTGCTGGTGCACTCAGGTGAGCTATAGGTGATGTGTGTGTGATTTAACAACTGGGCTGGTGCACTCAGGTGAGCTAAGGGTGGTATGTGTGATTAAACAACTGTGCTGGTGAACTCAGGTGAGCTGAGGGTGGTATGTGTGATTTAACAACTGTGTTGGTGCACTCAGGTGAGCTAAGGGTGGTGTGTGTGATTTAACTGTGCTGGTGCACTCAGGTGAGCTAAGGGTGGTATGTGTGATTTAACAACTGTGTTGGTGCACTCAGGTGAGCTAAGGGTGGTGTGTGTGATTTAACAACTGTGATGGTGCACTCAGGTGAGCTAAGGGTGGTGTGTGTGATTTAACAACTGTGCTGGTGCAGTAAGGTGAGCTAAGGGTGACGTGTGTGTGATTTAACAACTGTGCTGGTGCACTCAGGTGAGCTAAGGGTGGTATGTGTGATTTAACAACTGTGCTGGTGCACTAAGGTGAGCTAAGGGTGGTATGTGTGATTTAACAACTGTGCTGGTGCACTAAGGTGAGCTAAGGGTGGTGTGTGTGATTTAACAACTGTGTTGGTGCACTCAGGTGAGCTAAGGGTGGTGTGTGTGATTTACCAACTGTGTTGGTGCACTCAGGTGTGCTAAGGGTGGTATGTGTGATTTAACAACTGTGTTGGTGCACTCAGGTGAGCTAAGGGTGGTGTGTGTGATTTAACTGTGCTGGTGCACTCAGGTGAGCTAAGGGTGGTATGTGTGATTTAACAACTGTGTTAGTGCACTCAGGTGAGCTAAGGGTGGTGTGTGTGATTTAACTGTGCTGGTGCACTCAGGTGAGCTAAGGGTGGTATGTGTGATTAAACAACTGTGCTGGTGCACTCAGCTGAGCTAAGGGTGGTGTGTGTGATTTAACTGTGCTGGTGCACTCAAGTGAGCTAAGGGGGTGGTATGTGTGATTTAACAACTGTGTTGGTGCACTCAGGTGAGCTAAGGGTGGTATGTGTGATTTAACAACTGTGCTGGTACACTAAGGTGAGCTAAGGGTGACGTGTGTGTGATTTAACAATTGTGCTGGTGCACGAACGTGAGCTAAGGGTGGTATGTGTGATTAAACAACTGTGTTGGTGCACTCAGGTGAGCTAAGGGTGGTGTGTGTGATTTAACAACTGTGCTGGTGCACTAAGGTGAGCTAAGGGTGGTGTGTGTGATTTAACAACTGTGCTGGTGCACTAAGGTGAGCTAAGGGTGGTATGTGTGATTTAACAACTGTGCTGGTGCACTAAGGTGAGCTAAGGGTGACGTGTGTGTGTTTTAACAATTGTGCTGGTGCACGAACGTGAGCTAAGGGTGGTATGTGTGATTAAACAACTGGGCTGGTGCACTCAGGTGAGCTAAGGGTGACGTGTGTGTGATTTAACAACTGTGCTGGTGCACTCAGGTGAGCTGAGGGTGGTATGTGTGATTTAACAACTGTGTTGGTGCACTCAGGTGAGCTAAGGGTGGTGTGTGTGATTTAACAACTGTGTTGGTGCACTCAGGTGTGCTAAGGGTGGTATGTGTGATTTAACAACTGTGTTGGTGCACTCAGGTGAGCTAAGGGTGGTGTGTGTGATTTAACTGTGCTGGTGCACTCAGGTGAGCTAAGGGTGGTATGTGTGATTTAACAACTGTGTTGGTGCACTCAGGTGAGCTAAGGGTGGTGTGTGTGATTTAACTGTGCTGGTTCACTCAGGTGAGCTAAGGGTGGTATGTGTGATTAAACAACTGTGCTGGTGCACTCAGCTGAGCTAAGGGTGGTGTGTGTGATTTAACTGTGCTGGTGCACTCAGGTGAGCTAAGGGGGTGGTATGTGTGATTAAACAACTGTGTTGGTGCACTCAGGTGAGCTAAGGGTGGTATGTGTGATTTAAGAACTGTGCTGGTGCACTAAGGTGAGCTAAGGGTGACGTGTGTGTGATTTAACAATTGTGCTGGTGCACGAACGTGAGCTAAGGGTGGTATGTGTGATTAAACAACTGTGTTGGTGCACTCAGGTGAGCTAAGGGTGGTGTGTGTGATTTAACAACTGTGCTGGTGCACTAAGGTGAGCTAAGGGTGGTGTGTGTGATTTAACAACTGTGCTGGTGCTCTAAGGTGAGCTAAGGGTGGTATGTGTGATTTAACAACTGTGCTGGTGCACTAAGGTGAGCTAAGGGTGACGTGTGTGTGATTTAACAATTGTGCTGGTGCACGAACGTGAGCTAAGGGTGGTATGTGTGATTAAACAACTGGGCTGGTGCACTCAGGTGAGCTAAGGGTGACGTGTGTGTGATTTAACAACTGTGCTGGTGCACTCAGGTGAGCTGAGGGTGGTATGTGTGATTTAACAACTGTGTTGGTGCACTCAGGTGAGCTAAGGGTGGTGTGTGTGATTTAACTGTGCTGGTGCACTCAGGTGAGCTAAGGGTGGTATGTGTGATTTAACAACTGTGTTGGTGCACTCAGGTGAGCTAAGGGTGGTGTGTGTGATTTAACAACTGAGCTGGTGCACGAACGTGAGCTAAGGGTGGTATGTGTGATTTAACAACTGGGCTGGTGCACTAAGGTGAGCTAAGGGTGGTGTATGTGATTTAACTGTGCTGGTGCACTCGGGTGAGCTAAGGGTGGTATGTGTGATTTAACAACTGTGCTGGTGCACTCAGGTGAGCTAAAGGTGATGTGTATGTGATTTAACAACTGTGCTGGTGCACTCAGGTGAGGTGAGCTAAGGGTGGTATGTGTGATTAAACAACTGGGCTGGTGCACTCAGGTGAGCTAAGGGTGGTGTGTGTGATTTAACTGTGCTGGTGCACTCAGGTGAGCTAAGGGTGGTATGTGTGATTTAACAACTGTGCTGGTGCACTCAGGTGAGCTAAGGGTGGTATGTGTGATTTAACAACTGTGTTGGTGCACTCAGGTGAGCTAAGGGTGGTGTGTGTGATTTAACTGTGCTGGTGCACTCAGGTGAGCTAAGGGGGTGGTATGTGTGATTTAACAACTGTGTTGGTGCACTCAGGTGAGCTAAGGGTGGTGTGTGTGATTTAACTGTGCTGGTGCACTCGGGTGAGCTAAGGGTGGTATGTGTGATTAAACAACTGTGCTGGTGCACTCAGGTGAGCTAAGGGTGGTGTGTGTGATTTAACTGTGCTGGTGCACTCAGGTGAGCTAAGGGTGATATGTGTGATCTAACAACTGTGCTGGTGCACTCAGGCGAGCTAAGGGTGGTGTGTGTGATTTAACTGTGCTGGTGCACTCAGGTGAGCTAAGGGTGGTATGTGTGATTTAACAACTGTGTTGGTGCACTCAGGTGAGCTAAGGGTGGTGTGTGTGATTTAACAACTGTGCTGGTGCACTCAGGTGAGCTAAGGGTGGTGTGTGTGATTTAACAACTGTGTTGGTGCACTCAGGTGAGCTAAGGGTGGTGTGTGTGATTTAACAACTGTGTTGGTGCACTCAGGTGAGCTAAGGGTGGTATGTGTGATTTAACAACTGTGTTGGTGCACTCAGGTGAGCTAAGGGTGGTGTGTGTGATTTAACTGTGCTGGTGCACTCAGGTGAGCTAAGGGTGGTATGTGTGATTTAACAACTTTGTTGGTGCACTCAGGTGAGCTAAGGGTGGTGTGTGTGATCTAATTGTGCTAGTGCACTCAGGTGAGCTAAGGGTGGTATGTGTGATTAAACAACTGTGCTGGTGCACTCAGGTGAGCTAAGGGTGGTGTGTGTGATTTAACTGTGCTGGTGCACTCAGGTGAGCTAAGGGTGGTATGTGTGATTTAACAACTGTGTTGGTGCACTCAGGTGAGCTAAGGGTGGTGTGTGTGATTTAACTGTGCTGGTGCAGTCAGGTTAGCTAAGGGTGGTATGTGTGATTAAACAACTGTGCTGGTGCACTCAGGTGAGCTAAGGGTGGTGTGTGTGATTTAACTGTGCTGGTGCACTCAGGTGAGCTAAGGGTGATATGTGTGATCTAACAACTGTGCTGGTGCACTCAGGTGAGCTAAGGGGGGGGTGTGTGATTTAACTGTGCTGGTGCACTCAGGTGAGCTAAGGGTGATATGTGTGATCTAACAACTGTGCTGGTGCACTCAGGTGAGCTAAGGGTGATATGTGTGATTTAACAACTGTGTTGGTGCACTCAGGTGAGCTAAGGGTGGTGTGTGTGATTTAACTGTGCTGGTGCACTCAGGTGAGCTAAGGGTGGTATGTGTGATTTAACAACTGTGCTGGTGCACTCAGGTGAGCTAAGGGTGATATGTGTGATCTAACAACTGTGTTGGTGCACTCAGGTGAGCTAAGGGTGATGTGTGTGATTTAACAACTGTGCTGGTGCTCTCAGTTGAGCTAAGGGTGGTGTGTGTGATTTAACTGTGCTGGTGCACTCAGGTGAGCTAAGGGTGATATGTGTGATCTAACAACTGTGCTGGTGCACTCAGGTGAGCTAATTAACACCTCTGCCAGGATGCTCAGAAGTTTGGGACATTTGGAATGTGTGAAATAACATCTGGGCCAAGGCTCTCGCAGCCAAGTGGAGGTGTTATGGTATGGGTGAATTAATGCTCGTGTTGGGACAGTCGGAGGTCAGGGGCGGTCGTCCCATTGACACGTGCTGGGACCCTGGACGCCTGTCGTGACCAGCTGGCTGAAAGGTTGTGTGGGGTGAGGGTAATGAGGCCAGTTTAACTCACGCCCCCTCTCTCTCCTCAGGTGAGCCGGGTTCCTGTGGAACAGTGTGAACAGTATCAGACCTGCGCGGACTGCCTGGGGTCCGGTGACCCCCACTGCGGCTGGTGTGTCCTCCACAACAAGTAAGTGCTATGGGCTGCTGCGCGACGTGCATTAACGGGGACCCCCAAGTGCAAGCTTGCACCCTTTATTTGTAAAACACTGACTATGAGCCCATCCAGAGGCCGTCTACATCTCTGCAGACCATTTCAGTATCCGTCAGACACGTCATCCTGCAACGCAAAGACTACAAAATGGCGACCAAATGGTATTAATTCAAAAAAATGTAGATTTAAGCCATTTTGTACTAGTAAAAGGCACTAGCACATAGAGGCCCACCTGAGTCCAGGGGTGACATTGTTTCAGGTAGAGGACTGTGGGAGAAGAGGGCTGCTCTTTCATTCTAATGTCTGTTTCATGTTTTTAAATTATTTTCAGGAGCTTTTTTAAAGTCACTTTGAATTCGGAAATTTTGGGAGATTTCATTGTGGTGTAGATTATTTAGGCGTTTTTCAAAATCATATTAATAGTAGTATTACCATTTAATAATATGTCATTATTTGATATTATTTTCTCCAACACTATTGGTCTTTTTGCACTCTTAAAGTCAATATCATCTCAAGGAGACTTATTTTGCTGTTTTAGGCTGGCTCAGCATTTCTCTGTGGCTTGTCTTTGTGGAGTGACTTATAATTAGGGCTCCCGGTTTCATGCTATTTATTTTTTTGCCATTTCCGTCTGTATTTATCCATATTTATTTTTTGCTAATTTTATCTGTATTTAGCCATATTTATTTTGGGTTTTGGGGAAAAATGAAGCTTAAATTAATATATTTCCACGTTTATTTAACCGGTAAATATGCGCTCATGCAAGGTTTCAGTGCTGTAAACACCCGCAGAAGATAAATTGATGCACTTTTAAGAAAAATACAAATTTCAGTATTAATCTTGTGCACATCTGCTACTGTTAAAGTCTCTACAAAAATTCCTTTCTATTTTAGCCCCCTTATCTATCAATCCCCACAGCTATTGGCCTGGCAGTCATGGCAGACAGTATTTAGAATTACTCAAAAAGTAACCCAATTTCCGTTTTTATCCACATTTAAAAATAAATACAGACAAGAAAATAAATGTTTTCTGTCTGTATTTATCTGTAAAAATCAGTAAAAACGGAAAACAGGGAGCTTTACTTATAGCTTGATGGTCCAGGGTACTTTGCTATGAGAAAGCCCTCTTGCAAGAAGGAAAGGTTTATTGGACGAATGTATATTTTTGAGTGCTAAGCTCTGGGACTACATAGGTTTGGGGTGTTGGTCCTTACCTTCCAGTAGGTTCTAATGCACCTTAGGATCTACATTGATGGTGCTAAATGTTAAGATAATTTCCCACTGCTTGAGGGGACCCCGGAACACTTCAGGTCTATATATATATATATATATATATCCGCAAAGGGTGTAAAGTCCAGCATGTCCAGATGTTGAGCAGCACCCTCGAAAATCCTATTACATGCACCATTTTCTGAGTTTTAGATTATATGTAGCACCAACATTCCATTCCCAAATGTACATTGCAGTACCCTGCACAGAAACAGCTACCTACATGCCCAAGTAACGAGGAAGAGTTTAGTCTGATAGGCTTGCTTTATAAAAGTACAACTACAATGCAGCTTTGTTCTGGAACTTACCTCACAGCCAGTTCTTTTTTCTGCCTGAGATCCTGGAACACTTGAGTGTTCTCACATGTTTTTTTTTGCTTAATTCCTTTCAGAATTCATTCTATTTTCTTCTCTCAATGTTTTTAACATCTAGGAGGCGAATTAAACCCTTTTTCGCCTTTTCCTCCAAATGTTTTGGTCGGAATCCCTTTGTAAAGTGTCCTTGTGCCTGTCATCTTCACATTCTGTCAAGGAATGTGAATTTTACCCAAAAATGTCAAAAATTACCCTCTAGGACCATGAGGGCATAGGGCTGCATGGCAAATTGGAAAAGCTGAAAAAGAGAATAAATGCTAAAAAGCTCTACAGGGAATGCTTTGCTACCACTGTGAGGATGTCTACAGCCCCTAAGGATGATCACAGATGGAGATCCAGGGAAAGCATTTCAGAAAAAGGGAAAAAAGGACAAAACTGTACTTCAATTTCCCATTGCATCTATGTCATCCCCTCAGTGTCGACCGAAGGCATTGACCGACTTGTTCTCCTTCGAGAGCTAGATTGACGTCGAACCATCTCCAAGCGAATCAGTAAGTATTCACCGTTGAAGGTACTCCAGGCACACACATGCGTCTCCTTTGATGTAGATTTTGTCCCTCTGTTTGATGCCAATACATCGATCACTGGCGGCACTGAAGCCGGTAGGACACCGTTTGACGTCACCCAAATCAACGTTGAAAATATTGATCTTTTCACCAGAGGTGGAGCATACATCAAAGAAAATATTGAGTCAGTCGCTGCTGAGTCAGTACCGTACCACTTTTAGGACCCTCAGGGTTTGTAATTCCAGCAGACGATTCTCAGTAAACTCCTCAAACTTCTAAATCTTCCACCTCCCCTGAGGATGGTATCAAGGCAGACTTTGATATTTTTCTTCGAATTTTGCTTTTGATACCTAGAAGATCTCCTGGAGGCATTATCCTTCGTAAGTCACCTCCATCTCCGTTACGGGATGCACAGTATCTATGCACATCAAAGAAGTGTAGAAGAATCCGGTCACCATCTCCTCCCATTCCTCATTCTTGCACACCCTCTTGGTCTCAAGAGGCTCATAAATAACCCACTATGCTACTCTGGCGTAGTTTGTGAAGTTTCCGCTACTTCGCACTACGCGAATTGCACATAGCACAGTGCAAACACGCGTAGCGTAGTGCAGCAGTCATTTTTTGCTTGCTCGCGGTCCTCAACGTCAAGTTGGCGACCGTGAGCAAGCAAAATGACATCCCGGCGAGACTTTTTCCTCGTTTGTGATCAGCAACATCAAGTTGCTGATCGCAAGCGTGGAAAATAAACCTCCCTGCAAGATTCTCAACGCGGGGAGGTCAGGTTTCTCATTGCGAGTGGTCGCATATGCTCGCGACCGCTCGCGATGAGAAACTACCAGTCCGCGTTGAGAAAGCTGCCGCTTGAGTAAAAATCTGCTCGAGCGGCAGAAAACAACAGCTCGCACTGTGCAAGATGCTGTTTTCAATGATTGCACAGTGCCGGATGCTTGTCCGCACTGTGCAAGCATTGAAAACGGCATCTTGCACAGTGCGAACAGGGTACTACGCAGTTCGCATAGTGCTACGCGTAGCTTGCGAAGTGCACTTCGCGTAGCTATGCGTAGCGCTACTTCGCGAACTACGCCCAGGGTTACGCATAAACACCCTCCTCTCGCGCAGGCTCAGCATCTAGCATCTCTCCCAGGGATGACATCTCCTCGTTTTATGCTAGGATGAGGGGAGCAACTAAATTGGACATTCGATTGGAGGCATTTATAACGGAGACACTCCAACCTTGAGAATCTCCAAAATCCTTTCTCCCACTGGTGTCCGGCTTATTGGCAGCAGTGGAAGTCCCATTCCTAACACCGGCAAGAGTAACCTCCACGTCTCTTCAAAAAATTTCAGGTTTGTGAGCTGGGTCCAGATTTCTTGAGGTCTTTCGCCAAACTGGACTCGTTGTAGTCTCGGTTATGACGAGGAGGTATGCGTTGGCACCCAAGACATCGGTTCCACCTGATAAAGAAAGTAATATAAGGCTGGAAAGAAAATGTGGTACTTTAGTCACTGCCCAAATAGGTAGCTAGTTTGATGGCTGTGGTGGCCTTAAATCCCTCACCGATCTACCGTAACCTTGCTCGAAGGATTTTGAGGAGATGTTGCCTGAAGCTGCTCTTATCTCCAATAAAGTCATCCGGGCCACTATTGGTTCTGCATGGTTGGTAGTGTGTGGCTTTTGCCGTGACAGCGCTCTGCTCTTCGTGTTTGTGCTGGATCACTTGGAAGCCTGACACAAATAAACTCGTATCCTACCATTTTCAGGGTGATCTTTGTTCTCTCAGCTCACCGAGTGATGAGGATGAAGAAAGAAGCGGAGACCCTAAAAGCAATGGGTCTTGAGGAGAAGAAATTCTTCAAGTCTCGGTGCAGGCCCAGAGTCCGCAATCATTCTTGAAGGGTTCAATCCCCTCAGTCTCAACAGCAGCAGCATCCTCTGCGAATCTAAGGGGGAATAAGTAGGCCTGGGCAGTAAATTCCGTTCCGCTCGCGGAATTTGGGTAATTTCGTGTTCTGCTGAGAATGCGAAATTGGCCAAAATTCTGCGGTTCGCGACTTCGTGAAATTTTTTGCTTGTTTGCGTTCTCAAAATGCGTGTTCGCAAGATATTTCCCCCCAGAGCACGCAAACATCGATCGCAAACAGGAAAAAAGCATCACGAACAAGCAATTCCGCGTGTTCGTGGAATTTCTGCGCGTTCGCTGAGATTTTTTACCATTTCGCGGAGATTTGCGTAACGCGATTATGCAAATTCCGCCCACCCCTAGGAATAAGCTCAAACTCAACCAGAAACTCTTAAGGCCATCTCTCTAGGATCAATCACGTCACCCACTCTCGTCCTCTTGCCCCTGGTCTAGGCTCTGCCCTCCTCCTGCCTGTTTCTGGTGTGTGACTGCCCATCCCCTGGTCTGGGCTCTCCGGGCCCCTCTGTCCCGGTATAAATAGCCGCCCGGGCCCCCTCTCCTCCGCCGGGTGCCGCCGGGCAGGCCTCTCTGCGGTTCCTTCTCCTTGGCAGCCGTGTGTTTTCCTTCTGGGCATTTCCCACGGTTCCTTCGGAGGAGTCTGTGTTTTACATCATGGGGTGAAAGGGGCTCCGAGGCCCTCCATGAAAGATGCAGCCGTGCCCCAGTGGCAGTGGTGTAACGAATCTTGAGAGGGCCCCCCTGCAGGGTACGTGAAGGGGACCCCTCCGGACTCAATCTAGAGCTCCCCAGCAGAAGTGTGGTGCTGACGGGGCCCCCTGGAGGGTGAGGGCCCCCCCCCGCACCGCGGGGGCTGCAAGGGCCTGTGTTACGCCCCTGCCGTGCCCTCTCCAGGGATGCAGGCTGCGGCCCGCTGCTCCCATTGGACTATTCCATGGTGAGCTAGTGGGGACGTCACACTAGTGACGTCACTTGGTGCCAGAAACCAGACCTGTCCCGGCCTGTGATTGGGCAAAAGTGCTGTCTATTCCTGGTATCTGATCGCTGTGACGTCACCCCTCTACTGCAGTTGAATAGTAGCAATGTCATTGTTTATAAATACCCATCTGCTAGCAGTGATGTCACTTCCGGTAACCTGGAATTACACAATTTTTGTCATTTATAGAGGCCCATCAACTGAGGTGAGCTGACACAAATCATGTTGCCTCCTGCAGGTGGACAGTAGCCACCCCATGACCTCAGCCTGGACAGCCATGACGTAACATCCTGTAATAGATAACCTTGAACACACCGCCTGGCCAAGGAATAATTTATTTACTTATAATATATCTATTTGGTTCCTCAGTGGTTGTATGAGTATACACGATAAAGAACTGAAAACCATAAAATGCAAATGTAATCGGATATCAGGGCCATGTCTTCCTGTAATCTGATAAGTGTGGTACGTCTTGCTTTCATAACAGACCGGGTAAACACTGCTATTAAGGGATTGTTTTGTCGTGTTTATCACCTGATGACGTAAACCTTGCCTTCTGTAGTTCAGTGACGCCGCCTTGCCACATTCTGAAATCTTATAGCTGTGATGCTATATCCTGTGATCTGAAAGTTGTGATTTAAGCTTTGAATAGCTGAGAGAAGTGACGTCATGTTGTGTGATAGAAGAAACGTCCATTTCGCGTTTCGATTGCGTCTGAAAGTGTTAATTCCAAAATGGAATCGTCTGAACCCCTAAGTGTTTCCCAAGAAGACGCAGAACCCAAATGTGTACCTTACAACACACAGAGCGCTTGGTATGGATTATGTCCAAGAGAACAAGTGGGGGCATAGCTGCTCTCGTGAGGAACACAACTGGAAATAGCTTATACTGAGCACCAGGTCACAGCATCCAGCTGTCACGCGACGGTGCCGCCTGCAGCTGGACAGCGGTTTTGTGGCTTCTTTACTCCCAGTTGATGCCGCTTCGTGTGTCACATCCGCGGTGCCATAAGAGCGATTAGGGGTGGGCAGAATGTGCCTAGTCGCGCTACGCAAAGCTCTGCGAAACTGTAAAAAATCTCTGCGAGCATGCAAAAGTTCCACGAACACCAGAATTGCTTGCTCCGCCCGTCAGCGATGCTTTTTTCCTGTTTGCGAACGCTATTTGCGTGCTCGGGGAGAAATATCTTGCGAACACGCATTTTGAAAATACGCACAAGCAAAAGATTCTGCGAAGCCACGGATCGCGGAATTTTTGTCAATTCCGCGGAACACAAAATTACCCAAAGTTCGAGAGCGGAATGGAATTTACCACCCATGCCTAGAAGCGAACTGAGGATGCGTAATCAGATTGTAGTGATGTCACTTGCCGTAATGTGATAGAAGGGGGTCTGACTTTTTTTCATTGGATGGTGGTGAAGTCACGTCCTATGACGTAATAGCAGGTTTCACATGTTTTAAGCAGACAGCTGGTATTCACTCTTTACGGAGGGTCAAAGCTGTCCAGGAGCACTGCGGACGGTACATGTTTTTACAAAGTGACTCTGATGCGACCTCCGCCGCCTTCTATAGGACTTAGGGCCAGATGTAGGTAAATACTATTTACCTATTCCTAAATACCGAATCATACCGATTCGGTATTTAAGAATAGGTAAATAGTATGTAGGTCATTTTTCGGTAAATTTTACCGATTCTGTAAAATTCGGTATTTACCGAATCGGTATTTACCGATTCGGTAATTGACATTCATTCCTATGGGCCTCCAGGCCCATAGGAATGAATGTCAATTACCGAATCGGTAAATACCGATTCGGTAAAAGGGGGAAAACATTGAAGGGTGGCAGGGTGTCACTTTGACACCTTGTTGCACCCCTCAATTGTGTATGGGTGCACATGTTGCAGACATACATGCCCTGCAACATGGCACTGTTGGAAAAGCAAAAAAAATGTTTTTTCAAAGGTTTTCATTATTTACCACCAACTTGTAGTTGGTGGTAAATAACGAATCCTTAACTGAGGAATGCACTAACTTGAGTGCTCCCTACATCCTGGATTCGGTAATTTACCGAATCGGTATGTTAAGAATTCGGTATCTTACCGAATCCTTAAATTACCGATTCGGTAAAATACCGAATCCTACAAAAATGCCACCTACATCTAAAAAGCCCAATACCGGTCGGTAACGGCCGAAATTCGGTCATTTTGGCCGTTACCGACCGGTATTGGGCGACCTACATCTACACCAACAACAGATGCACTATTTAAAGCATTCTGGGGACGGGCTCCTCTTCCCTGGTCCTTTCTGGGTCTTCGTTCAATCATTGAACTGTTCATGGCCCCGGTATGTTCCTCTGAAGGGCATCCGAGTCGAATCGTGATTGGGTTACGAGCATCACGGACACCACAGCTCACGAGGCCGAAGTTTGTTTGGGCTAATCGGGTTTATTTTTGCTGCTTCTCCGGTCTGAATACATCCAAGGGGTCAATTTCGTCCCAATTTCTGTGTCATACGACAGATCATTCCTATGGTGAAAAATGACTAAGAAAATGGGTGAAATTGTCGACGTTTCGGTCTCCGTGGTGAATATATCTGCTAGACCGTCTAATTTGTTGAATCAAGTCAAGTCAAAATGTGTATAGTGCACTACTCACCCAGAGGGTCTCAAGGCGCTTGAGGGGGGGGGGGATCGCTACTTATCAAATAGCCAAGTTTTGAGTTGTTTTCTGAAAGAGAGGTGGTTCTGTGTGAGGCGGAGGTTGGTGGGGAGAGAATGATACTCTATAATTTCATGTTACAGATGTTGTATGGAACTGGTGACCACATTAGTGGCAACAAAACATCTGTAAATCTCGGTCACTGTGTGTTTACATGTATAATGTTTTATGTACCTCCCCCCCAAATATTCTTTCTTAATATAAATTTGTATCTCAAAATAGTATACGCCTGTGCTTGTATTTTGTTCCTTCACAGTTTTTGTTTTGATCTGTCAAAATGAGTCATTAATTTTTGTGAATAATTGGTTGTAAGCTACTATTTAGAGCTTACCAGTGACGACATGTAGAAAAACACTAAATCAAGTATAAAATTAAATCCCTTCTAGGCGCCTTTACCTGTTGATACGTTAATTACCCAAGGGTCTATTGGATCCCACCCCCCTTCTTTGCACGTTTTCCAGTGTGGCACCCTCGGGTGTGGCTGCTCGTCGTCGGGGTGATGAGGCCTCTGTGGGTATGAGGTGGACTCCCCGTGGAGTGGGTGGCTTATGAAGAGGACCCGTGTAACCCCCAGTGGGTACCGGTTTCATCTTTCCACCTGACGACGCGTTTGTTTGCAGTCTTTCAGCAGTGCCTTCAGATTACACAGGGGCAAAATGTTAAATGTAGTAATAGTAATTGCTTAGTTTTTGAGCTGGATGTGGGACATTCGCAGAAATAATATGAATAAACTAGGTGTTATGAATGCAAACCCTGTTTGTAATAATTAAGGAATTATGGGCTAGATGTATCAAGCTTTTTTCTTGTCGCAAACGCTGCGATTCACAAAATAGCAGCGTTTGCGACAAGAAAAACGGGAAATGAGATGTATCATGCAAAAAGTTTGCAATATTAAGGAATCGCAAATTTTGCGATTCCTTAACATTGCGCAAGCATTTAAGAAATCGCAAATTGCGATTTCTTAAATGCTATGTATGAAACATTTCATTTTAGCGAATTATGGCTAAGAAATCGCACATTACCACCAACTTGTAGTTGGTGGTAATTTGCGAATTCTTTTACAAATGCACTTTTTGCAATTTGTAAAGGTGCCATGTGACGCTCATACATGCTCTTAGGGCATGTATGTGCGCCATATGCGTACACATGTCATTTTCAGGGGTGCAGCAGGGTGTCCTTGAGACACCCCTGCACCCTTGAAATTATTCTCAATTTGCGATTAGCAAATTGCGAAACGCAAATTGAGAATAATTTCACATTCATTCCTATGGGCCTCCTGGCCCATAGAAATGAATGGGAAATTATTCCTTATTTGCGATTAGCAATTTTCTAATCGCAAATAAGGAATTTTAAGAAATCGCTAAAAAATAGCGAATTTCTACATACATGCCATTTTGCAATTCCCAAATAGCGATTCCTTAAATATCGCTATTTGGAAATCGCAAAAGGGTATGTTGATACATCTAGCCCTAAGTTCTCTGCAAACTGGGGAGGTCAGGGGCTGAACGTAACTTGAGACACACTGGCACTTGGTCTGTTCCCTTTAGCTGCTGAGATTTCGAAAAACTCCATATCTGAGGCTATTGCATATGTTAAGGATTATCAGTGCTATACCATGGAATGCCAAACGCTTTTCCCCCCCCAAAATTAATTTTTTTAAATATTTTAATATTTTTAACTTAGGTTTTTTTATTATTTGTATTTCTAAAATATATAATTAGTGGTGATAAATGATTAATGTCCTGTATTTTATTGTGTCTTTAGTGATTGAAATTGTGGAAATAAAGCCTACTTTGACTTTGAAAATGTTAAATGTATGCTTTGGGAGCGGTAATTTCAAGTTGAAGCTTCTTGTTTTACTTGAGTTTTGTGTCCGCCCCCCTCCCCCGTCCCTCCCAGGGTGCCCCTCGACATCGTAGGGTGACCAGGCGTCCCGGGTTTGCCAGGAAAGTCCCGGTTTTCCACCAGTTGCCCTGGCAGATTTCGGCAATGTCGGCTTATGTCCTGGTTTTTGGGGTGAGGCACTTTTTGGGTGTTGTAAAGCTGTGCTTGTTAGCAGCTGTTATAAGTAAGCAATTTAATTAATAGGTATGAAGTTGCTTCTAGGAATTACATTTTATTTATTTTCTTCATGCCTCGTCTGTGCTCCTATGTTGATGAGTTGTCATTCTGCGGATTGAAAATGTATAGGGTGACCAGGCCTCCCCGTTTTGCCAGGACGGTCCCTGTTTTTAACCAGCTGTCCCAGCAAATTTTAAGAAATTTAGCTAATGTCCCGGTTTTTAGAGAGGGTCGACTGAAAACGGTGGGAGGTGTTTTTTATGTTTTACAAAGCAGGGATAGTTAGCAGTTGTTTCAAGAAAGCAATTTAAATAACAGGCAAGCTACTGGGTTTAAAAATTGCATTTTATGTGTGTTCTTACGGCCTGTTCTGTAATTCTCTGCTGAGGAGCTCTCTCATCGCTTGAAGTAAAATTATAGTCCTTCTTCTATTTTTGTGAAATGTCCCGATTTTTGGCTTTAAAATTCTGGTCACCCCAAAAATTGAGTCCTTCTAATCTTTTTCCAAAATGTCCCAGTGTTCGGTTCTCAAGATCTGGTCACCCTACACGAGGTGTGATTCGGTGCCCCACACACCCATCACCAGTGGCACCCACTTCCGGCGGTCGTGCCAGCGCGGTGGGGGGTCAAAGCGCCCAGACGGGGGCTTCTGGGAGGAGGGCGAGGACAGTGTCCGGGAAAATGAGAGGCGCCTCCCCTTCTGCCGACTCCGGAGCCCTCTGGGGGGTGTACCCACCCCGGTCCTGCTCACCCCGGCCCCCTCCCATGGGCCCCCTGCCATCTGCTTCCGTCGCCCCTCTGGTGCCCTCTGCCCTCGCTATCCCGGGTCTTGGCATGCTGCCTATGCCTGGGCCTTTCACCCCTCCCCCTCCTTGTACTCGCCTCCCTCCGGTCCTACCCCTCTCTTGTCCTGCCCGCTCTACCCTTCTCCGGGCTCTACCTACCCCTCTCATCGTGCTCGCCTTGGGCCTTCGCCCCTCGCCCTCTTGTACTGTCCTCCTGCCTGTCCCTGGTCCTTCTGCCCCCCGTACTGCCCTCCTGCCTGTCCCTGGTCCTTCTGCCCCCCGTGCTGTCCTCCTGCCTGTCCCTGGTCCTTCTGCCCCCCCCCCCGTACTGTCCTCCTGTCTGTCCCTGGTCTTTCTGCCCCCCGTACTGTCCTCCTGCCCCGCCGGCAGAGGCCTGCATCTGCGGCTGCCGTGTGAAGGTGCTTGCCCCGGCCCCCTCAGAGCCGGCTGCCCTCACTGGAATTGGTGAAGCGCTGGTGAAGGCCTGAGGGTTTCTGGCCGCGCCGTAGCCCGGCCTGCGGTCCACCCAGCCGCCCTCAGCAATGGGAGGGGGATCTGTGCGTCCGAACCGGGCCTCATGGGACCCACCACCGCTGCCCCCCTCCCAGGCTTGCTGCTGGCCAGGTGTAACGGTAGGGTCTGGTGGGGTGGCCTTCGGCCCCACCCTCTCAGGTCGATGGTAGCCGGGTGCCTTCGGCGACCCCCAAGACCCAGCTCTACTGCGGCTCTTTCCACCTGTAGTGCGTACTGTGCTCCTGAGTCAGGATAATGTCTGCCCTCTCCAGACGTGAGTCCTGTGCTCACTACACCACTGGAGTCAAGCTATCCTGGCTGATGACGACTGATAGCCAGAAACCGGTCCCAGGATGCTTGTTTCCGGTCCAGGGAAGACCTGGCTTGTCAGTTCGGGCTGGACTGTTCCCATGAGGCACAGGGTCAGACTGATTTGCATATGGCCATGTCTGAACTGGCATTGCACACAATATAAGAAAGGCTGCTACAAATCGCACAAAAATGTTTGAGGTAAAGTGCTTTCAAAATATAGATTTTAGTAATTCCCAGACTGTACATAGTGCAATTTTCTTTTATAACTGTCCATTAAAAGGACGATTCACGGCTTGGCTGGTAGCTCCCTTACAATACCACTCAAAAAGAATAAATGTGTCAGGAAGCTTCAAGTGGTTCCATCAATGAAAGCCAATACCGGCTTCCAAGCACCCTTTACATTTGCAGCCTGACCAGCTGCCCATATTTAAATTTCTTTCAAACAAGCAGGCACCCTGGCAGGAAGGCTTGTTTAGCTGTCTGCCCCTCCCTCGGTTTCACAGCACAGGATTCTGCCTGCCTTACACTGCAGCTGAAGCATTTCAGCTCTTGGAACTAACTGGGACCGTTCTGTTTCCCAAAAGTTCAGAAACTGTTTTTCCTAAATTAAAAAAGTATGGGCGGGTCGTGCCCCTCAGATCCCGCCCGCTTCCATCACTAACCGCATCCCATCACACCCCATGGGCTCGGCTCGCCCATCACACGGGTGCATAGCTCGAGTGGTTAGATAACGCCAGAGAGCTCTAGTGGTTGACCCTTCAGAGGGTCTGCGAGGCTGCCAGGGGGCTTACCTACCGTCTGAAGGTTGGGTAGGGCCGGACTGGCCATAGCGGGCCCTGGGCGTTTCCCTGGTAGGCCGCTAGGGTGGGGGCTGGTTTTGGGCCGCTGTGTGGCCGTTTTTTGTTACCGGGGGTCGACAATATCGGCCCCCTGTATCAACATCAGCCGAAACCGGCCCTCGCAAACTGCTCAGATGCATTCCCCCTCTTCCCAGGGGGTACCGGCTGAGCAGTTTGCCAGGGCCGGTGTCTGTTCCCAGTCCGGCCCTGAGGTTGTGAAAGAAAACTCAGTCAGCTCACTGCCGAGCTTCACGTAGAGCAGGATTCTCGCGAGACCTGCTCGTCAGTCGCCTCTTCATACCTGGGTGACTCAGACTTCAGTCTTGCGTCCATCTGTGGTCACCATGTGCCCACCTTTGCATCTCTGGCCCCTCCTTGCCTCCTGCGCAAGGCGTCCGCACTCCCTACTATGGCCTCAAGCCGTACATCCCTGCTCAGGCCGTGTCCGGTGGCTCAGTGGACTAATGCATCCACTGTAGGGGCCTCTGTTCGACCTCATGGTCACCAATTGTAATCCCGATGGGTCCACTCAGCCTTTCATCCATACGAGGGCGATAAAATGAGTACCATTGAGTTGGGTAACAATATACATCTGTTATTCAGCGCCTTGAGTCCCTTGGGTGATACGTGCGCTTTACAAATACACATGTTATGTTGTTATGTTATGCTCAGCCCCCAGGGTACCCCCTCCGTCAAGCCCCCTGTGCACACCAGGCCTATGCTAGTACGGTGGAGTTCACTCCAGGATAGCACTGAGTTCTTGGCTCCTCCTGCGGTGCAATGCAGCTATCATCCGCTGTCCCCACGCCTGAAAGAGGGGATGGTGTGCATGTAGGGTGACCAGGCCTTGAGAACTAAAAACCAGGACATTTTGCAAAAAGAGAAGGTTTGCAATTTTACGTCAACGGAGCAGCGCAGAATGACAGCTCTTATCGTAGGAAGAGAGAAGAGGCACAAAGAAAATGAATAAAATGTTATTTATAAAACCAGCATCATACCTGTTAATTAAATTGCTTACTTATAACAGCTGCTAACTAGCATAGCTTTAGAACACCCAGTAAGTGCCTCTCACTGGTTTCAGTCGACCTCCTCTAAAACCAAGGACATGAGCAAAATTGTGTAAATCTACCGGGACCGCTGGTGAAAAAAGCGGGACTGTCCCGGCAAATCCCGGTTTCCTGGTCACCCTATATACATGGTACAGAAACACAATGCAGAGTTTTTGTGAACTGCTCTTTTTTTCCATTTTGTCCTCACAGGTGTTCGCCCATCCTTGGGTCACCAAGTGGGGCGGACACCTCTCGTGGGATGTATGTCGTTACCACCATGCTTTTACAACGCATGCCTTTACCACGCAACTTTTACAACGCAAGTCGTTACAACGACTTGCGTTGGGGGGCGCTGCATAGTGAATAGTTTAATTTACTATTCCAACTCCAGTGCCCGTGGATAGTAGGGAAGGTTTTGGATAATAAATTAAACTGTTTCCTATCCTAGAGCGCCCCCCAGCGCAAGTCGTTGTAACGACTTGTGTTGTAAAAGTTGCGTGGTAAAGGTAGTGCGTGGTAAAAGTTGCGTTGTAAACGCTGTTTACCCCTCTCGTGACAACAGAGAGCGGGACCCCTTGTCGTCGGGGTCTTTACCCCCAGGGGACCCTAAGCCTATGAAAGTGTTCATATGACGTGGTAAGGGGAGGCAGGAACAGGCAGCAGGCGTGGCCAGGCACCACCTCAAGGCACTCAGCACTTGTCCTGCCAACTAGAGCTTAGGCGTAAACAAAAAACTCATTTTCCATTAGTCCAGTGGGGAGGCCTCCGTGGGAGGGGGGGTTATTCAGTCACGTGTCATTTCCACAGCAGAGGCACCACAGCGCGTGCCATCCCATAGGACCCTAAGTACAAGGAGAATGGTCCAAGTTTGCGCAATTATTCATAGATATTCTGTCTTACTCCATAAAGACGTTCACCTCATACATGTATCATTATTCATTGATTAACAAAGTGAACAAATAAAGCTTGCAATATTCAAAGTCTGATTGTATTTATTCTTACAATCGTGTACGTTATGAATTGCTGCATCACAGAAAGAACTTTTTTTCTTCAAAGTTTCTAAACGTAATTTTCAAATCATTACAGCGATGGTGCTCTCAGTGAAGTTAGAAGGGGATGTAATTGGGTTTGTGAGGGACTGGGTAAAGGTGGTGTGACATTGATAGAATCACATTAAAATCAGTAGGCCTTTACACTAAAGCTAGTACACATGTTCCCTAATCCCATCACACATAGGCTAGACAAATCCATTGCGTTGAATCCTATGGCGCGTTGGGTTGGTGTAGTCTACGTTTCGGCCCCTGTCTGTGTGTAAGGGTTATTCTTGCCTCATGTTGGGGTCTTCGTCAGGACAGATAGAAAATGTGAGCACATTCATGAAACGGTCGGCATCTGAACTGTCACTGCGTGGGCCAACGTGGGCTCCTAAAAGTTTTGGGAAATGCTCATGTGGTCGAACATACAATTTCACTCATGTCACGGTTTTTGGACCAGTAGATGCCGCTTTCTTTATTCAATGTGTGCCTGGCATCATTCTGTATCAAAGGACGTGGGAGACCCAATATACCCTTGTAGGCTTGGGCAGTAGCTGGTTCAAGTAAGGGGTGGCTACAAGGGATTTAGTTTGTAGATCAGTAAGGGTATATATAGTAATTATTCATAGGTTCTTTCAATAAATTGAACCAGATGTATCCACAGGATTACTCAAATATAATCACCGATTTTTATACAGATAAAACAATATAGTCACGAGAAGAAGCACACAGCAGAGAAAGGTTATGTTTCAAATTTTTGTATTAAGATCAATCACAGAGAAAATTTCATGGGGACAAACCATAGAACAAAACTTTCAAATAAAAGTCATGAAAAGCAGTATATCTAAATCAGCTGGTCATTTCATAACAATCCATCAACTTCATTAATACATGAGGAAAGACCAAAATCATAAATGCATAATGGTGTCCTTCAGTGCAAATAATGCTGAGAAGTTGTCAGCGTTAACTCTGCCATCCGAAAAAACCGTGACATGAGTGACATTGTATGTTCGACCACAGGAGCATTGCCCAAAACTTTTAGGAGCCGATAAAATAAGTGGGGGGGGGACGGCGTCCACCCGTGTGGTACCCTGACTCGAGCCCTGCTAGCGCCACTTGTTATCGACCCGTTAAAACCGCAGTCGCCAGCTCTAAGCAGCATAGATCACAGGAAGCTCCTCTCCTTGGAACCTGCAGCTTCGGTTTCCCATCAGCTATTTGGTTTCTTGACATACTCCGCTGTGCCGTATGTTTGCAAAATACATGATTTTAGTGAGAAGAATTTGGCTAAACATTTTAAACTGCTTTTAGAAAACTCATGGATAGCAAATTAAAGTCTGGTCAGGAGTGCAGTCTTGGCGCGGAGGCGGATCAGAGTCGCTGGGTCCTGGGCCCGACTTCGCCCGCAGTGGTCCTTGGGCCTTGGAGTCATTGTTTGCTTGGAAATTAGGGCCTTTACCCTTTTTTATATGATAGCTTGGATTCTGCCTTTTTAAGTATGCTTGCCTTGACCGATGACGAGCTTGTTTTTCGTATAATCACATTTCTGAGAATTGCTACTCGGGCATGTAAGACAATGCTCAACTCTTGCGTTTTTAAGTCATGGATGGATAAACGTATAATTGTTGATAATGAATGTCCTGTTTTATTTACAACTTTGTTCCTGTATCTCTGTGTTTTAGAACTGTAAATCTTTTTTAGCATCTATTGTTACTCTTCTTTTGTCATTTACATGTCTTTTTACTATTTTGTACTTTTATGGATACAAATGTTTATCCGAATAAAGTTTATGAACTGAACTGGAACTGGAAATAAGGGCCCGGTGTGGATCTTAAAGTGATGCTCCTGCTTGGGGCCCTTGACTGATGAAAGCCCGTGTGCTTCCAGATCAGAGGGAATTGGCAGATGGATGCTTCTGTCCTTTCAGCCTGAAATGAGCGGCCAATCAATAGCTTGTCTTAATCAATGATTATTTGTGCTGATTGATGAGGTTTCTCAGAGCCTCTCTCTGTCCTTGGAAAGTTTTATTGTGCCCTGCCTGCTCTGCATTGCTCCTACTCACTGTGGTGTGTATACGTGTTGCATCGTCTACATTTTGGGTACCTCCATATCGTGGACCCGACCTGCCTTCCCGGGGCTGATGCGGGAGCGGCGAGGCAGGTTGAGGGTGAGAGGCCGCAGCATATGTGATGCTTTGGGACCTGTTCCGGATCTTCTTGGTGATTCCTGCGTAGAGTGCGTTGCCGTGGTCAAGCTTGCTGGTGATCGGAGACGAAGTGGCCATTTTGCTGGTGTTGTCCGATCGTCATTGGAACGTGTTTCATGGCCTCCAGAGTGTGGAAGCGGGTGGAGGTCAGTGTGTTTACTTGGTTGTTGTGTACAGCTTGTTGTCCAGTAGGATTCCCCGGTTTCTGGCGTGGGTGGTGGGGGTAGGTGTGGGCCCAGGTCAGCTGCCCACCAGGTGGAGTCCCAAGCAGAGGCTTTCCTTCCAAGGATCACCCCTTTGTTTTGCCTGTGTCGACTTTGAGGCGGTTGGGTTACCTCAAAGTGTGGCTACCACTGACACCCTCAACTGCACAGGGGGTGAGGACCTGGGGGTATCCGCCCAGCCTGGGCCACAGAGATGCAAACACACGCGCCCTAGAGCCATTCATAGTAGACCCTTCCTCACCACAGGCCCTGAAGTGGGATTTGTGGGTAGAGTGCTTGAGCGTCACCTTTGCGGCACCGACCGTAGACACCGACTGAAAACAGCCACTGCTCCTCCACCTAACAGGGCTAGATATTTACACACTGTCACAAACTTTATCTCCGGCAGATCCTCCATACACACGCACACACACACACGACACACTTGTCACCACAGCACTCATTGCCTATTTTAAGCCACATCCTATCTGGTTTATGAGATATAGGTGCAGTGGCAAGCACAACAAGATCCTGATGAATCGAACAACACTTCCTGCAGTCGCCTCGAAGCGCTGGCCAGCACTTGTGCATTTACAGATGAAACTGAGGAAATCCGGGTGCAAATCCCACAGGGTTGTCCCTTGGCGAGGTTAAGACAACACATTCTGTAAGAGCTGGTAAAGTCGCGGCAGGACATTCTCGTGCTAGGGCAGTCCAAAGAACGATTGTAAGCCAGATCTCAACACAAGAAGGTTGTGTTGAATAAACTGATCAAAAGTGAGCCTGTGAATCAGATCTAAATGATATGATTGATTGATCTTGAGGGGCGACACCGACAAAGAGTGAAGGAAGCAGCAAAGTCCGAAGACCATGAGGACAGTTTGGACGAGAATGAGCTTACTGCCTGCACTCTAGCAAGTGTCAAGACTTTGCGAGAATAATAAAGTGGTAGGCATCCGATGAAGACAAGCTGTGGCTAACAGATATTATTGTTGTTTATCATTTTTGGGGGGAATTTTGAGTTGGGGTTTAGTATGAGTGGCCTACAGGGCGGCGCCCAATATACCCAGCTTGGGGCTATGGTGATGGTTCGAGCCCATGATGTTGACGAGCGGAGTATTAAAAAGCATCACTCAAGGCAGCTGAGCATCAACTATCTATCTATCTATCTATCTATCTATCTATCTATCTATCTATCTATCTATCTATCTATCTATCTATCTATCTATCTATCTATCACCCTCACTCACTCACTCACTCACTCTATCTATCTATCTCCCTCACTCACTCACTCACTCACTCACTCTATCTATCTATCTATCTATCTATCTATCTATCTATCTATCTATCTATCTATCTATCTATCTATCTATCTATCTATCTATCTATCTATCTATCTATCTATCACCCTCACTCACTCACTCACTCACTCTATCTATCTATCTCCCTCACTCACTCACTCTATCTATCTATCTATCTATCTATCTATCTATCTATCTATCTATCTATCTATCTATCTATCTATCTATCTATCTATCTATCTATCTATCTATCTCCCTCACTCACTCACTCTATCTATCTATCTATCTATCTATCTATCTATCTATCTCTCTATCTATCTATCTATCTATCTATCTATCTATCACCCTCACTCACTCACTCACTCTATCTATCTATCTCCCTCACTCACTCACTCTATCTATCTATCTATCTATCTATCTATCTATCTATCTATCTATCTATCTATCTATCTATCTATCTATCTCCCTCACTCACTCACTCTATCTATCTCCCTCACTCTATCTATCGATCTATCGATCTATCGATCTATCTATCTATCTATCTATCTATCTATCTATCTATCTATCTATCACCCTCACTCACTCACTCTATCTATCTATCTCCCTCACTCTATCTATCTATCTATCGATCTATCTATCTATCTATCTATATCTATCTATCTATCTATCTATCTATCTATCTATCTATCTATCTATCTATCTATCTATCTATCTATCTATCTCTCTCTCTCTATCTCTCTCTCTATCTATCTCTATCTATCTATCTATCTATCTATCTATCTATCTATCTATCTATCTATCACCCTCACTCACTCACTCACTCTATCTATCTATCACCCTCACTCACTCACTCTATCTATCTATCTATCTATCTATCATCTATCTATCTATCTATCTATCTCCCTCACTCACTCACTCTATCTATCTATCTATCTCCCTCACTCTATCTATCGATCTATCTATCTATCTATCTATCTATCTATCTATCTATCTATCTATCTATCTATCTATCTATCTCCCTCACTCTATCTATCGATCTATCTATCTATCTATCTATCTATCTATCTATCTATCTATCTATCTATCTATCTCTCTATCTCTCTATCTATCTCTCTATCTCTCTATCTATCTCTCTATCTATCTCTCTATCTCTCTATCTATCTCTCTATCTATCTCTCTATCTCTCTATCTATCTCTCTATCTATCTCTCTATCTATCTCTCTATCTATCTCTCTATCTATCTATCCATCCATCTATCCTGCGTGTTGCCAGACTGGGCCACGTGTGGGCCCTAAACATAAGACTGACCTAAAGAATGTGTAGAAACAGAGCCCGGGGAGGTGAGTCGCCCAAACATCTGGACATCTTTGCAGCATCAACCTAACAGGAGACTGGGGTCTGGGCTTGTGTCGCTGCAGTGCTGTGGGACTGTCTCGCCGCGGGAAGGGTGGCTCTCGTAACATAAACACGTGTATTTGTAAAGCGCACTTATCACCCGTGGGTCTCAGGGCGCTGAATAACAGATGTTTGTTACCCAACTCAATGGTACTCATTTTATCGATCTCAGAGGGATGAAAGGCTGAGTGGACCCACCAGGATTTGAACCTTTGACCATGAGGTCAAGCACAGACCCCTGCAGAGTATGCATTAGCCCACTGAGCCACCAGACCTGGTGAGGGGGGGGGGGGTCTCTCTCACCTCCGATAACCCCAGCTTCTCCCCTTCGAGTTCAAGCGTGTGACAGGTGATCTCCGGGGCAGGAGACCTCGGAGGGCAGAGGGCGCGCGTGTTGATCCTGGCGCGGCGTCTGGCAGGTGTGCTCCTGGGCAGGCGCACTCCGAGGGCGCCCGCGTTGCTCCTGGCACGGTGCCCCGCTAAGCTGTGAACACGATGGACCGAGGGTGGCGTTTCCGGCTGCAGTAGCAGAGCGGGTGCGAAAAAGCAAAGAAGCCAGGCCGCTCGGGCCAGGCCTAACTCGGGAGCACCGCGGATGCTAAGTGCCCGGGCTCACTGCTGCTAGCAGCCCCCCCTGTTGCCAGGGCCCCCTACTGCCAGCCCCCCCTGCTGCCAGCCCCCCCTGCTGCCAGCCCCCCCTGCTGCCAGGCCCCCCTGCTGCCAGGCCCCCCCCCCTGCTGCTAGGGCCCACCGCTGCCAGGGCCCACCGCTGCCAGGGTCTCCTGCTGCCAGGGCTCACTGCTGCTAGGGCCCACCGCTGCTAGGGCCCACCGCTGCTAGGGCCCACCGCTGCCAGGGCCCACCGCTGCCAGGGTCTCCTGCTGCCAGGGCTCACTGCTGCCTGGGCTCACTGCTGCCTGGGCCCACCGCTGCTAGGGCCCACCGCTGCCAGGGCCCACCGCTGCCAGGGTCTCCTGCTGCCAGGGCTCACTGCTGCCTGGGCTCACTGCTGCTAGGGCCCACCGCTGCTAGGGCCCACCGCTGCCAGGGCCCACCGCTGCCAGGGTCTCCTGCTGCCAGGGCTCACTGCTGCCTGGGCTCACTGCTGCTAGGGCCCACCGCTGCTAAGGCCCACCGCTGCTAGGGCCCACCGCTGCTAGGGCCCACCGCTGCTAGGGCCCACCGCTGCCAGGGCCCACCGCTGCCAGGGTCTCCTGCTGCCTGGGCTCACTGCTGCTAGGGCCCACCGCTGCTAGGGCCCACCGCTGCTAGGGCCCACCGCTGCTAGGGCCCACCGCTGCTAGGGCCCACCGCTGCCAGGGCCCACCGCTGCCAGAGTCTCCTGCTGCCAGGGCTCACTGCTGCCTGGGCTCACTGCTGCTAGGGCCCACCGCTGCTAGGGCCCACCGCTGCTAGGGCCCACCGCTGCCAGGGTCTCCTGCTGCCAGGGCTCACTGCTGCCTGGGCTCACTGCTGCTAGGGCCCACCGCTGCTAGGGCCCACCGCTGCTAGGGCCCACCGCTGCCAGGGTCTCCTGCTGCCAGGGCTCACTGCTGCTAGGGCCCACCGCTGCTAGGGCCCACCGCTGCTAGGGCCCACCGCTGCTAGGGCCCACCGCTGCTAGGGCCCACCACTGCCAGGGCCCACCGCTGCCAGGGTCTCCTGCTGCCAGGGCTCACTGCTGCTAGGGCCCACCGCTGCTAGGGCCCACCGCTGCTAGGGCCCACCGCTGCTAGGGCCCACCGCTGCTAGGGCCCACCGCTGCTAGGGCCCACCGCTGCCAGGGTCTCCTGCTGCCAGGGCTCACTGCTGCTAGGGCCCACCGCTGCTAGGGCCCACCGCTGCTAGGGCCCACCGCTGCCAGGGCCCACCGCTGCCAGGGTCTCCTGCTGCCAGGGCTCACTGCTGCCAGGGCTCACTGCTGCCAGGGCCCACCGCTGCTAGGGCCCACCGCTGCTAGGGCCCACCGCTGCTAGGGCCCACCGCTGCTAGGGCCCACCGCTGCTAGGGCCCACCGCTGCCAGGGCCCACCGCTGCCAGGGCCCACCGCTGCCAGGGTCTCCTGCTGCCAGGGCTCACTGCTGCCTGGGCTCACTGCTGCTAGGGCCCACCGCTGCTAGGGCCCACCGCTGCTAGGGCCCACCGCTGCTAGGGCCCACCGCTGCCAGGGTCTCCTGCTGCCAGGGCTCACTGCTGCCAGGGCTCACTGCTGCTAGTGCCCACCGCTGCTAGTGCCCACCGCTGCTAGGGCCCACCGCTGCCAGGGCCCACCGCTGCCAGGGCCCACCGCTGCCAGGGCCCACCGCTGCCAGGGCCCACCGCTGCCTGGGCTCACTGCTGCCTGGGCTCACTGCTGCTAGGGCCCACCGCTGCCAGGGTCTCCTGCTGCCAGGGCTCACTGCTGCCTGGGCTCACTGCTGCTAGGGCCCACCGCTGCTAGGGCCCACCGCTGCTAGGGCCCACCGCTGCCAGGGTCTCCTGCTGCCAGGGCTCACTGCTGCCTGGGTCGGAAGTCTGCTCGGCCTGGGTACTGTGTCCCCCTCGCACACCCCCGCACTGCGGTCCTGCTTTTATGGGGTTGACCCCTTTCCCAAAAGCCCTCTCTCCCCGGGAACCTGACTTTATTCTGAAGAAAGCTGCGCTTAGTAGACAAAGGTGCAAAGGTCGCGCTTCGTGCCCACTTCCCCTGGGACAGTCTTGCTGCCAAAGAAGCGGTTCACTGCTGGCATGAAGCCCTCTGCCACCGTCTCAGGTGGGACCTGGTGCCTCGATGGGCCTGGGGTAGGCACGGCTTGAGACTGATCTTTCTGGTGGCGTTGGCATCAGCAGTGGCACAGTGGTTGGGATCACTTCCTGCTCCCTGGTGGAGGGCTAGTTACAGGAGGCTGGTGGCTGGCCTCTCTGTGGTGGCGTGGGCATGAGCAGGGGCAACGTGGTTGGCTTCGCTTCCTGATGGAGGGCTGGTCACAGGAGGCTGGTGGCTGGCCTCTCTGTGGTGGCGTGGGCATCAGCATTGACACCGTGGTTGGCATCGCTTCCTGATGGAGGGCTGGTCACAGGAAGCCGGTGGCTGGCCTCTCTGTGGTGGCGTGGGCATCAGCATTGACACCGTGGTTGGCATCGCTTCCTGATGGAGGGCTGGTCACAGGAGGCTGGTGGCTGGCCTCTCTGTGGTGGCGTGGGCCTCATCATTGACACCGTGGTTGGCATCGCTTCCTGATGGAGGGCTGGTCACAGGAGGCTGGTGGCTGGCCTCTCTGTGGTGGCGTGGGCCTCAGCATTGGCACCGTGGTTGGCATCGCTTCCTGATGGAGGGCTGGTCACAGGAAGCCGGTGGCTGGCCTCTCTGTGGTGGCGTGGGCATCAGCATTGACACAGTGGTTGGCATCGCTTCCTGATGGAGGGCTGGTCACAGGAGGCTGGTGGCTGGCCTCTCTGTGGTGGCGTGGGCATCAGCATTGACACCGTGGTTGGCATCGCTTCCTGATGGAGGGCTGGTCACAGGAGGCTGGTGGCTGGCCTCTCTGTGGTGGCGTGGGCATCAGCATTGACACCGTGGTTGGCATCGCTTCCTGATGGAGGGCTGGTCACAGGAAGCCGGTGGCTGGCCTCTGTGGTGGCGTGGGCATCAGCATTGACACCGTGGTTGGCATCGCTTCCTGGTGGAGGGCTGGCCACAGGAGGCTGGCGGCTGGCATATCCGTGGTAGCGTGGGCATGTGCAGTGGTACCGTGGTTAGGATCGCTTCCTGCTCCCTGGTGGAGGGCTGGCTATAGGAGGCTGGTGGCTGGCATCTCTGTGGTGGCGTGGGCATCAGCATTGGCACCGTGGTTGGCATCGCTTCCTGATGGAGGGCTGGTCACAGGAAGCCGGTGGCTGGCATCTCTGTGGTGGTGTGGGCATGTGCAGTGGCACCGTGGTTGGCATCGCTTCCTGATGGAGGGCTGGTCACAGGAAGCCGGTGGCTGGCATCTCTGTGGTGGCGTGGGCATGTGCAGGGGCACCGTGGTTGGCATCGCTTCCTGATGGAGGGCTGGTCACAGGAAGCTGGTGGCTGACCTCTCTCGTGGCGTGGGCATTAGCAGTGGCACCGTGGTTGGCATCGCTTCCTGGTGGAGAGCTGGTCAGAGAAGGCAGGCGGCTGGGGTCTCCCTGGTGGCGGGCTAGTCCCAGAAGGCTGGCGGCTGCTGCTTCATGCCCACCTAGACTTCAATATCCGAGGTGACCCCTCTCCCTTGACATTCAAGGATAGTTGGTGACCGGACGGTGTTAACCACCTATGTTTGTTTTTCTCTATCTCCGCTGCACTCTTTTCTTATTTTTCATGCTGTATTTTACCGCCTTCCTACTATGTAATGCAATTTCCTTCTGTTTTTTACAGTGTGTATGTAAAGCGCTCGGATACCTATGGTCAAGCTAGCGCTATATAAAACTTTAAAAATAAATAAACAAGTGAGCTTGTGAGATGTGTGGTTGTACCCCCTGCACCCCGCCACACTGAAAGAATATCCAGAGCTTGAGGTTTCAATAAAGCACCCAGTGACCTCCTCCCATTTAGTGTTTGTGCCTCACCCCTCCTCAGTAGAGACCGCCCCTTTAGTGGAGGAGAGGACGGCCTCCCCCCCACCAACCCTAGCTTAGTCCACCTCTTCAAGAGAGTCTCATATGTGATGCACATATTTGTCTCTCCTCCCCCCACACCTACAGTCATGTGCAGCACTAGCTAGAGCCCCTCCCCCCGTTCTGGGAGAGCTTGCACTTGTGGTCTGTGGTTGCAAGCCGACCGTTGGAGGAGGCGCGCGCTGCGCTGTGGTCAGGGCTCGGGACCCCTCTGTTGAAGGACCCATGTGACATGTACTGCTTCTTAATCACTCCCATATGATGGCCTAGAAGTTTATTTTATTTTATTTTAAAAGTTTTATATAGCGCTAGCTTGACCCGTGGGTATCACAGCGCTTTACATACACACTGTAAAAAACAGAAGTAAATTGCATTGCGTAGTAGGAAGGCGGTAAGGAAGCAAAACAGAGATAAAAAATGACAGCATGTAAAATAAGTAAACAGTGCAGCGGAGGGAGAGAAAAACAAACAAAGGTGGTTAACACAGTCCGGTCGCCACTATCCTTGAGTGTCAAGAGAGAGAGGAGTCAACTCGGATATTGAAGTCTAGGTTAGTTGACGTTGGTCAGGAAAGTATTTGTTTATGAGATGGAGTTTCAGGTCCCTTTTGAAACAGGAGAAGGAGGGCTTGCATCTGAGCACTCCAGGGAGAGCGTTCCACATCCTGGGAGCGTTGCCAGAAAACGATCGGTGTTGGGTGGTTTTCTTATTCAGTTTTGGAGGGATAAGAACGAGTGAGTTGGAGCTTCTCAGCGTTCTGGATTGACCTGCTCTTACCCGTTTGTTGTTCAGGTAGTTGGGGGCCGGAGAGTGAAGGGTTTTGTGTGTGATGCAGGCCAGCTTGTAAATACACCTCCCTTCCATGGGAAGCCAGTTGAGAGCTGGAGTGATGTGTTCAAACCTTTTCACTGCAGATATGAGTTGAGCGGCCATGTTCAACACTCCCCTTAGTGGGGCTAGGTGAGTTTCTGTAGTCCCTGTTAGGACGGCATTCCCGTAGTCGATTTTGGAGAGAACTAGGGAGTGGACTACTGTCTTGAGGTCATCATGTGGAAGAAAAGGTTTCACTTTCTTGAGGTGTTTTAGTGAGAAAACAGCACTTTTTGCAGAGTTTTTGATGTGGGCCTCCATTGAAAAGTTCTTGTCAAGGGTGATGCCTAGAGACTTACCTGAGTCAGACAGGACGAGGGGGCAGTTGAGGGCAACCAGATTCTTGAGCCACTCTTGGATTGGCCGGTGGTTGCTTTTTGGAGAGAATAGGATTAGTTCCTTTTTATCTGGGTTGAGCTTCAAGTGGTTTGCGTTGAACCAAGTTTGGATCTCAGAGTGACATTGAGGTGTCGGATGTCGCTGGGAGACTTGATTTTGAAATAGTCGGGTGTCATCAGCGTAACGGTGGTAATTAACTCCAGCTTTTTTCAAGATGATTGTGGGGGGCGCCATGAAGAGATTGAAGACGGACGGGGAGAGGATCGAGCCTTGCGGGACCCTAAGTGTGACATTTGTTGGCTTCGAGAGACAGGAGTTGATTTTAATTTGTTGTGAGCGGTGTTGAAGGAAGAAGGTAAACCATTTTAGTACTGTGCCATTAATGCCGGAGCGCTTCGACAAGGTCTCCAGAAGCGCTGGATGATTAACCGTGTCAAATGCCGCAGATAGGTCAATAAGGATGAGAAGGCAGGCGTCCCCTTCATCTAAAGCCTTGTGAATAGCGTCGGAGACGTTGAGCATAGCTGTTTCAGTGCTACAGCCTTTCCTGAATCCTGATTGAAAGGTGTTGAAGAGGTTGAACTCATCAATGTCTTTGTTGAGTTGGTGGAGAACGCATTTCTCCAATGTTTTTGCAAGGAACGGGAGGTTGGAGATAGGTCTGAGGTTGTTATGATCATTAGGGTCGACCCTGGTTTCTTAAGAATGGGTGTGATTTGTCTTAGTTGAAGGGAGTCTGGGACACGGCCTGAGGTGAGAGGGGCATTGATGATTTTTGCCCAGAAAGGGGAAATGGTGTGGTTGAGTTATTTTATAATTGTGGATGGGAGGGGGTCGATAGTGTGGAAGGAAGGGTTAGAAATTATACTGAAGACCTTGTTTTCCGACATTAGCTCAAAGTCGAGCCAATGCGCATTGTTTTTTAGCTGGAGGCAGGCCTGATTGTCCTTGGTAAGAGCTCTTTCTGATTGTTCAAGGGTGGATAAAGGGGCAGGTTAAGAGGGAAGGAGGGTTTGTGGATTGGAAGAAGGATTGATCAATTTTTGAGACTTTATTAGTGAAGAAGGGGCAATTTCTTCACATCGCTCATTGGTGGCTTTGAATTCTTGAGAGGGAGTGCAGTTTGTTTGGCTTTCGACAATGTTGAGGAGTTCTCTCTGTCTGTTTTTCGCCAGATCTAGTTGGCTGCGGAAGAACGCCTTTTCACAGAAAATGTGTTTTTGGTACGCCTGTCGAGCAGATCTAAGTTGCGTAGGTGCAAGGTCGAGGGGTTTAGTCTCCAAGACGTTTCCGTTTGAGTTGACGCCTGTCGTTATTCAAATCCACGTTGAACCAGGGTTTAGATTTGGTTCGCCTCATTTGTTTGAGTTTGAGTGGAGCTACTTGGTCTAAAACCTGTCATTTTTGAGTTGAAGTGTGTAGTGAGGTCATCGGCCGTCCATGACAAGGGTTGGGGTTGCAGATGGGCATGAATCCTGGATTCAGGTTCGGATGAAGGGACTTCTTTGATGTTTCTGGTCCAGTGCTTAGGTTTGTCATCACAAATAGGTTATTGGCTGACCAGTGTGTCAATCTTGTACTGAATGAGGTGGTGGTCGGACCAGTCAATGGGAGAGATCGCCCTCAGAGAGACCAGTCCATTGTTGGTAATGATCGCATCCAGTGTTGCACCTTCGATGTGAGTTGGTTTATTGCAGAGTTGTTTGAGGTTATATATTTCAAGTAGGTTGGATAGGTTCTGAACTGTGGAGTCTTCTCAGCCGTTTCAGTGGATATTGAGGTCACCCAGGAACACCTCTTTTCTGTCTTTAGGTCAGTGATTCCCAAACTTTTTCAACTCACGGCTCCCTTGACCCATTGGCTTTTGGCCGCATTTCCCCACTGTTAATTTTTTGGGGAGGGTGGTGGGCGGGGGATGTAAGCCCGGCCTCGGGAGTAATTGCATTTTTCTCCTGAAAATAATTGGGATGTAGCTGATGAAGGTATTCTAATCATATACTCACGGTGTTTTGTATTACTAAGGTAACACAATAAAATATTCCAAGTTACACTTTGCCCATACCTTTTTGTAGAGAACCCTCTCAAACATTTTTATCCCACATACAGTACGAGTTAGCACCCCTATGAATATAGGCCTTCAGTGTGTACCATACACTGCCAGGGCTTCAGGAAGTGCACTGTGTGGAGGTCTGTGGCATCTGGCACCTTCAGTGCTTACCTTTTTTTTAAAAATCTATCTATTTATGCGTTTTTATATCGCGCGGACTTTACCCGAAGGTGTCAGAGCGCTTCACAATCGGAACAGAACTGATACATGAGGAGAAAGTTACAAGTTAACAAATTATAAAAGCAAACGTTAAGTTACATGAGGCAAAAGTGACAATTGTGAGCAAACAAAATACAAGAGGTAGCAAACGGTGCATTACAGGAGGAAAAAGTGACATGGGTGCAGGTTACAAAAGCGTACAAAGTACAAGTAGAGGTAAAATGCTGCAATATATGGAGGGCCCTCAAGCACAAGAACAAACGTTACGTAAGCAATGGTGGCACTTGTGCAAGTATCGAAAGCAAACAAAATGTAAGAGGTAGCAAACAGTGTGTTACAAGAGAAAAGTGACGTGTGCATGTTACAAAAGAGCACCAAACACAGGTAGAAGGGTAATACTGCAATACATGGCAGACCACTCAACACCACTCAAACCACAAGAACACACTGGGAAGGCACTTCCATAGTCATGGAGAATAGAATTTTCTATAATGGAGGGTCTTCCTTCACACTGCCAGGGCTTCAGGAAGTGCGGTGTGGGCAGGTCTGTGGCCTTCAGTGCTTACCATACACTGCCCCTCCCCCCCACTCCCCTGCAGACAATCTGTAACTCAGGCCCTGGTATCTCCCGGCGGAATCATGGGGGCTGGTCACGAGGGCCAGAGTTTGTCATAGTCAAAGTACTTTATTCGGTTTTACGAATTGCAAACCATAAAAGCAATATTTCAACAATAAAAGGGACAATTATCCAATTTAAAATATGTACATTTAAACTTGTACAAGTAATAAAATAATTCATTCACATATTGATACAAAACAAATTAAAAAACGTTCATCCCAAATGTGCAAACTTAAAACTAAAATCTGGTGGATACCATGAGTACAGTGCAAAGTTCCATTAATTTGGGAGGCTTTTTCTCAGTTTGTCATGAATATTAAGCCCTGACGGGAGGGGGGGGGGGGTGGGGTGGGGGCACCTGGCCCCCTCCTGCGCTCACTGCTGTCCTGTCTGGGTGCCCCCCCTCCAGAGATGCAGGCCAGGCCCCTGTCTGCTTGTGATGAAGCAGGCGGAAGTGCAGGGGGGCGCTGGGGGGGGGGGAGGGGTGTCTGCGCATCGTCCCCGGGAGCCCCCTGACACTTTTATTGCTGCTCTTCCCGACACACGTCTGTCCATGCTGCAGGTCCTGCCGGGGCCGTGACCCCCGCGGCATCCCTCGTGGCTCACCCCGCCGGCTCCAGCAAGCCGGCACCGCAGACTTTATCCAGAGTCCAGGCGCAAAGATTCCTGCGGGGAAACACCCGCTTTTTATCATCTCAGAGGGATTCGAAGCAACCTTAAACTGATATCGAGATCTTAGGTCTGTCAGCCGGAGTGAGAGATCTCCTGAAGATGTTAAACAAGCACAGGCAAATCCAGCCCTGTTCAGGGCTGATGTGACAGAGGTGTCGTTTGTGTACTCGTTTGTAACATGCACACGTCACTTTTCTCTTGTAACTCACTGTTTGCTCCTCCTACATTTTGTTTGCTTTCGATACTTGCACAAGTGCCACCAGTGCCCACGTAACGTTTGTTCTTGTGCTCGAGTGTCCTCTATATATTGCAGTATTATACCTCTGTTTATTTTGTACGCTTTTGTAACCTGCACACGTCACTTTTTCCTCCTGTAATGTACCGTTTGCTGCCTCTTGTATTTTGTTTGCTCACGATTGTCACTTTTGCCTCATGTAATGTAACGTTTGCTTTTGTAATTTGTTCACTTGTAATGTTCTCATGTATCAGTTCTGTTCCTATTGTGAAGCGCTCTGGCACCTTCGGGTAAAGTCCGCGCTATATAAAAACGCATAAATAAATAAAGTGTGGCCCTGCCGTGATTCGGGCTCGAAGGTGGGGTGCCGGAGGCACATTGTGGGGTTTGACAGGGAGTGTTAATAGGATCTCGGGATAAGCCAGTGGAACTGATACCTGGGTGCAGGCAGGCAGCTTAAGCGCCTCCAGGCTGACTCTCTTCCCGCCTGGTCAAGGCGCTAATGGATCAGAGGATTTGGTATATGGAGCTCTGACACACACCTCTTAATCTCATCAAGATGGGGGGGATCTGTGCCACTCAGAGCCAGGCTGCCCACCTCTCACCTGACCTGCTTCCAGCAGGCTGGCAGCTGTGGCGGCAGTGCTTAGGTGCCCACCATGCTTTGGGCACGAGAGGTCTGTTCCATGCCGGTCTATGCTGAGACCAACGACACTGAATGTCTGCTTGGACCAGATCTCTCTCACAGCCGCAGAATAAGGTCTGTCCCTCCTAAACTGATCGGCCATCTTGGAGTGATATTGCCCATAGTGCATCATTTTGTTCCTTTTCCAAGATGGCCACCATGTTTTAAAGCATCATTTCGGCCATCTTGGATCGGTGCAACAGTACACTATACACTCTACCGTTCCATGATCACCGCTCAGTGTATTGTTTACTGAAAGCCATTTTGAAATTATATTGTCCATAGTGTTATTATTTTACCACTCCAAGATGGCCAACACCTTGCTTCTAAACTTGAACTTACAAAAAAATGATGCTCTAAGTTCAATGCCATTGAAAGGCAGCTGCCTGCTGCTGTGTTTAATTTTATATTTATTGCAAATCTGCATGTGACATTTAGGTGGCGTGTATATGTGTGTGTGTGTGTACGTGCGTGTGTGTGTACGTACACCCCCAGACCCAGCCGACTGCTGGAACCCTGAGCCATACCCTGATGGATGGTGACCCTTCTGAGCGGCTATCTCATAGCTCCCTAGCCTAAGGTCTGTCCTACCACAGTTCTCCGGCTAGAACTATCTCACCGCCCAACCTAGTCTCCATGAATGAGAGGGCCCTATCCGCCAAACTGGGTACTGCACACAGGCGTAGAACAAAGTCCATCCCGGCAGGGAGCCATTCTGAATCGGACACCTTACTCGGGTCTGCTTAGAACGGGGTTCAGCCCCAAGGCTGATTCCAACATCTCAAACAGACTAGACTTCATGCCATCTCCACACGAACCATCAACTAGACATGTCACCCAGCTTCGACCAAGGTTCAGCCCTTTCAGTCTAACGTTTCCCAGAGGTGTGCCTGGGCTTACGGACCCATCCTCAGACGAACTGATGAATCCAACATAGCAGGATCCTTTGACTGCGATTCTTCCTCATGGATTAACTTAACGTCTCACTGAGCCTCTTCCCCTATAGATGGAGCTCTCAAGGGGAGGGATCCCCTATCGATCATCCCCGCAGGACTCCTGCTGACGTAGATAGCTCAAACAACCCAACGCTGAGGTCTGACCCAGACCTCTCTCACTGCAGTACTGCCCTAGACTGATATCCGTCCTCACTGAGCCCTCCTGAACAGGGCATCTTACAGCTGCTGGAGGTGACGGCGTTGATCTGTCGACTCATCCCTCACCATGAACCGACAGATCAACGCCGTCACCTCCAGCTGCGTCAGCACCCTCTGCATCCTCCGCAAGACCTTCAAATGGACTTCCCCCCCCCCCCCCCCGAGTCAAGGTGAAGGCCGAGGCACTCATCACCAGCAGACTGGACTATGGAAACGCTCTCTACGCCGACATAAACAAGTCCCTATTCCGAAAACTCCAGGTGATACAGAATACCGCCGCCAGACTCGTCCTCGGCATCCCCCGGTAAGAACACTACAGCCAACACCTACGAAGACTCCACCGGCTCCCCGTGGAGAAAAGAGTCACCCTCAAAATCCTCACCCACGCCTACAAATGCCCACACAACACCGGACCCAAATACCTCCACAATAGAATCGACTTCCACGTACCCAAAAGAAACCTTTGATCTTCCAACCTCGTACTGGCCGAAACCCAGCACATCCGCAGATCCAGAGCAGGCGGAAGATCCTTCTCTCACATTTGGGAGCGGGATATCTTCCTAGAGTACACTCGGCAGCCCCATCATGCACAGACCTGGGGGATACCTGTCCCCAGACGCCCTCCATCACCTGCCTTCCCTCTTTGTCTTCCCATAGTAGCGAGAAGGCGGTGTGACGCTGCCACACGTTTCTGGAGTAAAGTGAAATGCATCCACCAGGTCTTTCCCATTCCTTCCTGGCAGTCTGTGCTGCCTGGGGTTGTCGCCAGGCCTTTGATTTTCACTGCAGAGTCAGTGTTCGCGTTTTTTTCCCTCTAGATGAAAACAGTCGCTGCTGGCGGCGCCCCTGCTTGCAATTCAGCTCAGATTCAGTCTTCCAGGGTGCCTTGGACGCCAGCCACCCTGGCGACCTCGTGACTTCAGGACCTTGTTTTTCTTGTGATGGATGCCTGCAGCCTCACATGTCCAGAGATGACGTGTCCGCTTTTAAGTTTATTCTGTCTCCACTTCATTCTTTTAACATCTGATTTGGATTTCCAACTTGAAAAAAGGAAGTGCACCTGTTCATCATGCTGATTTATGAGTCAAAGGGGGATTCATGGGGTGAAACTGGGGTCACAAGACACATTACTGGCAAAAAAAAGTACCCTGTACATTAAAAAGGGCACCCTACAGAGTATGACAATGCCTTTATAGGGCCAACATGCATTAACCGACTAATTTAGCATCTGTAGTGTGACTAGCTGCCACATAGTAATATGAAATTTACTATAAAGATTCTCAGCTTTGCAGTGTCTATTCAGAATGCATTACCTTGTTCTCGTCTGTTGCGCCCTTCTGCCCCTCATTTCTCCTGACACCGCTTCAGTGCAGTCCGCTGCATCACATGCAGCTGATGCTTCTAAACTGAGCGGCCATCTTGGAGTGATATTGCCCAGAGTGCATCATTTTGTTCCTTTTCCAAGATGGCCGCCATGTTTTAAAGCATCATTTCGGCCATCTTGGATCGGTGCAACAGTACACTATGCACTCTACCGTTCCATGATCACCGCTCAGTGAAAGCCATTTTGAAATGATATTGTCCATAGTGTTATTTTACCACTCCAAGATGGCCAACGCCGTGCTTCTAAACATGGGTGCCATTTGAACTTAGAAAAAAGTCACTAAGTTCATTGCAATTGAAAGGCAGCTGCCTGCTGCTGTGTTTAATGTTATATTTATTACAAGTTTGCATGTGACATTTAGGTAAAAGACACACAATTGATGGACGGAATGCAGAACAAATCAAAACATTCACCCCAGTCAAGAGATCTGGGTTAAATCCATCATTCTTTTGCTCACCATGCCACCCCAGTTTGGACCCAGCCATATGCAAATGAGTCTTGATCCTTTGCCTCATAATAATAATAATAATAATAATAATAATACTGTGATTTAAGCGTGACAGCTACCCACAACACAGGGGTGTCGCGGCGCTAAAAACCCCAGGTAGATGAGGAGGCAAGAGTGTGTATTTTCAGGTCTAAAAAGCTGCTGTCCTGAAAGCCATGTTTTCAGGGATTTTTTTAAAAATAGGCTTCTGACTTGGCACTTCGCAAGGAGGCTGGGAGGGTGTTCCACAATACGGCTGTTTTGACCGTGAATGCTCTACCGCACAGCCGTAATTTCTGAAGCCAGTTGAAGGAGTTAAAACGCAACACCCGGTTTTGTTTATAGGGGCAAAGTCTTTCCATCAGATACTTCGGCAGTTTCCGTTCAGAGCCCGATAGGCCGATGTCATGGCCTTAAATATGATTCTTTTTGCTACTGGCAGCCAGTGGAGTTTGTGTAAATGCGGAGAGACAGGTTGTCGGAATGGGATCCAGCAAACCAGTATCGCAGCCGCATTTTGAATCATCTGAAGGCGATGGATTGCATATTTAGGGAGGCCAAGGTACAAAGCATTGGCATAATCTAACCTAGATGTAACTGTAGCATGGGAACTGTCCAGCCCGAACTGCCAAGCCAGGTCCTCCCTGGACCGGAAACAAGCATCCTGGGACCGGTTTTGGGGTTTCACCCCTCTTCAGCCAAAATAGCTTGATTCCAGTGGCACAGTGAGCCCGGGACCCACGTCTGGGCATACCCGGCACACTTAGGGCGAGAAAGCAAAAGACACACAATTGGGGATATGGGAGACCTGCTGTAATTGAGGTGCAGTGGGCCCCTCTGACTCTTAGGCCAAGGCCACCTGTACCGGAGTTGAGCGCTGCCCCTTCCAGGCTGGCGTTTGTACCACCACAATCGACTTCCACATGATGCATGGGCATAACAGGAGCATCCCTCACTGGGAGACGTGCTGTGCCTCTGGTGGGGCAGTCTCAAGACGTGGTCCTGCCATCCAGGGGCATTAGGGGCTCTTATATAGGCAGTATCCCAGAGTGAAAGGCAGCTTGCTTTGAGACCAGGACTTAAAGTACAGGGGTTGAAAATTCATAGATTTGCTTCCCCTCAAAAGCCAAAGTCGTGGTAAACCCAGCGCCTTGGATGGGATCAAGTCTCTTCCTGAGCCCGCCCCGCCCTGCCCCAGTCCTGGCGAGCCCACAACGCCCCGGTCCTGGGAGCCCACCCTGCCCCGGTCCTGGGAGCCCACCCTGCCCCGGTCCTGTGGAGCACCTGTGCACGACTGACCGTGCCAGGGGCTGGTGTGTATTCAGAGCAGTGATGCTCTTCGCTGCTTTTTATTGCCCAGCCTAAAGTTCAGTGCAGTCTAGACAGCCCTGCACCCGGCTCTTTCAGTCTGCCTAGGTGGACAGTACTGGCCTGTGGGTGGATTGGGCCACCAGTTTGCTTCAGCCCCTTGCTCATGGGTGTTGGCCCGTGTGGCACAGATGCCCTGGTGCCTGAGACTGCCGGGTGTTTCAATGCCATCATCCAGTTCTTTGATCTGACAATTGTAGAAGCTTTACCAGGACAGCACAGGGCATAAAGTGGTGCCAGCATCCTGTGCCACCTGCAGCCTCCTTTAAGAGCCCAGGGGCGCGGGCAGACACCACAAGACGCCACACTGAAGTCTGCTCAGCATGTGAGGGAAGCAGCGGTCTGTGTGGGGCTGCGGCCTCTGGCCTGAGACACCGCGGCCTATCGGGGCTTTGACAGAACATTCTGAAGCTTAAGATACAGCGGGTTGGTTGTTAGATGCGGTGCCCTCCAGGACTGCAATATGAGGAAATGTAATGCCTGTGAGACGCAGCGGCCTGCCTGGTCTGTGAGACGCAACGGCCTGCGAGACGCATCGGCCTGCCTAGCCTGTGAGACGCAGCGGCCTGCCTGGCCTGTGAGATGCAGCAGCCTGCCTGGCCTGTGAGATGCAGCAGCCTGCCTGGCCGACGCAGCGGCCTGCCTGGCCTGTGAGACGCAGCGGCCTGCCTGGTCTGTGAAATGCTGCGGCCTGCCTGTGAGACGCAGCAACCTGCCTGGCCTGGCCGACGCAGCGACCTGCCTGGCCTGTGAGACGCAGCGGCCTGTCTGGCCTGTGAGACGCAGCGGCCTGTCTGGCCTGTGAGACGCAGCGGCCTGCCTGGTCTGTGAGACGCAGCAGCCTGTAAGACGCAGCGGCCTGTGAGTCGCAGCGGCCTGCCTGGTCTGTGAGACGCAGCAGCCTGCCTGGTCTGTGAGACGCAGCGGGCTTTGAGACGCAGCGGCCTGCCTGGTCTGTGAGACGCAGCGGCCTGCCTGGCCTGTGAGAAGCAGTGGCCTGCCTGGCCTGTGAGATGCAGCGGCCTGTGAGACGCAGTGGCCCGTGAGATCCAGCGGCATGTGTCTTGCAGTACCCTGCCTGGCCTTTGAGACACATCAGCCTGCCTGGCCTGTGAGATGCAGCGGGCTTTGAGACACAGCTGCCTGCCTGGCCTGTGAGATGCAGCAGCCTGTCTGGCCTGTGAGACGCAGCGGCCTGCCTGGTCTGTGAGACGCAGCGGCCTGCCTGGCCTGTGGGACGCAGCAGCCTGTGAGATGCATCGGCTTGCCTGGCCTGTGAGACGCAGCGGCCTGCCTGGCCTGTGAGATGCAGTGGCCTGCCTGGCCTGTGAGATGCAGCGGCCTGTGAGACGCATCGGCCTGCCTGGCCTGTGAGACGCAACGGCATGTGAGACGCAGTGGCCCGTGAGATCCAGCGGCATGTGTCTTGCAGTACCCTGCCTGGCCTTTGAGACACATCAGCCTGCCTGGCCTGTGAGATGCAGCGGGCTTTGAGACACAGCTGCCTGCCTGGCCTGTGAGATGCAGTGGCCTGTGAGATGCAGCGGCCTGCCTGGCCTTTGAGACACATTAGCCTGCCTGGCCTTTGAGACACATCAGCCTGCCTGGCCTGAGTCGCAGCAGCCTGCCTGGCCTGTGAGACGCAGCGGGCTTTGAGACACAGCTGCCTGCCTGGCCTGTGAGATGCAGCGGCCTGTCTGGCCTGTGAGACGCAGCGGCCTGCCTGGTCTGTGAGACGCAGCGGCCTGCCTGGCCTGTGGGACGCAGCAGCCTGTGAGATGCATCAGCCTGCCTGGCCTGAGTCGCAGCAGCCTGCCTGGCCTGTGAGACGCAGCGGGCTTTGAGACACAGCTGCCTGCCTGGCCTGTGAGATGCAGCGGCCTGTCTGGCCTGTGAGACGCAGCGGCCTGCCTGGTCTGTGAGACGCAGCGGCCTGCCTGGCCTGTGGGACGCAGCAGCCTGTGAGATGCATCGGCTTGCCTGGCCTGTGAGACGCAGTGGCCCGTGAGATCCAGCGGCATGTGTCTTGCAGCAGCCTTCCTGGCCTGAGATGCAGCGGCCTGCCTGGTCTGTGAGACGCAGCGGCCTGCCTGGCCTGTGGGACGCAGCAGCCTGTGCGATGCAGCAGCCTGCCTGGCCTGTGAGACGCAGCGGCCTGCATGGCCTGTGAGACGCAGCGGCCTGGCTGGCCTGTGAGACGCAGCTGCCTGCCTGCCTGGCCTGCGAGATACAGCGGCCTGCCTGGCCTGTGAGACGCAGCGGCCTGCCTGGCCTGTGAGACACAGCGGCCTGTCTGGCCCATGAGACGCCAGGCTGTTTCTGGGCTGTCTCACAGTGAGACGCAATGGCCTGTCTCGGCTTGGAGACGAGGCCTGCCTCGGTCCCTCCTGCGCCGGTCCCTCCTCACGGTGGTCTTGGCGGGCCGTAAGATGGAGCGGTCTGTCTCGTTGCGCAGATGCGCGGCTCCCAGGGCAGGCTGTTCCCTGCTGTGGCGCCGGCAGCTAGGAGTGTGGGCCGCACGTTTCCGTGGTGAGGGCCGGCGGGAAGACGGATCTCCCCGGGATGCTCCGGAGACCCATCACTCACACGGGCCAACCTTTACTTTACGCCTGTCACACCCCTCGGGGCGGGGGCAGCGCCACGCGGTGAAATGTGGGTTTTATTTCATGCGGCAGCCACTCTCCCGCCCCCTTTTAATTATAGCCAGATTTCTGTAACCGTCGTCCCTATGAGATAAATGAGGGGCTCGGCTCGTTAGCAGCACCGCAGCAACGTGGGCGCGGGTACCGAGTGCAGGATAAGATATTACAACGGATAACAAGATATTACCTCTGAATCAGACAGGGTTTGTTAAAGGAATTGGAACTACAACAAATATATTAGCCTTATCACTTTTAATGGATGAAACAATTTTAATGAAACAACCTTTGTGCTTGTGTTTTGTAGATTTTAAATCGGCTTTTGATTGTGTGCACAGATGCCTTCTATGGAGAAAATTGCAGCAAAAAAATATTCCGGAGCAATTGTTAAAACGAATTCAACTTTTGTACACCAATACATGGGTTAGAGTGCAGATGGGGGATGGTCATACACTAACGAAGGAAATAATAACAGCAGGTCTTAAACAGGGGTGTGTATTGGCCCTCTACTTTTTAACTTGTTTCGAGCAGATTTAACAGAGGCCCTGGATGAAATAAATGCACACCCGCCTAAAATATGTGGCAACCAAATTTATAATCTGATATAATGCAGACAATGTCATTCTCCTAAGCCAAACAAAAGTAGGTCTACAACGCCTAATAGATCGAATATCTTCGTATTCAAAAGAAAACGAAATGGATATAAACGAAACAAAGACTAAAGTGATGTTATCACTAAAACGTAAGATTAAAACATAAACCCAAATGGTTTCTGGAGAATATCCAATTAGAACAAGTTGAAACATACAGGTGCTTGGGAGTATTATTCGATGATAATGGAAACTTTCGACCACAAAAACTAGATATACAAAGGAAAGCAAATGCTTTGCCAGCAGCATTTAGGATTCTACAGAAATCACTAGGAAATCTTACTTATCGCCCCCTTTTAAAGGTCATATCGGCAAAAATCCTCCCTACTTTAACACATGGTAGTGAGGCATTAAGTGGGAAAGATACTGTGATTATAAACAATGCAGTTTCAAAAACTTTCAAATCCCTTTTTCATCTCCCAAATAATGCATCACCTGCACAAATAAGGCAGGAGTTTGGTCTAAATAACCAGTTGTACTCAAGAAAGGGCCCATTTATCAAAGTATGGAACAGGATAAAAAATGATCATGAAAATCAAATGTCTCAGCTACTAGGGCAAGAAATAAATAACAGAAAATGACAAGCCTGGAAATATCTAATTTATGGCACTGGAAGAATGTGATGTGACATCAATCTGGAACACCACAAGAAACAAGGAATCGTTTAAAAAGGCAATCAGCACATTAACAAATCATCTATTGATTGTACGAGATAAAGACATATTGGCAAAAAGAAAACACGAATGGCCAATAATTAGTGGGTTTACAAAAAAGCAGATTCAAGCGTATTTAGAAATACCATGGTCATTAAAAAGCAAACTAATCTTTATAAAGGCAAGATTTGGCGTACTACCTGGGCTGCGCCATCTCCCTCCATGGATAAAGTCGGAAGGGGGCACAATATGTAGATTATGTAAAACCGGAGAGGAGAAAATTATTCATTTCCTGCAAACTGAAAGAAAAACTATACTTAAGATACTTTTTAATGCACGAGGAATAAGGTCATGTAGGCAAGCTTTGATAAGGTGTCTGCATTCGGATGGTATCAGTATGAATTGTGCTTTTGTAAAGTTTTTATTAAGAGTAAGAGCCAAATTGGAAGATCACAATTAAGATAATATTAGCACAGTATAAAACTTGTTTACATTATGAAATTGTTTTTTTTTTATACTGTAACTCGATTTGAATTTGATGCTGCACTTTTTCTTGTTTTCGTTGTTTTATATTGTAGTATATATTATATGTATAATGTCGCGTTGTAAGATTTTAAGTAATCAAACAATAAAGAATTAAGTACTACAGAGGGCAGGGGGTGCACAGCCGGGTAGAATAGCTTCTGTAGGGCAGGATTGAGGAGTACTGGCGGGGCTGGGTACGAGGCCCAGGACTGGGACAGTCTGCAGGGCAGTGTCGGTGCATTGGTAGGGCAGGGTACGAGGCCCAGGACAGGGACAGTCTGCAGGACTGGGTACGAGGCACAGGGAAGACATGGCTTGGCAGTTCGGGCTGGACAGTTCCCATGAGGCACATGGTCAGACTGATTTGCATATAGCAATGTCTGAACTGGGGTGGTGGAGTGAGCTAAAGAATGATGATGGATTAAACACAGATCAGTTGACTGGGGTGAGTGTTTGATTTGCTCCAACGCTCCGTCCATCATCCCCTTTGGTATCGCTTTGTTCGCCCTTAGTTGGCAGGGTATGCCCAGACATGGGTCCCTTGCTCACTTTGCCGCTAGCCTGACTGATGACGGCTGATTAGCCAGAAACCGGTCCCAGGACGCTTGTTTCCGGTCCAGGGAAGACATGGCTTGGCAGTTCGGGCCCGACAGTTCCCATGAGGCACAGGGTCAGACTGATTTGTATATGGCCATGTCTGACCTGGGATGGTAGAGTGAGCTAAAGAACGGTGATGGATTAAACCCAGATCAGTTGACTGGGGGTGAGTATTTGATTTGTGCAAAGGCTCCGTCCATCATCTCCTTTGGTATACCCACACACACAGGCTGCCCAGTGGCATGCACCTCCCACCCACGCAGGGTGGAACCGTGTTCTCATCCGTGTGCCATCCACGCGCGCCCTGAATGCACCATCCAAACATACAAATAGGGTACTGTCTTCTTATCACATTGTGCCATCCACCGAGGCATGCATGCTCACTCCACGCCCACACAGGGGTGTAACCGTGTCCTCGTCAGTGTACCAATCTCGTGGGCTCTGCATGCACCATCCATCCACACTGCTACGGTACTGTGTTCTCGTCAGTGTGCCATCTACACAGAGGCTACCCAGTGTGCATGGCTTTGCCATGCTCCCCGCCACCTCCCCCACCCACACACCTGCTGAGGGAACTATTCCTGAGGACTTTGCTTGTTCCCCTGACTGCCTGCCTACTGGACCTTCTAAAGTGACTCTAAGTGACCGCATGACAATGAGGCCAAACATTTTTGTGAAAAAGTTTCTAATTGTCAAATTAGTTGAATTTGCCAATGCTTGTTCACGGTTGAGTGAAATGCTTTGATGTACTATACCTTGTAAATTCTATATCTCTGGAACCCTCTGGTGGATCTTTTTCATTGTGGTGTCTAACAACACAATCTATTTTATAAATTGGTGCAGGATTTCTTTGTCCTGTTGATTTCTTCGATTGTTTTGATGCGGTTTGAATGGTTCACACCCGTTCCTTCGTATAAGCCTCGCTGCTCAGAGCCACAGCTACCCAGGGTTGAGCTAAAGGTTTGACAAACGAAAGCAAAGGGTCCTAAAGGGGTTGCTAAGTATATTACATAGCGAGGTCGCACAACTGCATCATATAATGCACCCCATTTCATCAAACTTGGAGACAATTGATTTAGTTTCAACAGCGGGCCGTAGACAAATGGGGATGGGTAGTTTTCTGATGTTTTTTATTATTTAGTTACCAACATCATTGCAGAACATTGAGCAATTCTCTGTAACAGTTTTGTCGATCAGTAGCCTTTTATTGTGGCCAAAGCACTTATGTTTTTAATAACTAAAGTCTGTTGATTATTACCAACATCATTGCAGAAAATGTAGCAATTCTCTGCCTCTGTAAAGGTTTTGTCGATCAGTGTTCTTTTATTGTGGCAGTATTCTTTTATTGTGGCCAATATGTTTTTAATAACTAAAGCCTGTTGATTGCAAGCACTGATGAATGCACTTGTCCTGGATTGCTTTAACTCCATGGGCGCTGCGGGTTTTCCCGCTGTGCGCTGACTTTTGCGAAAACCCGCGGTTCATGACGAGCTCAGCTCGTCATGAGTGTACGATAGGCGTAACTCATGACGAGCTGAGCTCGTCATGAGCGTCGAAGGTGTTAATATGTGGTGACAAAAAATTGTAGGAGTCGCTGAATAGGGGAGTTTGAGTTGAATCAGATTTTATGCACACTATCACACAGGAATAGAATTGACTCGGTTGTGTCCTGCGGTGAAACTTTATGGTGTATATTTGTCTTGGGTCTCAACTCCTTTTCAAATGCGTTGCAGTGGGTTTGGATAGATTGACGTACCCCCCCAAGGGAGAGCATACCATAACAAGACGCACATTCACGTTTTTTCCCTAATAAGGTCGTAAGAGCTAGATGACATTTGATTGTGTGTTTCAATAGACCGCAGCGCGCGCTGTTGTGCAACATGCTTAAAAATACATTACAAAGCCAATAAATCTCACGTAGGTGAAATCTATTGGCTTTGCCAGTGCTCGTTAACCCGTTTACCACGGCGGACATTCCGGTGCGGGCGTTCTACACAGTGGGCGGGGCCGCGTCGGGCAACGGTCGTGCGCAGCATCTGCAAGGTAGTGCTCGCGTCGGCCGACGCGAGTACGGAACGGGTTAATGGTTGGAGTCGACCTCTGACTAACCGTGAGCCAGGGACTAGATTAGCTGGAGCAGCCCTTGCAGGGGCCTACGTCCCACTCTGAGTCCCCAGAAGCCTTCCCCAGGTGACCTTGTCAGGGATAAAGCACAAACACAGGCTGGTGGTCGGTGTGTGGGCGTAAAGTAAGTGTAGGGGAAGTGAAGCCTGTACATCTAGTGGCTGAACTGAATTGCACAATGTGGAACAGGAAAATCTGGGATGAATCCAGACTTCCCCACTTGACCAAATCATGTGATCCTGAGCAGTTGTTTTATTTAAATTTTTAACTCCTTATTCTTCATTGTCAGATGTAACAGGACCTTGAAAAACACGACTTGAGGATGCGTGCTGTACAAACCCTTCTCCTGTGTTTAGATTTAATCACTATTTCATTATACTAATTTTCAACACTAATCCTTTATGGGTTTCGGAGTGGCGTGCTACTCGCCAGAAAAGCGCTTCAACACCCCATCAGGGGTAACAGGTGCTATATGAAGGCAAACCTTTCTTTCCTCTTCTACCCCTCCGCTATCCTTCTTACTCCAAGTAACAGACTAATATCCACCACTCAATTTACTTTTATATTTCACCATATTAATTCATCACTAATCCTTTATGGGTTTCTGGAGTAGTGTGCTCCAACACCCCATCAGGGGTTAGAAGCGCTATATAAATACAAACCTTCTTTTCTCTTCTATCCTTCTGCTATCCTTCCAAATCCAAATAACTGACTAACCTATCCACCACTTACAATGTACTTGCATGTTTCACTATACTGATTCAACACTAATTCTCTGTGGGTTCCGGAGTAGCTACCTACTCTCCGAAAAAGCGCTTCAACGCCTCGTCAGGGGTAGTAAGCGCTATATAAATGCAATTGCAATACAATACAATACTCACTCCATCACTCAGACCTTTCTCATGATGGCCCCTGTTGCTGCATGATTCTCTGAGTGGCTTAGTTACTGCATCTATCGGACATCCCCCTATAATCTCCTAGCTCAACGCATTTCACTAAATTTGCCACCAGTGACTGTTTTCCCGGCATTTTCTGGACCTTGTGTCTGAGGCTCAACTCACTGCTTCTCTTTGACGTTGTCAGCTTGCCCTATTCAGTGCATATGTCGGCCTTTTTTTTTTTTTTTTTTTTTACTGAGTTTTATATAGCACGAACTTGACCCGAATCAGGTATCAGAGCGCTTTACATGAGCACCAGTTGCATTACATGAGGTCACATTTATTTTTGGTAGGCACGGGGAGATTGCGTGATTTGCCCCGAATCAAAGGATGTTTTAGCGTCATTGCCGAGACTCCAACCCAGTTCCCCAGATTCGAGGTCGGACGCCCTAGCCGTTAGGCCAACTCCTCTTCCCAAGCCCTTGCCTCTAAATCATCCAACTTACTGTATCTCTGTGATTTGGCACAGAGTAACCCAGCTCACTGCGCCACTCTGACCGGTCACTCTACAGTCCATGTCCCTGACCTGTCACTCTACAGAATCAACCGCAATGGATCGCACACCGCTAGCCCCTCCTCCGGATCGCCCCTAAGGATTCTGGTACGTATAGTTCATAAGTGGTTCACCTCAGTAGGTGCAAGTAAGTACTTGTTGTTGTGAAGATCTCTAGACCCGAGACATGGCCCGGGTTTCGGGATATCTTCCCTGATCAGTAGAGAACGTATTTGGGGTGGAAAAGAAAGCCGCCAAGCAACCGTCACAGGCCTTGATGCCTAACTGTCACTCTACAGTCCATCTCCCTGACCTGTACAGTCCATTTCACTGAATCTCTTGGTCCTGAGCCCAATGCAGCCCTCTTCATTTCATCTCTTGAGACCCTGCTCATATGACCCAGCTCACTGAATTTCTCGGACCTCGCTTCCGATGGCCCTTTCGTTGCATCTCCCAGACCGCCCCTCGAATGGCCCTTTCACCTCTGCTCTTCGTCCTCATGCCTGTAGACACATCTCTGAACGTCGCGTCCCATGACGACGGCTCAAGCCGTTGAATCTTGCTGACCTCGTGTTTGATGGCCCAACTCGCTGCATCTCTCGGACCTCCTGGCCAATGGTCCTTCACACCACACTACACCGCTTGGACCTCCTGTCTGATAGTCATTCACACTGCATCTCTTAGACCTCACGTCTGACGGCTACTCTCATTGATTCTCACGTCCCATGGCGATATGACCCAAGCTGTTGAATCTCGCTGACCTCGTGTTTAATGGCCCAACTCACTGCATCTCTCGGACCTCCTGTCCGATGGCCCTCACACTTCATTGCACCTCTCAGAGCTCACTGCCATGGCGATGGCCAATGCCGCCATTACTACTCGCTGGCCTTACGTAGGATTGCCCAACTCCCTGCATCTCGAATCTGGGCCTGGAACGCCTTTCCGCTCCACCTCAGACAGACAACATCGCTCCCCATCTTCACGAGAAACCTCACAACCTGGCTCTTCGACAGACCCCCCCCCTTGATGGACTGGAGCCTGCTAACCCCTCCCTCCCCTAGCACCTTGAGACCCTTACGGGTGAGTAGTCGCGCTTAAAGAACACTTGATTGATTGATTGAAGGCGGTACTCCCTTCATCCCACGGACTCTCCTCCTAAAACAGAGGACCATAATTGGACCTCACCCCGTGGGATACAGGGGGGGTAGTGAAGGCAGAGAGCGGGAGTGTACCACTCTGGGCTGTCCCACCCACTGTCGGTGCATGGGGGGTGGAAGGTGAGGTACAGCGAGAAGATTGGAGAGGTGTGCTCCTACTTCTGCGTTCACGCATTTGAGTGAGAGAAGTCACAGCGGAATTAGCTGCCGCGAGGGATGCCACCTCTCGCTGCTGTGTGTTTATATATAACCGCGCGCATCTGCGAAGATCTCACCAACCCCGGCGTTAACGAAGGTGAGAACGCCTGCGCGAGGTGCAGGCGGGTTGGGGCAGGAGTCTAGAACTTGCAAACATTTTTTGTTGTGGTATATTTTAGAGCTTGAGCAGGATCAGATGGGGAGGTGGACTAGCAGAGAATTGAGGAGAGATCCTTGAAGGCGGGACCTTTTAAAAATTGGTAAGACTAGGGAAGGGTCTGTGGCATGTCAAGGACATGTATGTAAGAAGAAACCGACTGTACCAGTTGTGGGAGCCTCTGAGAAGTCCCCCACCTACAATGAATTCCTTCAATTCCTGGGGCACAGAAAGAGATTCTCCTAACTTCTCATGCCCTTTGTGGTATTCACGGCTACCTCCACCGTGGTTGGACCAGGCCTGGGACACGTAGCGACCAGCCTCCTAACTTCTCCAACTCTTTGTGGTATTTACGGCTACCTCAGCCATGCAAAAAAAAAAAACAACACACAAATGATGGACGGAATGCAGAACAAATCAAACATTCCCCCCTAGTCACAGATCTGGGTTAAATCTATCATTCTTTTGTTCGCCACACCACCCCAGTTTAGACCTGGCCATATGCAAATCAGTCTTGACCCTGCTCCCCTTGGGAACAGTCCAGCCTGAACTGCCAGGGCAGGCAAGCTTGAATCCAGAGGTATAGTGAGCAAGGGACCCACATCTGGTCATTCCCTTCCCATGTAGGGCAAAAAAGCACCAAAAAAACATACAAATGATGGACGGAATGCAGAACAAATCAAACATGCACCCCCCAGTCACAGATCTGGGGAACAATCCATCCTTTATTGCTCACTAAGTCACCCCAGTTTAGACCCAGCCATATGCAAATCAGTCTTGACCCTGTGCTCATGGGAACAGTCCAGCCCGAACTGCCAGGTCCGGATCTCCCTGGACTGGAAATAAGCATCCTGGGACCATTTTTGGGGTTTCACCCCTCTTCGGCCAGGTTAGCTTGACTCCAGTGGCATGGCGGGCACAGGACCCACGCCTGGGCATACCTCAGCCGTGGCAGGACCATGTTATGTGGGGCAGCCGGAGGGCACTTAGCCCTGGTCTGACTTTATTTCTGGAGCCCCTGATGGCACTGAGGCTGCTCCAGGGGCTTTTAAAGCATGAAGATGCCATCTCCTCTGTCCATCTCCACTGTCCATCTGCAGGCATCTGTCCCGCGTGAGTGGGAGGAGGGGGTGGGCAGGTCGAGGTGAGAGGGTGGGCTGAGAGGGGGGTGGGGTAGGGCCGTGGACCAGTCTGACAGCAGATGCCACCATGGCTGCTTCCTGTCAGCCGCAGTGACCCGCTGCTGACCCGGCACCACACCCCTACAGACGTTTTCCATCCAAGATGTCTGCCCTCCCCTCCACCCTTGACGCGAGCCACAGCGAGCGGAGTGAGGCCTCGGCCTCCCATCCTTTCCTTCCCTCTGCTTCCTGTCGGAGCCTCAGACAGGACTTCAGGGAGCAGCCGGGGAGCCTTTGATGGAGTGTAGCTGTGGCGCGCTCCTGTCTCTGCCCACGCGTGGTCCTGTCTCTGCCCAATCCTGTCTCTGCCCGCGTGTGGTCCTGTCTCTGCCCGCGCGTGGTCCTGTCTCTGCCCGCGCGTGGTCCTGTCTCTGCCCGCGCGTGGTCCTGTCTCTGCCCGCGCGTGGTCCTGTCTCTGCCCGCGCGCGGTCCTGTCTCTGCCCGCGCGCGGTCCTGTCTCTGCCCGCGCGCGGTCCTGTCTCTGCCCGCGCGCGGTCCTGTCTCTGCCCGCGCGCGGTCCTGTCTCTGCCCGCGCGCGCTCCTGTCTCTGCCCGCGCGCGCTCCTGTCTCTGCCCGCGCGCGCTCCTGTCTCTGCCCGCGCGCGCTCCTGTCTCTGCCCGCGCGCGCTCCTGTCTCTGCCCGCGCGCGCTCCTGTCTCTGCCCGCGCGCGCTCCTGTCTCTGCCCGCGCGCGCTCCTGTCTCTGCCCGCGCGCGGTCCTGTCTCTGCCCGCGCGTGGTTCAAGGGGGATGCGCCCACTCTACAAATACTATTTTGTAAAGCGGTGCTAGAAACACTAGAGGCACAAACAATCTTTTGCTGAAACCTCGTAGATTCCGGAAGGAAAAAACCTATAAACGCTCCTTCTCAGGAATGGCGCCCAGGATCTGGAACTCACTCCCTCCCGAAACTAGGCTCATCTCTTCCACTACACTCTTTAAGAAAGAAGTAAAAGCTATCCTCATGGCAAAATACACCTGAACTATTACTTCGGACTCTTTTATAGACTCTGCACCGATCTGTACTACCTGTTTGACCCCGTTGTTTATTTGTATTACCTGTATTATTGATTTACATGATTCTGATTTATCTATCTGACTATGCTCGCTCATGTACTCCTGCTGTGTAAAGCGCTCTGATATCTGCAAAGATCTTGTCCGCGCTATATAAAACTTTCAAAATAAATAAATAAATAAATAGAACGAGCACACACAACACCCATGTACAAGGCAAAGGCATAGAATGAGCACACACAACACGCATGTACAAGGCAGAGGCATAGAACGAGCACACACAACATGCATGTACAAGGCAGAGGCATAGAACGAGCATACACAACACCCATGTACAAGGCAGAGGCATAGAACGAGCATACACAACACCCATGTACGGGGCAGAGGCATAGAGCGAGCACACACAACACGCATGTACAAGGCAGAGGCATAGAACGAGCACACACAACACTCATGTACAAGGCAGAGGCATAGAACGAGCATACACAACACCCATGTACGGGGCAGAGGCATAGAGCGAGCACACACAACACGCATGTACAAGGCAGAGGCATAGAACGAGCACACACAACACCCATGTACAAGGCAGAGGCATAGAGCGAGGACACGCAACGCCCATGCCCAGGGCAGAGGCATAGAATAAGTACATCCAGCACCTGTGTACAGGGCAAAGGCATAAAGTGAGATGCCACACATACGTGCTGGGCTGCGTGTTATCGAAGGGAAGCTCTACAGCGCTGTTCGTAAGACCGACCAGACAGGGATCAGGAAATGCACATTTCTGGAGCCCTCCCTCAGTGAAAGCAGCAAGGGCTTAGGATGAGATGCAGAGGACGGCGGAGAGTGGGGGGGTGTAGCACCTTAACAGAAGTCTGTGAGCACTAGAGGCGGGGAGCACAACCTTTCCAGGTTGGCCAGAGCTCGGGTGTTCAAGACGTTGTGACCGGGTTACCACCCACTCTCCATTTGGTCCCTGGAGACCAGAAGTGTGTGTTGTAGAGTGGTGCTAGGAGTGTGTGATCTTAGAAGCAAGCTGCCAGATTACCCCGAGAGCACAGGGATTCACATGCTCCAATCTGAAAAAAGAAACCTTACATTCCTTGAACTGGTGATGCTCCAAGATCCATAACCTTGTGGCCCACAAGGGGGCAGGTGTGGCTACGCGGCTTCTGTTGAGTGACATGCCATGAGGATTGATGCAAAAACAACAATTGATGGACAGAATGCAGAACAATGTCATACATTCACCCCAGTACAGAGATCTGGGCCTAAATCCATCATTCTTTTGCTCACCATGCCATTCCAGTTTGGACCCAGCCATATGCAAATCAGTCTTGACCCTGCGCCCAATGGGAACAAAGAAGGATTGAGGCAGGCCAATGGGTATTATCTGTGTACTCTGATTTCAGAAAACCTTTGTTACAGTTCCACACAGACTTAAGAGTAAGTGGAGCATCCTTGGGATGGCGGCCCAAATGGCCAATGGGCAAAGCCATTGTGTGTGCGATGGGTGTCACAGACTCAAAAAGTGGAATACTTTAAGGATATGAATTCTTGACAATTCATAATTAACAAAGCAGAGGACAGGATAGGAAATGCATGTCTGTATGTGGATAATATGAGTCACTGGCGTGATACCTAAGACTGCGTGGAAAAATAAAGCACCTTCTAAAATTGATGGAAGGCTCCTGTGGGAGATAGCAGCCTGGTTTCCATGCAGCCCGATGCAAAACCCCAAGAAGCGAAGCGATGGGAGGTGAGGATGGGAGGCCCATCGTGTAGCCAAGCACGTTACAAATCCATTGCATAGCATGCCATGTTCTGAAACCAGAATGATGGGGCCTGTGAATGATCATACTGGATAATGTCAGAGGTGGAACAATGTGCCCAGTTTGCAGGGAGGGTGGGGGCACAACTACAGTGCATAAACCGCCCCAGCATGTAGAAATGGGCGGTTGACGTACCAACCTTAACACATCAGGTCACCGGGAACACCTCGTCTGTAGTACTGTGGTCCGACCGAGGGGTTGCATCAACAGAAGTATGACGACAGGTTGAGGTACCGCCATGGGGGATAGTTAAGCCCCCAGCTCTGATACAAGACTAGGGCTTGCTTCATGAACAATGTCCGCCAGCGGGCACTGATTCAGGGAAGTGCTTCCAACAGAACAATGGGCACCAGAACCCTGGGGTGGGCGGTGGCTAAAACTTGGACCTTGATCGGTGGGTGTGCAGAATGTCTGAGCACGGCTTTCAATGCGTGACGTCAAAGTTCTGTTTGTGGTTTTCTCAATAGGAGCATTCTTACGACAAGACTTGCGTTGATTTGGTGAAAGTCATTTGGTGGAAAAGTGGTAAAAACATTTTTTTAGCAGAAGCTAACTAGAGAGTGGGTCATGGGGAGAAGAAAAGGTAGCTATCAGAGGAATTTTCATGTTCGGAAGAAATTGTGTTTTTATGATAAATGTTATTTTCCGCGTGCTTTTCTTGTAACTAGAACTGGTTCTCTAAGGATGGGTGTGCCGACTCGTGGATTGATATGGTTATAGTCTTGTTACAGACATTACTTCCATAAGGAGGGGCAGGCTGAGGCTATGGGAGGGACGTTAAGTCTTTTGTAAAGGTACTTTATGGCACCTGCGTGGATCCTCGTTCTCAAGGTTTCTCTTGTTCTCTTCAGGTGCAGTCGTCTGAGTGATTGCCCGCGTGCCGACGAGCCTCACCGCTTCACTGCTGAGCTCAACCATTGTGTGCAGCTGGAGGTCCACCCCAACAACGTGTCTGTTACTATCCCCGAACTATGGGTAAGTTATCTCGGGGTGCAACCGGGGCCGAAGGATACAGGACCCGTAAATGGGCAGGCCCATGTGGCGGAAGGTCCAGGGAGTCTTCACTGCGATGAGAAGTGATCTTTACTGCCGTAGCCCAGCTCCACAGAGTAAGGGGGAGGTCTCCCGTCCCATCTTGTTTGATGCTAAGGTCACTTATAGAAAGATAGAAACTACAACCCAATGAAGAACCTCCCTCAAATGCCATGTGGTACTGTCCGCTTCGCAGGCCCATCCAGTGCTGCCATCTTCATGCCATCCACAGGGTTGCAGTTCCCGTGGTGACCACACGTGCCCACTTCAGCCAATGTGTCGGCCATATTGAGTGGATTGGGCCGGGGACTTCATCATACTCCCATCACACCTTCCTAAAAGTGATACCCAATCCCGCTGTTCACTCTCCTTGTCAAGTTCCCATAGCCGCGAGGCCTCCACTGAGAGTTCAAGAGGCTGGAGCTATCTTCACATACCCACCCACCATTGAGGACTGGTAGCACAGGCCTAAGCTGCACCATAACTTCCCTCTTGGTGAATTTGAGGTGTGTAGCTGTCACTCTCTTTATGTCCATTCTGTCATTTGGGTCTGTTTTTGTAGCTTTTTTGGTCCACTGGCTCACAATGGACCTTGCATTGCCAAGAGACCTGGTTTTGTTGTGTGACACAGGGCGGAGTCCCAGGGCATAGGAATCTACCCCTGCCTGCATAGCACTCCCTGTGTCAACACTACATTAAGACTCATTTAATGGTCCTTCTCCAGAATACGCAGCAGTCCAGTTTCCGCTGTGGTCTGTGGAGGGTCGGAACCGCCCCGTCCACCCTGGCACCATCTGTTAGGCCTGGGAATGCGGCAGATGCCCTGCCCCGGGTGGTTAAATGTGTTCACTTGGCCACTTTTCTCACTAGCTTGTCTTTGCCAAGGTTCTGTGCTGCCAGCCTGTGCCACCTGACACTCTGCCGTTTCTTTTCCAGCTCACGCTGTCCGTGAAGAATGTTCCAGATCTTTCAGCTGGCGTCACCTGCTCCTTCGAAGACATCGCGGAGCGAGAGGCCGTGATCAAGCACGGAGAGGTGCACTGCTTCTCGCCCTCCCTGCGGGACGTGCCCTCCGTCACCCGGGGCTATGGTGAGTGCTGCCTTGGGGTGCAGTGGTGCTGGCCTGCCAGGGGGCATTGGCCATACAAGGGTGAGAGTGCGTCCGTCCTACAAGAGTGAGAGTGCGTCCGCCCTACAAGAGTGAGAGTGCGTCCGTCCTACAAGAGTGAGAGTGCGTCCGCCCTACAAGAGTGAGAGTGCGTCCGCCCTACAAGAGTGAGAGTGCGTCCGCCCTACAAGAGTGAGAGTACGTCCGCCCTACAAGAGTGAGAGTGCGTCCGCCCTACAAGAGTGAGAGTGCGTCCGCCCTACAAGAGTGAGAGTGCGTCCGTCCTACAAGAGTGAGAGTGCGTCCGTCCTACAAGAGTGAGAGTGCGTCCGCCCTACAAGAGTGAGAGTGCGTCCGCCCTACAAGAGTGAGAGTGCGTCCGCCCTACAAGAGTGAGAGTGCGTCCGTCCTACAAGAGTGAGAGTGCGTCCGCCCTACAAGAGTGAGAGTGCGTCAGCCCTACAAGAGTGAGAGTGCGTCCGTCCTACAAGAGTGAGAGTGCGTCCGCCCTACAAGAGTGAGAGTGCGTCAGCCCTACAAGAGTGAGAGTGCGTCCGTCCTACAAGAGTGAGAGTGCGTCCGTCCTACAAGAGTGAGAGTGCGTCCGTCCTACAAGAGTGAGAGTGCGTCCGTCCTACAAGAGTGAGAGTGCGTCTGCCCTACAAGAGTGAGAGGTGTCAGTCCTACAAGAGTGAGAGGGTTTTAGTCCTGTCAAGACCGCGATGTAACATACCGCGTTGTGATGGTACGCGTTGTATCATCATACATCTGTTGTACCTGCTCAGGGAGACTGGTCTTAGGTATAACTGGGGCAAGTGTTAGCCCCCTGGACCGACTGAAAGGGACTGGCTAAAGTATGTATTCCAAAAGAAGGCATGCCGTTACAACGCATACATTCACAACGCAGTATTTTAGATTGCGTTTGTTACAACGACTTGTGCTGGAGGGCGCTGGACTTAAGAATAGTATGATTTACTATTCCAACTCCAGCCTACGTAACAGTAGGGAAGGTGTTGGAATAATAAATCGTACTATTCCTTAGCTTAGAGCGACATCCTGCGCAAGTCGTTGTAACGACTTGCGTTGTAAGACCCGCGATGCAAACCTACCGCTGTGTAACGACCGTGTTCTACAGGTCGTTTTCCGCCCCAAAAGTGTATAGGAAAACTGAATGAGGTCACTTAGGGTGCAATTGAGGAGAGATTTTCAGTGAAGAAAGATGGCCGCCGCCTGTTCGAGTGGTTCACCAGAGAACAGCCAGTCGGATGTGTTATACAATATCATATTCACACTAAAAGTCCCTTAAAATCGTGTGACTGCTCAGACGCCGCCATGTAGGGCAGCATCAGAGCTCGCCCTATCCTCCCACTCCAGCCAAAATCTGTATCAAAAATTCAAGGCTATAAATGTAGAATACAGTGCCAGGCTGAAAATGCAACTGACGCCAAGGCAAGGAAAAACAAACTAAAACCACAAACGAAAAAACAAGCCCTTTGGCCCGCTAACCCTGGAACCTGAAATTTAAATATGAAGCATAATTAAACTTTCATCCAAAAGTGAATTTAATTTCGAATAAACTGTATGCAAGACTGAATCATCCTGCCACGACAACTAACTCAATTTCTACCACATAAATCCAGTCTAAAACTACCAGCATAACCAAATTGTATAATATTACTAAAAACTAAAATCACAATCTGTGTCTAAAGCTAAAACTAAATTCCCAAACTGGACTGGAAACCCCCGACCTAATATGTATCACACCCAACAGGAACTTCAATATCAGACTGAAACTAAAAGTCAAATCTTCAGCTGATCAGAATCCTAAACTGAAACAAAACATTGGCATGAAAGCCCATCCCTGCCACCGCTGCGAGATCAGACCCAGACTGAAGGGGTAACCACTATAGCCAGAGTAAGAACATGAAAATACAGTCCCAAGCTTACCAACATTCAGAACTGGGACTGAAACTAAAACTTGTATCTAATCCTAAACTGAAATGCTAGACTTGGCGTGCATTAAGTCCAAGTGTGAGACCCCTGTTGAGGTGTGAGACCCCTGTTGAGGTGTGAGACCCCTGTTGAGGTGTGAGACCCCTGTTGAGGTGTGAGCCCCGTGTCTAGTGTGAGCCCCGTGTCTAGTGTGAGCCCCGTGTCTAGTGTGAGCCCCGTGTCGAGTGTGAGCCCCATGTTGAGACCCGTGTTGCGTGGTGAGACCCGTGTTGCGTGGTGAGACCTGTGTTGAGTGGTGAGACCCGTGGTGAGACCCGTGTTGAGGTGTGAGACCCGTGTTGAGGTGTGAGACCCGTGTTGAGGTGTGAGACCCGTGTTGAGGTGTGAGACCCGTGTTGAGGTGTGAGACCCGTGTTGAGGTGTGAGACCCGTGTTGAGGTGTGAGACCCGTGTTGAGGTGTGAGACCCGTGTTGAGGTGTGAGACTTGTGTTGAGGTGTGAGACCCGTGTTGAGGTGTGAGACCCGTGTTGAGGTGTGAGGTGTGAGACCCGTGTTGAGGTGTGAGACCCGTGTTGAGGTGTGAGACCCGTGTTGAGGTGTGAGACCCGTGTTGAGGTGTGAGACCCGTGTTGAGTGTGAATGACGCATGGCTTGAGTGCTACTCCCATGCTTGCTTCTCACTCGGCCCTTGCATCTCTACAGGGGACACCCGGGCTGTGAAGCTTCATCTGAAATCCAAGGAGACGGGCAGGACCTTTGCCAGCACCGACTTTGTCTTCTACAACTGCAGCGTCCTCCAGTCGTAAGTACTGCCAGACACCGCTTCTACAACACCATTGGGTGCAGAATGGACTGTAGTGCTGTTCATGCTTGTAAGGGGGTGGGCACAATTCTGCTGTTAGGCATGCGGGGAGTTGAGGGTCTTTACCCCACTGAAGATGGACTGCTTGCCGCTTCTGGAGGTAGCCCCCTGCAGGATTTGCCTTTACGGCTCCTGTGCACGTGAAAGAAGGCTGTTACTTGTGAATGAACGTTATCACGACATCGTGTCATGGGCCAGACTGGTCTTGCGGTCCCATGACCTCCGTTTCTGCCCCGCGTCCGCTGCTGTGCACCTTCCCAGCTCTAGTGCACTGGATTGCAGAATCTTTCATTTTTCACATCAGAACTCAAAGGCCAGGAAAGCCAGAAGAGATTGTGACCCCCGCTCGCCCCCCACTGCCCCCCCAGTCTGCAGAATCTGCATTAGCCCTAGGAGCAGCTCGAGCAGATCTTGAGCGCAGCCTCTTATTGAGGTCTGCGTGATGTTTTCTTACTTTAAGTAATAACCACTGGCAAAGCCTATAATGTGTGTACCGAGCTTTTGGCTTGGTCAATGTTAATCTATAAAGTATTATTTTAAAAAGTTTTTAAAAATAAAAATTCTTGAAAAAAAGCAAACACATCTTATGGTATCTCAAAACTCTGTTGAATTCAATAGTTTCAATTTTTAAAACACTTTTCAAGCATGTTTAATTCTGGAAACTGACCAAAATTGAAAAAGAATAAGGAAGTGTCAGAGTGTAAAAGGAAATGCTTGCCAGCGCCTCATTTTCTTTCCATAGGCTCCATCCATTTGGTTCTCTGTAGTAGCAGAGTGAGCAGATTAATGAGTGTCTAGGAGAAGTGTCATGCTAAGTGCACCTTTTGCCTCAGACGCTGAGTGCTGCCGCATATGTCTTCCCCCAGCACCATAAAAACGGTTTTGTGGCAAAGTGTGAGCTTTAATGCAATCTGTTGAATGCAGGAGAAAAAACAAAAACAGCTTTTAAAATCTGCTCTTCAGCATTACCTCTGCAAAATAGCCCTGTTGCTGTGCTCTTACAGACAAGCTGGGAGCGGTGGAGCGCAACAACGTGCAGGTGCAGAGGGGGGACATGGGGTGGTATTTGGGACATTCGAGGGAGATTGCTAGAAAATACATATATTCCCATGGAGGGCTGATTGAAAAAGAAAAAAAAATAGTTCCCTAAATGTGAGCAGTGGAAGGATTACAAGTCAGCCAATTAGAAGGATCATAAAGTGTCAATGCTCCAGGGGAGGGACAAACATAAGAGGAAGGCAAACCATTGGATAAGAAGTAAGCAAACAAGAGTGACAATAAAGACGACCAATGATCAGCAATGAGAGGACTCTAAGCCCCCTGCAAGATCACAATAGGTCTTTAGCAACCAGACAGCCTGGCTGGAGCGGTCTGGTAGGTAAGACTTAAAAATGCAGTAGAGAGAGAGAGTAAATGAATGCAGGAACACTTTTGTTGCATCAGCCCTTGGGTTCCAGTCATCAGCCAATGAATGAAAGGTGCATTCTGGGAGGGTATCTGGGGCTCCTGTTGGATTGTGTTTTTCGTGCTCGCAATAGAGTCCGCTCTGGGGTTCTTGTCCGGTGCTGTGGGGTACCGGTCCCTGGGTGCAGGGGCCGGGGGAGGATTGGTACCAAGGAGCATCTTTTTATAGCTGGAGTCAAAAGATAGTGGCCCTTGGATGGCTCCTTTACCTGTGGCTCTATCGGCACCTCACCCCCTGCCCTACTGCCCATGCCTGTGGCCTCCTGCCCTACTTCCGAAAAAGGACTGCTTCGGTTCCATGCTTCGAGCAGCTCCCATGGGCATTGCTGCCTGCCCTGGCACTCTTTCGAGAATGTTGTATTAGACAACAGGAGTAAAACCCATAAACCACGTTGAGATTTGGGTAGGTAAGTGAAAAAGAACAACAATATCTCAACTGGTATCATTAGACAGGACAGTTAGACATGTATGTAAAATACATTACATGAAAGGAAAAGGAGACTCTCGCTGGGTTTCTGAAATGTGCACATGGCATCATATAATTAAGCACAAATTTGAATAAGAAGAGGAACAGTTGTAACAGCACTGTAGGCAAGAAACAACCCGAATTGGACTTGGTGTTCAATTGTGTACGTGACACAAAGGGTGGCGGCGTAAGTGACACTGTGTAATCCGCGAAAAACGGCACAAGGTGCAAACGTGAACAAGTATATACAGTGAATATGGTGGTTCAAGACAATGATTTACAAGGTTTTTGGAAAATTGATAACAATTTCTGTTGAACCACAATCGTGTGCGGTGTGTCGGGTGAGCGAAGGGAGAAGCTGAAATAAAGAAATTACTTCCAGTAATTTCTTTATTTCAGCCTCCCGTACCGCCGATGTCTCCACGGACACGGTGGACACATCCACAATCGATTCTACACACAGGTTCCTGTGAACCCCGGAAGACCGGTACATTCTCCCACCGGCACACCATCTCTGCAGTGGACACGGACCGTGTCCATCCAGCACCGTCTAAATTTTCAACCCGGTCCTGAAGCTGGTCCTAAGTAATTGGATCGAAACGTCATCGACCTGTCAGCACAACTGATGGCGCACTCCTCTCGTGGTTCAACAGAAATTGTTATCAATTTTCCAAAAACCTTGTAAATCATTGTCTTGAACCACCATATTCACTGTGTATACTTGTTCACATTTGCACCTTGCGCCGTTTTTCGCGGATTACACATTGTCACTTGCGCCGCCACCCTTTGTGTCACGTACACAATCGAGCACCAAGTCCAATTTGGGTTGTTCACGCCATTTCTTGCCTACAGTGCTGTTACAACTGTACCTCTTCTTATTCAAATTTGTGCTTAATTATATGATGCCATTTGCACATTTCAAAATCCCACCGAGAGTCTCCTTTTCCTTTCGTGTAATGCATTTTACATACATGTCTAACTGTCCTGTCCAATGACACCAGTTGAGATATTGTTCTTTTTCACTCTTTCGAGAAAGCATGGGGCGAGTGGTGACCAAGGGGAGACAGCGGCATCAAGATTCTATTCCCGCCGGTGGGCGGGAATATTCATGTGCTTATGACTTTGATGAGGATACCCCTGGAAAAGAACTAGGATTACAGGAATGTAATTTATCCTTCCCGAGTTCATGTGGTCGCCCATCCTCCTCCTCAACTTCGCTTCTTCTCCCATCCTCCTTCCTGTGATCCGAGGGAGGGCGAGGGATAAGCCCTTCCTTCTGCTCCACTTACTTCCCATCACAAGCTGCCCCAGCCTCCTCGGGGTGGGCAGCGGCCTCCAGATGAGCAGTTGCTGGAATCTCTCTAATCCCCAAAGCTGCTAATGCGGTTAGTCGCTGGCTCTTTGATGTCTGCCCCTCGTGCTCTGTGCTGCCGCCACCTCTGAAAAGCCGTGTCCGAGGGACCGGAGGGGGCCTGGGGACCTCTGACGGGGACCGAGCAGCACCCATGTTCTTGTGGGCCACCTCTGGGCTCTGCCCCCTTGACTCAGTGTGCCAGCTTTGCTAGACTAAACCTTTTCCTTCACACTGCCCCCTCCACCCCCCACGCTTACCCCCAGCCACAGTCCTAAGGGCCTTACTGCTGTGTTGTGCTATGCTAAAGACCAGGATAACATCAAGGTACTCACACACCTGCAGCAGATGCAAGACACAGATAGGAAGAAGGTATTCAGACACCTACAGCAGATGCAAGACACTGATAGGATGAAGGTATTCAGACACCTGCAGCAGATGCAAGGCACGGATAAGATGAAGGTATTCAGACACCTGCAGCAGATGGAAGGCACGGATAGGATGAAGGTATTCAGACACCTGCAGCAGATGGAAGGCACGGATAGGATGAAGGTATAGAGACACCTACAGCAGATGCAAGACACAGAGAGGATGAAGGTATTCAGACACCTGCAGCAGATGGAAGGCACGGATAGGATGAAGGTATTCAGACACCTACAGCAGATGCAAGACACTGATAGGATGAAGGTATTCAGACACCTGCAGCAGATGCAAGGCACGGATAAGATGAAGGTATTCAGACACCTGCAGCAGATGGAAGGCACGGATAGGATGAAGGTATTCAGACACCTACAGCAGATGCAAGACACTGATAGGATGAAGGTATTCAGACACCTGCAGCAGATGCAAGGCACGGATAGGATGAAGGTATTCAGACACCTGCAGCAGATGGAAGGCACGGATAGGATGAAGGTATTCAGACACCTGCAGCAGATGCAAGACACGGATAGGATGAAGGTATTCAGACACCTGCAGCAGATGCAAGACACGGATAGGATGAAGGTATTCAGACACCTGCAGCAGATGCAAGTCACGGATAGGATGAAGGTATTCAGACACCTCCAGCAGATGGAAGGCACGGATAGGATGAAGGTATTCAGACACCTACAGCAGATGCAAGACACTGATAGGATGAAGGTATTCAGACACCTGCAGCAGATGCAAGGCACGGATAAGATGAAGGTATTCAGACACCTGCAGCAGATGGAAGGCACGGATAGGATGAAGGTATTCAGACACCTACAGCAGATGCAAGACACTGATAGGATGAAGGTATTCAGACACCTGCAGCAGATGGAAGGCACGGATAGGATGAAGGTATTCAGACACCTACAGCAGATGCAAGACACTGATAGGATGAAGGTATTCAGACACCTGCAGCAGATGCAAGGCACGGATAGGATGAAGGTATTCAGACACCTGCAGCAGATGGAAGGCACGGATAGGATGAAGGTATTCAGACACCTGCAGCAGATGCAAGACACTGATAGGATGAAGGTATTCAGACACCTCCAGCAGAGGCAAGACACAGATAGGATGAAGGTATTCAGACACCTCCAGCAGATGGAAGGCACGGATAGGATGAAGGTATTCAGACACCTCCAGCAGATGCAAGACACGGATAGGATGAAGGTATTCAGACACCTCCAGCAGATGGAAGGCACGGATAGGATGAAGGTATTCAGACACCTACAGCAGATGCAAGACACTGATAGGATGAAGGTATTCAGACACCTGCAGCAGATGGAAGGCACGGATAGGATGAAGGTATTCAGACACCTACAGCAGATGCAAGACACAGATAGGATGAAGGTATTCAGACACCTGCAGCAGATGGAAGGCACGGATAGGATGAAGGTATTTAGACACCTGCAGCAGATGCAAGGCACGGATAAGATGAAGGTATTCAGACACCTGCAGCAGATGGAAGGCACGGATAGGATGAAGGTATTCAGACACCTGCAGCAGATGCAAGACACAGATAGGATGAAGGTATTCAGACACCTGCAGCAGATGGAAGGCACGGATAGGATGAAGGTATTCAGACACCTGCAGCAGATGGAAGGCACGGATAGGATGAAGGTATTCAGACACCTACAGCAGATGCAAGGCACAGATAGGATGAAGGTATTCAGACACCTCCAGCAGAGGCAAGGCACGGATAGGATGAAGGTATTTAGACACCTACAGCAGATGCAAGACACTGATAGGATGAAGGTATTCAGACACCTGCAGCAGATGGAAGGCACGGATAGGATGAAGGTATTCAGACACCTGCAGCAGATGCAAGGCACGGATAAGATGAAGGTATTCAGACACCTGCAGCAGATGGAAGGCACGGATAGGATGAAGGTATTCAGACACCTGCAGCAGATGGAAGGCACGGATAGGATGAAGGTATTCAGACACCTGCAGCAGATGCAAGTCACGGATAGGATGAAGGTATTCAGACACCTGCAGCAGACGCAAGGCACAGATAGGATGAAGGTATTCAGACACCTGCAGCAGATGCAAGGCACGGATAGGATGAAGGTATTCAGACACCTGCAGCAGATGCAAGACACGGATAGGATGAAGGTATTCAGACACCTGCAGCAGATGCAAGTCACGGATAGGATGAAGGTATTCAGACACCTGCAGCAGATGCAAGACACGGATAGGATGAAGGTATTCAGACACCTGCAGCAGACGCAAGGCACAGATAGGATGAAGGTATTCAGACACCTGCAGCAGATGCAAGGCACGGATAGGATGAAGGTATTCAGACACCTGCAGCAGATGCAAGACACGGATAGGATGAAGGTATTCAGACACCTGCAGCAGATGCAAGTCACGGGTAGGATGAAGGTATTCAGACACCTGCAGCAGATGCAAGTCACGGATAGGATGAAGGTATTCAGACACCTGCAGCAGATGCAAGACACAGATAGGATGAAGGTATTCAGACACCTGCAGCAGATGCAAGACACGGATAGGATGAAGGTATTCAGACACCTGCAGCAGATGCAAGTCACGGATAGGATGAAGGTATTCAGACACCTGCAGCAGACGCAAGGCACAGATAGGATGAAGGTATTCAGACACCTCCAGCAGATGCAAGGCACAGATAGGATGAAGGTATTCAGACACCTGCAGCAGATGCAAGACACTGGTAGGATGAAGGTATTCAGACACCTGCAGCAGATGCAAGACACGGATAGGATGAAGGTATTCAGACACCTGCAGCAGACGCAAGGCACAGATAGGATGAAGGTATTCAGACACCTCCAGCAGATGCAAGGCACAGATAGGATGAAGGTATTCAGACACCTGCAGCAGATGCAAGACACAGATAGGATGAAGGTATTCAGACACCTGCAGCAGATGCAAGTCACGGATAGGATGAAGGTATTCAGACACCTGCAGCAGACGCAAGGCACAGATAGGATGAAGGTATTCAGACACCTCCAGCAGATGCAAGGCACAGATAGGATGAAGGTATTCAGACACCTGCAGCAGATGCAAGACACAGATAGGATGAAGGTATTCAGACACCTGCAGCAGATGCAAGACACGGAGAGGATGAAGGTATTCAGACACCTGCAGCAGATGCAAGTCACGGATAGGATGAAGGTATTCAGACACCTGCAGCAGACGCAAGGCACAGATAGGATGAAGGTATTCAGACACCTCCAGCAGATGCAAGGCACAGATAGGATGAAGGTATTCAGACACCTGCAGCAGATGCAAGACACAGATAGGATGAAGGTATTCAGACACCTGCAGCAGATGCAAGACACTGGTAGGATGAAGGTATTCAGACACCTGCAGCAGATGGAAGGCACGGATAGGATGAAGGTATTCAGACACCTACAGCAGATGCAAGACACTGATAGGATGAAGGTATTCAGACACCTGCAGCAGATGCAAGTCACGGATAGGATGAAGGTATTCAGACACCTGCAGCAGACGCAAGGCACGGATAGGATGAAGGTATTCAGACACCTGCAGCAGATGCAAGACACGGATAGGATGAAGGTATTCAGACACCTGCAGCAGATGCAAGACACGGATAGGATGAAGGTATTCAGACACCTCCAGCAGATGCAAGACACAGATAGGATGAAGGTATTCAGACACCTGCAGCAGATGCAAGACACGGATAGGATGAAGGTATTCAGACACCTCCAGCAGATGCAAGACACGGATAGGATGAAGGTATTCAGACACCTCCAGCAGATGCAAGACACTGGTAGGATGAAGGTATTCAGACACCTCCAGCAGAGGCAAGACACGGATAGGATGAAGGTATTCAGACACCTCCAGCAGACGCAAGACACTGGTAGGATGAAGGTATTCAGACACCTGCAGCAGATGCAAGACACAGATAGGATGAAGGTATTCAGACACCTCCAGCAGACGCAAGACACTGGTAGGATGAAGGTATTCAGACACCTGCAGCAGATGCAAGACACAGATAGGAAGAAGGTATTCAGACACCTCCAGCAGAGGCAAGACACGGATAGGATGAAGGTATTCAGACACCTGCAGCAGATGCAAGACACAGATAGGATGAAGGTATTCAGACACCTGCAGCAGATGCAAGACACAGATAGGATGAAGGTATTCAGACACCTGCAGCAGATGCAAGACATGGATAGGATGAAGGTATTCAGACACCTGCAGCAGATGCAAGACACGGATAGGATGAAGGTATTCAGACACCTGCAGCAGATGCAAGACACAGATAGGATGAAGGTATTCAGACACCTCCAGCAGACGCAAGACACAGATAGGAAGAAGGTATTCAGACACCTCCAGCAGAGGCAAGACACGGGTAGGATGAAGGTATTCAGACACCTCCAGCAGATGCAAGTCACGGGTAGGATGAAGGTATTCAGACACCTCCAGCAGATGCAAGACACTGGTAGGATGAAGGTATTCAGTCACCTCCAGCAGATGCAAGACACTGGTAGGATGAAGGTATTCAGCCACCTGCAGCAGAGGCAAGACACTGGTAGGATGAAGGTATTCAGACACCTGCAGCAGATGCAAGACACAGATAGGATGAAGGTATTCAGACACCTCCAGCAGATGCAAGGCACAGATAGGATGAAGGTATTCAGACACCTGCAGCAGATGCAAGACACGGATAGGATGAAGGTATTCAGACACCTCCAGCAGATGCAAGGCACAGATAGGATGAAGGTATTCAGACACCTCCAGCAGAGGCAAGGCACAGATAGGATGAAGGTATTCAGACACCTCCAGCAGAGGCAAGACACGGATAGGATGAAGGTATTCAGACACCTCCAGCAGATGCAAGACACGGATAGGATGAAGGTATTCAGACACCTCCAGCAGATGCAAGGCACAGATAGGATGAAGGTATTCAGACACCTGCAGCAGATGCAAGACACTGGTAGGATGAAGGTATTCAGACACCTGCAGCAGATGCAAGACACGGATAGGATGAAGGTATTCAGACACCTGCAGCAGATGCAAGACATGGATAGGATGAAGGTATTCAGACACCTGCAGCAGATGCAAGACATGGATAGGATGAAGGTATTCAGACACCTGCAGCAGATGCAAGACACAGATAGGATGAAGGTATTCAGACACCTCCAGCAGACGCAAGACACAGATAGGAAGAAGGTATTCAGACACCTCCAGCAGATGCAAGACACGGGTAGGATGAAGGTATTCAGACACCTGCAGCAGATGCAAGACACAGATAGGATGAAGGTATTCAGACACCTGCAGCAGATGCAAGACATGGATAGGATGAAGGTATTCAGACACCTCCAGCAGATGCAAGACACAGATAGGATGAAGGTATTCAGACACCTGCAGCAGATGCAAGACACAGATAGGATGAAGGTATTCAGACACCTGCAGCAGATGCAAGACATGGATAGGATGAAGGTATTCAGACACCTCCAGCAGATGGAAGGCACGGATAGGATGAAGGTATTCAGACACCTACAGCAGATGCAAGACACGGATAGGATGAAGGTATTCAGACACCTCCAGCAGAGGCAAGACACAGATAGGATGAAGGTATTCAGACACCTGCAGCAGATGCAAGACATGGATAGGATGAAGGTATTCAGACACCTGCAGCAGATGCAAGACACAGATAGGATGAAGGTATTCAGACACCTCCAGCAGATGCAAGTCACGGATAGGATGAAGGTATTCAGACACCTACAGCAGATGCAAGACACTGATAGGATGAAGGTATTCAGACACCTGCAGCAGATGCAAGGCACGGATAGGATGAAGGTATTCAGACACCTGCAGCAGATGGAAGGCACGGATAGGATGAAGGTATTCAGACACCTGCAGCAGATGCAAGACACTGATAGGATGAAGGTATTCAGACACCTCCAGCAGAGGCAAGACACAGATAGGATGAAGGTATTCAGACACCTGCAGCAGATGCAAGTCACGGATAGGATGAAGGTATTCAGACACCTGCAGCAGACGCAAGGCACAGATAGGATGAAGGTATTCAGACACCTCCAGCAGATGCAAGACACGGATAGGATGAAGGTATTCAGACACCTGCAGCAGATGCAAGACACAGATAGGAAGAAGGTATTCAGACACCTCCAGCAGAGGCAAGACACTGGTAGGATGAAGGTATTCAGTCACCTCCAGCAGATGCAAGACACTGGTAGGATGAAGGTATTCAGCCACCTGCAGCAGAGGCAAGACACTGGTAGGATGAAGGTATTCAGACACCTGCAGCAGATGCAAGACACAGATAGGATGAAGGTATTCAGACACCTCCAGCAGATGCAAGGCACAGATAGGATGAAGGTATTCAGACACCTGCAGCAGATGCAAGACACGGATAGGATGAAGGTATTCAGACACCTCCAGCAGATGCAAGGCACAGATAGGATGAAGGTATTCAGACACCTCCAGCAGATGCAAGGCACAGATAGGATGAAGGTATTCAGACACCTCCAGCAGAGGCAAGACACGGATAGGATGAAGGTATTCAGACACCTCCAGCAGATGCAAGACACGGATAGGATGAAGGTATTCAGACACCTCCAGCAGATGCAAGGCACAGATAGGATGAAGGTATTCAGACACCTGCAGCAGATGCAAGACACGGATAGGATGAAGGTATTCAGACACCTCCAGCAGATGCAAGGCACAGATAGGATGAAGGTATTCAGACACCTCCAGCAGAGGCAAGGCACGGATAGGATGAAGGTATTCAGACACCTGCAGCAGATGCAAGACACAGATAGGATGAAGGTATTCAGACACCTGCAGCAGATGCAAGACACTGGTAGGATGAAGGTATTCAGACACCTGCAGCAGATGCAAGACACGGATAGGATGAAGGTATTCAGACACCTCCAGCAGATGCAAGGCACAGATAGGATGAAGGTATTCAGACACCTGCAGCAGATGCAAGACACGGATAGGATGAAGGTATTCAGACACCTCCAGCAGATGCAAGGCACAGATAGGATGAAGGTATTCAGACACCTCCAGCAGAGGCAAGGCACGGATAGGATGAAGGTATTCAGACACCTGCAGCAGATGCAAGACACAGATAGGATGAAGGTATTCAGACACCTGCAGCAGACGCAAGACACTGGTAGGATGAAGGTATTCAGACACCTGCAGCAGATGCAAGACACGGATAGGATGAAGGTATTCAGACACCTCCAGCAGATGCAAGGCACGGATAGGATGAAGGTATTCAGACACCTGCAGCAGATGCAAGACACTGGTAGGATGAAGGCATTCAGACACCTCCAGCAGATGCAAGACACAGAGAGGATGAAGGTATTCAGACACCTGCAGCAGATGCAAGACATGGATAGGATGAAGGTATTCAGACACCTGCAGCAGATGCAAGACACGGATAGGATGAAGGTATTCAGACACCTCCAGCAGATGCAAGACACAGAGAGGATGAAGGTATTCAGACACCTGCAGCAGATGCAAGACACTGGTAGGATGAAGGCATTCAGACACCTGCAGCAGATGCAAGACACTGGTAGGATGAAGGTATTCAGACACCTGCAGCAGATGCAAGACACGGATAGGATGAAGGTATTCAGACACCTCCAGCAGATGCAAGACACAGAGAGGATGAAGGTATTCAGACACCTCCAGCAGATGCAAGACACAGAGAGGATGAAGGTATTCAGACACCTCCAGCAGATGCAAGACACGGATAGGATGAAGGTATTCAGACACCTGCAGCAGATGCAAGACACAGATAGGATGAAGGTATTCAGACACCTCCAGCAGATGCAAGACACGGATAGGATGAAGGTATTCAGACACCTGCAGCAGATGCAAGACACAGATAGGATGAAGGTATTCAGACACCTCCAGCAGATGCAAGACACGGATAGGATGAAGGTATTCAGTCACCTCCAGCAGATGCAAGACACTGGTAGGATGAAGGTATTCAGACACCTGCAGCAGATGCAAGACACGGATAGGATGAAGGTATTCAGACACCTCCAGCAGATGCAAGGCACAGATAGGATGAAGGTATTCAGACACCTGCAGCAGATGCAAGACACAGATAGGATGAAGGTATTCAGACACCTCCAGCAGATGCAAGACACGGATAGGATGAAGGTATTCAGACACCTGCAGCAGATGCAAGACACAGATAGGATGAAGGTATTCAGACACCTCCAGCAGATGCAAGACACGGATAGGATGAAGGTATTCAGTCACCTCCAGCAGATGCAAGACACTGGTAGGATGAAGGTATTCAGACACCTGCAGCAGATGCAAGACACAGATAGGATGAAGGTATTCAGACACCTGCAGCAGATGCAAGACACTGGTAGGATGAAGGTATTCAGACACCTGCAGCAGATGCAAGACACGGATAGGATGAAGGTATTCAGACACCTCCAGCAGATGCAAGGCACAGATAGGATGAAGGTATTCAGACACCTGCAGCAGATGCAAGACACAGATAGGATGAAGGTATTCAGACACCTGCAGCAGATGCAAGACACTGGTAGGATGAAGGCATTCAGACACCTGCAGCAGATGCAAGACACTGGTAGGATGAAGGTATTCAGACACCTCCAGCAGATGCAAGGCACAGATAGGATGAAGGTATTCAGACACCTCCAGCAGAGGCAAGGCACGGATAGGATGAAGGTATTCAGACACCTCCAGCAGATGCAAGGCACAGATAGGATGAAGGTATTCAGACACCTGCAGCAGATGCAAGACACAGATAGGATGAAGGTATTCAGACACCTGCAGCAGATGCAAGACACGGATAGGATGAAGGTATTCAGACACCTGCAGCAGATGCAAGACACAGATAGGATGAAGGTATTCAGACACCTGCAGCAGATGCAAGACACAGATAGGATGAAGGTATTCAGACACCTGCAGCAGATGCAAGACATTGGTAGGATGAAGGCATTCAGACACCTGCAGCAGATGCAAGACACGGATAGGATGAAGGTATTCAGACACCTCCAGCAGATGCAAGACACAGAGAGGATGAAGGTATTCAGACACCTGCAGCAGATGCAAGACACTGGTAGGATGAAGGCATTCAGACACCTCCAGCAGATGCAAGACACAGAGAGGATGAAGGTATTCAGACACCTGCAGCAGATGCAAGACATGGATAGGATGAAGGTATTCAGACACCTGCAGCAGATGCAAGACACGGATAGGATGAAGGTATTCAGACACCTCCAGCAGATGCAAGACACAGAGAGGATGAAGGTATTCAGACACCTGCAGCAGATGCAAGACACTGGTAGGATGAAGGCATTCAGACACCTGCAGCAGATGCAAGACACTGGTAGGATGAAGGTATTCAGACACCTGCAGCAGATGCAAGACACGGATAGGATGAAGGTATTCAGACACCTCCAGCAGATGCAAGACACAGAGAGGATGAAGGTATTCAGACACCTCCAGCAGATGCAAGACACAGAGAGGATGAAGGTATTCAGACACCTCCAGCAGATGCAAGACACGGATAGGATGAAGGTATTCAGACACCTGCAGCAGATGCAAGACACAGATAGGATGAAGGTATTCAGACACCTCCAGCAGATGCAAGACACGGATAGGATGAAGGTATTCAGACACCTGCAGCAGATGCAAGACACAGATAGGATGAAGGTATTCAGACACCTCCAGCAGATGCAAGACACGGATAGGATGAAGGTATTCAGTCACCTCCAGCAGATGCAAGACACTGGTAGGATGAAGGTATTCAGACACCTGCAGCAGATGCAAGACACGGATAGGATGAAGGTATTCAGACACCTCCAGCAGATGCAAGGCACAGATAGGATGAAGGTATTCAGACACCTGCAGCAGATGCAAGACACAGATAGGATGAAGGTATTCAGACACCTCCAGCAGATGCAAGACACGGATAGGATGAAGGTATTCAGACACCTGCAGCAGATGCAAGACACAGATAGGATGAAGGTATTCAGACACCTCCAGCAGATGCAAGACACGGATAGGATGAAGGTATTCAGTCACCTCCAGCAGATGCAAGACACTGGTAGGATGAAGGTATTCAGACACCTGCAGCAGATGCAAGACACAGATAGGATGAAGGTATTCAGACACCTCCAGCAGAGGCAAGGCACGGATAGGATGAAGGTATTCAGACACCTCCAGCAGATGCAAGACACTGGTAGGATGAAGGTATTCAGACACCTCCAGCAGATGCAAGACACTGATAGGATGATGGTATTCAGACACCTCCAGCAGATGCAAGACACTGGTAGGATGAAGGTATTCAGACACCTGCAGCAGATGCAAGACACAGATAGGATGAAGGTATTCAGACACCTCCAGCAGATGCAAGACACTGATAGGATGATGGTATTCAGACACCTCCAGCAGATGCAAGACACTGGTAGGATGAAGGTATTCAGACACCTGCAGCAGATGCAAGACACGGATAGGATGAAGGTATTCAGACACCTGCAGCAGATGCAAGTCACGGATAGGATGAAGGTATTCAGACACCTGCAGCAGATGCAAGTCACGGATAGGATGAAGGTATTCAGACACCTGCAGCAGATGCAAGACACAGATAGGATGAAGGTATTCAGACACCTCCAGCAGAGGCAAGGCACGGATAGGATGAAGGTATTCAGACACCTCCAGCAGATGCAAGACACTGGTAGGATGAAGGTATTCAGACACCTCCAGCAGATGCAAGACACTGATAGGATGATGGTATTCAGACACCTCCAGCAGATGCAAGACACTGGTAGGATGAAGGTATTCAGACACCTCCAGCAGAGGCAAGGCACGGATAGGATGAAGGTATTCAGACACCTGCAGCAGATGCAAGACACAGATAGGATGAAGGTATTCAGACACCTCCAGCAGATGCAAGACACGGATAGGATGAAGGTATTCAGACACCTGCAGCAGATGCAAGGCACAGATAGGATGAAGGTATTCAGACACCTCCAGCAGATGCAAGACACGGATAGGATGAAGGTATTCAGACACCTGCAGCAGATGCAAGACACGGATAGGATGAAGGCATTCAAACACCTGCAGCAGATGCAAGACACTGGTAGGATGAAGGTATTCAGACACCTGCAGCAGATGCAAGACACAGATAGGATGAAGGTATTCAGACACCTCCAGCAGATGCAAGACACGGATAGGATGAAGGTATTGCCAGCCGCTGGTAGGGTTCTCCCCCGCCCCTCCAGCACCCGGCAGCCTTGCTCCCTCCGCCCTGGGCGTCTGTCACCTGCACAGCGCCTCTCCTGGTCGCCCTATGCCAGTGGCCCTCAGAGGAAGGAAGCCACCTTCACGCACAGTTCTATCACATCAAAGGCAGGGCCGTTCTCGTTGGGACACGGACTTGTGGCCCGTGAGGTTTATTCAGAATCTCCCTGCAGGTGGGTACCGTGGGCTCGGGCCTGAGCACCTCTCTTCTGCCAGCCCTCCAGCGGGCAGCACCCATGGGCTCCGCGTGTGCCGCCCAATAATGGATTGAGAGGCCCCACCCTACACATGGGTGGCACTGGTCTAGGGTCTGTCTGCACCCTTGGGCACGGCACCTCTGCCAACAGCAGACCCACCCGCCTGACCCCTCCCCGGCCCTCCCCGCAGGATGCAGATGGGGCCCACACAATGGCCCCCCGAGCCTGGGAGCGCTCTGCACAATGCAAGGGCGGACAAAGCTCCGGAAATGGCGGCCCGAGCCCCTCGAGGAGTGCCAGGCCAGGGGTGGAGGGTCACGCTGCGGGTACCACGTCACGAGGAGACAAACCAGGCCGGGGAGGAGGCGAGAAGAGAAGCAGGGGCTCCGTCTTACCCCAGAGCCATGAATGAGTGCCGTGTATGCTGCGGGAGAGGCGCAGATCACACGGGGCGTCTGCGCACCTGCGCGCTCCTGCCAGCCAATCCCAGGCCTCTGCCTCAGTGCAGCATCCTTCCCTCTCATCCGTTACCACGGCAACGGGAGGCGGCTACCTGCCGGGGGCTCGGCGGCCCCGGCTTCCTGTGTGGAGGATGCGCTGGCTTCGGGGGGGCTCCTCCCCCCGGCCTGATTAGTTGGTGGTTGAGAGAAATTATCAGTTTTACTATAACTTGTCAATTTGTTGACACTGGAACCTTTGGGTATTTCTTTTTTTTGTTGTGTTGTATAAAAATACAGTCTATTTTGATGAATTGTTGGCAAGTGTACTACACAGTGAGGTTGCACAACCACACCGAATAACACACCCCATTTCCTCACACTGTCGCGGCATCCAGTAGGAATCCTAGCCTAGTATCTGTCGCTGCACCTGCCTGGCTTCCATGAGGAGTGTCCTGGATCTGCAGGTGACCCCACCCTTGTACCCATCCTTGCACTCACAAGCGCTGCCGACTTCATACCTGTCCCTTCAGCCACGCGTGATGCTAGCCTCATACCTGTCCCTTCAGCCACACGTGATGCTAGCCTCATACCTGTCCCTTCAGCCACACGTGATGCTAGCCTCACACCTGTCCCTTCAGCCACACGTGATGCTAGCCTCATACCTGTCCCTTCAGCCACACGTGATGCTAGCCTCATACCTGTCCCTTCAGCCACACGTGATGCTAGCCTCATACCTGTCCCTTCAGCCACACGTGATGCTAGCCTCACACCTGTCCCTTCAGCCACATGTGATGCTAGCCTCACACCTGTCCCTTCAGCCACACGTGATGCTAGCCTCATACCTGTCCCTTCAGCCACACGTGATGCTAGCCTCATACCTGTCCCTTCAGCCACACGTGATGCTAGCCTCATACCTGTCCCTTCAGCCACACGTGATGCTAGCCTCATACCTGTCCCTTCAGCCACGCGCGGTGCTAGCCTCATACCTGTCCCTTCAGCCACGCGCGGTGCTAGCCTCATACCTGTCCCTTCAGCCACACGTGATGCTAGCCTCATACCTGTCCCTTCAGCCACACGTGATGCTAGCCTCATACCTGTCCCTTCAGCCACACGTGATGCTAGCCTCATACCTGTCCCTTCAGCCACACGTGATGCTAGCCTCATACCTGTCCCTTCAGCCACACGTGATGCTAGCCTCATACCTGTCCCTGTATCCGGAAGGGATCCCAGCCTAAAGCCTGCCCCAACACCCCCAAGGGGTGCTTCAATCTAGTGTTTCCTGGATCTACAGCGGCCGACACTTGTAACTCTCCTGGCATTCCCGCCTGCTTCTCGCTTCGTGGCCCCTCTTGGCACACAACGGTTCAAGCAGTGCTTAATTTTTGCCGGTGCTGTCCGGTGCTCAGCACCAGACTTTAATTGCCAGCACCTTGGTTTATGACTGTCTGCCAATTTAGGCGTGAGCACAACAACTTCTGTTTATTGTTTCCATTTCCAAGTATTCCTATTTGCCTCCAAAGCCCTTCTTATCGCTTCGGGGGCTGTAATAGTACAAATTGTCACACTTTTGAGAGTGTGAAGATTAGTAGTGTGTTGGTGCTGTCACTGGCAGTGCAGTTAGGGGCAACGGATGGTGCAAGCTCTAGTGACCCCCTGTCGAGAGCCCCGGCACTACGTTATTTACAAATTAAGCACTGGGTTCAAGCAAGGCCTGTGCCAAGAGGGGCCACAAGGCGAGAAGCAGCGGGTCCCTGCTGAGGCCACGTGATGGTCGGGGGGGGGGGGGGGGGGGGCAGTGAGGGGGCCCCAGCCCCGCCGCCGAGGCGGGGCGCAGCTTCAGACCAGGGGCAGCTGCTCCCGAGGACTAATCCAAATAAAAGAAGCTTTTCAAAGGCAAATAGTAGGAAATGGCGTCTAATTACTCAAGGGCTGGAAGTGCCCCCACCCCTGGGCCCCCCCCTCCAGCCATCAGCGCCCCATTGAAGGCTCCTGGCGGGTGCTTCTGTGGAGGGTTCGTGGGAGACCGACCGCCCTCCTGGACACAAGTCTGCGCTCAAAGACTCGGCGGCTTCCGTCCTTTCTAAACAAGCAGTAAATAATGCCCGGCGCTTGATGGCCGGAAGGCGGGTCAGAGAGCGGCACTTCACGGGGAAACAATACTGTGAACCCGGGCTGCGAACCGGGGCCCTGGAGGCCTCTCGGAACCGGGGCCGGAAGCGCAGAGCCTGGAAGAAAGAGGCGAAGGAGCCGGGCGAGAGGTGGAGGCAGGGAGAGGTGGAGGCCTCCGAGGTGGAGGCAGGGAGAGGTGGAGGCAGGCGAGAGGTGGAGGCAGGCGAGAGGTGGAGGCAGGCGAGAGGTGGAGGCAGGCGAGAGGTGGAGGCAGGCGAGAGGTGGAGGCGTCTGAGGTGGAGGTAGGGAGAGGTGGAGGCGTCTGAGGTGGAGCAGGGGGAGGTGGAGGCGACTGAGGTGGAGGTAGGGAGAGGTGGAGGCCTCCGAGGTGGAGGCAGGGAGAGGTGGAGGCGACTGAGGTGGAGGTAGGGAGAGGTGGAGGCCTCCGAGGTGGAGGCAGGGAGAGGTGGAGGCGTCTGAGGTGGAGGCAGGGAGAGGTGGAGGCGTCTGAGCTGGAGCCAGGGGAGAGGTGGAGGCGTCTGAGGTGGAGCCAGGCGAGAGGTGGAGGCGTCTGAGGTGGAGGCAGGGAGAGGTGGAGGCGTCTGAGGTGGAACCAGGCGAGAGGTGGAGGCGTCTGAGGTGGAGCCAGGGAGAGGTGGAGGCGTCTGAGGTGGAGCCAGGGAGAGGTGGAGGCCTCCGAGGTGGAGGCAGGGAGAGGTGGAGGCAGGCGAGAGGTGGAGGCAGGCGAGAGGTGGAGGCAGGCGAGAGGTGGAGGCAGGCGAGAGGTGGAGGCAGGCGAGAGGTGGAGGCGTCTGAGGTGGAGGTAGGGAGAGGTGGAGGCGTCTGAGGTGGAGCAGGGGGAGGTGGAGGCGACTGAGGTGGAGGTAGGGAGAGGTGGAGGCCTCCGAGGTGGAGGCAGGGAGAGGTGGAGGCGACTGAGGTGGAGGTAGGGAGAGGTGGAGGCCTCCGAGGTGGAGGCAGGGAGAGGTGGAGGCGTCTGAGGTGGAGGCAGGGAGAGGTGGAGGCGTCTGAGCTGGAGCCAGGGGAGAGGTGGAGGCGTCTGAGGTGGAGCCAGGCGAGAGGTGGAGGCGTCTGAGGTGGAGGCAGGGAGAGGTGGAGGCGTCTGAGGTGGAACCAGGCGAGAGGTGGAGGCGTCTGAGGTGGAGCCAGGGAGAGGTGGAGGCGTCTGAGGTGGAGCCAGGGAGAGGTGGAGGCCTCCGAGGTGGAGGCAGGGAGAGGTGGAGGCGTCTGAGGTGGAGCCAGGGAGAGGTGGAGGCCTCCGAGGTGGAGGCAGGGAGAGGTGGAGGCGTCTGAGGTGGAGCCAGGGAGAGGTGGAGGCCTCCGAGGTGGAGGCAGGGAGAGGTGGAGGCGTCTGAGGTGGAGCCAGGGAGAGGTGGAGGCCTCCGAGGTGGAGGCAGGGAGAGGTGGAGGCGTCTGAGGTGGAGCCAGGGAGAGGTGGAGGCCTCCGAGGTGGAGGCAGGGAGAGGTGGAGGCGTCTGAGCTGGAGCCAGGGGAGAGGTGGAGGCGTCTGAGGTGGAGGCAGACGAGAGGTGGAGGCGTCTGAGGTGGAGGCAGACGAGAGGTGGAGGCGTCTGAGGTGGAGGCAGGGAGAGGTGGAGGCGTCTGAGGTGGAACCAGGCGAGAGGTGGAGGCGTCTGAGGTGGAGCCAGGGAGAGGTGGAGGCGTCTGAGCTGGAGCCAGGGGAGAGGTGGAGGCGTCTGAGGTGGAGCCAGGGAGAGGTGGAGGCGTCTGAGCTGGAGCCAGGGGAGAGGTGGAGGCGTCTGAGGTGGAGCCAGGGAGAGGTGGAGGCCTCCGAGGTGGAGGCAGGGAGAGGTGGAGGCGTCTGAGGTGGAGCCAGGGAGAGGTGGAGGCCTCCGAGGTGGAGGCAGGGAGAGGTGGAGGCGTCTGAGGTGGAGCCAGGGAGAGGTGGAGGCCTCCGAGGTGGAGGCAGGGAGAGGTGGAGGCGTCTGAGGTGGAGGCAGGGAGAGGTGGAGGCCTCCGAGGTGGAGGCAGGGAGAGGTGGAGGCGTCTGAGCTGGAGCCAGGGGAGAGGTGGAGGCGTCTGAGGTGGAGGCAGACGAGAGGTGGAGGCGTCTGAGGTGGAGGCAGACGAGAGGTGGAGGCGTCTGAGGTGGAGGCAGGGAGAGGTGGAGGCGTCTGAGGTGGAACCAGGCGAGAGGTGGAGGCGTCTGAGGTGGAGCCAGGGAGAGGTGGAGGCGTCTGAGCTGGAGCCAGGGGAGAGGTGGAGGCGTCTGAGGTGGAGCCAGGGAGAGGTGGAGGCGTCTGAGCTGGAGCCAGGGGAGAGGTGGAGGCGTCTGAGGTGGAGCCAGGGAGAGGTGGAGGCCTCCGAGGTGGAGGCAGGGAGAGGTGGAGGCGTCTGAGGTGGAGCCAGGGAGAGGTGGAGGCCTCCGAGGTGGAGGCAGGGAGAGGTGGAGGCGTCTGAGGTGGAGGCAGGGAGAGGTGGAGGCCTCCGAGGTGGAGGCAGGGAGAGGTGGAGGCCTCCGAGGTGGAGGCAGGGAGAGGTGGAGGCCTCCGAGGTGGAGGCAGGGAGAGGTGGAGGCCTCCGAGGTGGAGGCAGGGAGAGGTGGAGGCGTCCGAGGTGGAGGCAGGGAGAGGTGGAGGCGTCTGAGGTGGAGCCAGGCGAGAGGTGGAGGCGTCCGAGGTGGAGGCAGGGAGAGGTGGAGGCCTCCGAGGTGGAGGCAGGCCAGAGGTGGAGAACCAGAGATGTGGGACATGGAGCCAGCCAGAGGTAGAGAATGAATAAAGTTAGAAATGGAGCCAGGTCAGCCAGAGGTAGGGACCCACAGAGATGGTGTCTGGCCAACCAGATGCAGGGAACCAGGGAGAGGATGCCAAGCTGGACAGTGGTAAAGCACCAGGCAGGCAGGGAGATTCATCCAGGCAGAGACAAGGAATTGAGAGACTGACCGGACCAGCCAGAGACCCAAGGAGGCGGGGGAAGGAACCAGACCAGCTGGTGGAGAGGCACAGGGAACTGGCGGAAGCGACCAGGTCAGCCGGAGGTAGCAGCACTGGGGACTGGGAGATGGAATCAAGGCAGCCAGAGTCTGAGAGACCGGGCCCTGGAAGGAGAAGCGCGCCTAGACAGGGATAGAAGTACAGGGAACAAGTCCTGCTCTCAGTAGATGCGTAAGAAGATGAGAGAAGGAACCAATCCAGTGGAGATGGGAGAAGGGGCCAGGCCAGGGGAGTTGAGAGAAGAGTCCAGTCATAGGAAAAACCAGGGAAGCTGGGAGAAAGAGCCAAGTCATCCAGAGACAGACCTAGGTAGCTGGTATAAGGACACTGGGCCAGGCACATAGACGCCGTGGGTTCCATTTTATGTATGGCAGCCATTTTGTGGTTGCCCTCACATAGGCCATGATTGTGGCTGAAACCAGTCTTTTAAGGACATGTAGACCTTAGCTCGAGTTCATGCTGACTCCTGTTTGACCTGAGTGAACTGACCCTGTTGCCTGAAGCTGACCTTGTTAAACCAGTTCCTGCCCTTTAGCTGATCAAGATTGAGGATCAGAGCACAGGACATTGTAGAGTTTGGTATGCACACACACACCCTTATCTGTTTTCTGTTCCTTCTTTTATGGTCTGTTTATGATATGGGTTGTAGTCCTTTTATTATGGGTTTGTCCGGCTTGTGTAAGAAGGAATGTTAGGCATTTTGCATGCTTGCAAAAGCAAGGACTGCCCCTTACTTTTATGCTGAGTTTTGTAACCCTGAGCATATATATAAGGCCTCTGTTCTCTGTATTCCTCAGACTACCTCATTCAGTTGCTACGGCTTCTGTGTGACACTTATTAAATTTAATAAAGATGTCTTTTCATATTTTCAGCTTCTGTGCCAAGTTCTTTTTTATTAGTAAGTATTCCATGAGAATGAACATTACAGTTCTTCAGTAGTGAACCCCGGGCAAAGGAATCAGTGCCCATGCAGCCTTCAGCCGCTCGGAACGGGTCACCTTGAGGCAGATTGTGGGGCCTGGTCTAAATTTGCATGCAATCCTTAGCATCTCTGAAAGAATCTCCTCGAGATTGAAAGAAGGCCTAGTCCTCATGTTTCAGTCCATGGCCATCAGCAGATTGTGGGACCTGGTCTAAGCTTCCATACATTCCTTAGCCTCTGAAAAAATCTACATGCAGAAATTGAAAGAAGGCCTGGTCCTCCTATTGTTTTATCCATGACCTCTCTGTATAGACCCCATCTCCAGGGATGCCTCAAAAATGACTTTGCAGAGTGGCGCACAAACAGAAACCCTGCTATAGGGCCTTGTCTGGGGGCCCTTTCAACGGGTCTGTCACCCTGTGTCGTCACTAGTTCCTTTCTAAAAGGCATCAAACTTGGGGGTATTGTTATTTCATGAGGACCTATCTTTCAAAAAACAAGTTAACAAAGCATTCCTAAATGTCTTCCATCACATCTACCATTTACAAAGTGTCTTTCCATTCATGGACTATTACAACATATATGACTTGCTCCTCATTGGTGATATCCCATCTGGAGGAGTGTAATACCATCAGCATCCAACTCCCCACCACCACAATCTGCACACACTAGGGACCCGTACCCGCTTGTCCCTGCTTCCATTCCTCCTCCACTCCAGGGAGTGCCGCAGGCTCGCACTAAACTCGCCCAACTGGCTTCTGGTTGGAGAAAGGGCACAATCCAAGATCTGCTCTGGCTTTGGGCCACCACACTTCTTCAAGCCTCCCTATGCTCATATACAAGACCCTTAGAAGGAAGTCTCTACTGGTGCCAAAGTCCTGTTCCTGAACTTGCTCCTACTGACCCTGAGGCTCAAACCTCCTGGATTTCTGAAGAGCACTGAGGACTCCCTTGTCCTTGCTGCCTTCTAAACTAATGTGGTTTTGGTTTTTTTTTGTGTTTTTTTTTTTATTGAACAGCCAACAAGAAGCAGCCATTATTTACATATAACAAAAACTTTAAACTGTAAACAAAACAAATCCATGTTCATTAACGCCTTAACCGCGGTGGCAATTCCGCCGCGGTGCGGGCGTTCTAAAGGGTGGGCGGGGCTGCGTCGGCCAACGGTCGTTCGCAGCACCAGGGAGGGAGCGGCCGACGGGAGCACGGAACGGGTTAAATATTGATTGCTGATAGCAGCCAAAAAAAAAGAAAACACCGTCCTCAAATTAACAATCAACAAAATAGTCCCAGACCCACGAGAATTTCTAAGTTGCCCCCACCCATTTGGCATAGGCTTCTTCGAAGTGCTTTGTCCGTTTCATCTTTATCAACCATTTCTCAAACAAAGGTATTTCCGATGATCTCCAGTTTTGTAAAATCAATGAACCGACAACCAACATAGCAATAGCAAGAAAATTTCCATCAGTTTTCGAACGTATAGCCTCCCTAGTACCTATCCCGAACAAAGCAGCTTCTGCTGGGGGTTTATACATTTTCTTATTTGCCCTACTAAAATATGCAAATATTTTTTCCCACATTTTTTTTAGCTTAGGGCAGGAAAAAAAAGTATGTCGCCATCCCCCTTCTGCTAAAGTACCACAGCGAAAACAACTATTTGCCGCCTCTGGATATATGTTATTTAATGCTTCTGGAGTATAGTATGCCATCCAGTGGGCAAGAAATGCCATTCTTTTATAGTTAGCAGCTCTCAAAGCCTTATTACCTAAGGTTGAAATCTTTTGCCATTCTTGATAAGAAAAAACACATTGTGTATGAGCTTCGACTTTCTCCAGCATCTTTAAAACCAAAGGAGACTCATCTTGAGAGTTCATTAAGCGGTACCAATTGCCCACTACAGATAGTCTCGAAACATACAGTGCAGAAGCAATTCTACCTGGGGGATGATGTGGTTTTCTTCATGGCGACCACCCAATAGTCACCAACTATCTCCAGTCAGCCCACCCCCTGCTGGCCAGCTAGACGTCCGAGACTGGGCCAGTCACTTCAGCATGAGTGGACGTCCGGGATGAGTGTGTTTCCTCCTTCCCCTGGAACAAGGCTAGGTTATCTTAATCATGAAGATCTGAAGCGGTAGACCCAACATTCAATCACAGACTCCCACGACCATCATCCTGCTCACTGCCCTGCTTACTTTGAGTGTCATTTGAAAGGATTCCTTGCACACATAGTTTTTTTAGGTCTCACCTAGCGAAGGCAGCGCATGCGCTGATTGCCTTGGCGAAACTCAGTTGTCGTCGCTTTCGTTCGCGAAGGGAGACAAACCATGTGCGTGCCCGCCGCCGGACAGGTGATGTGCACGCACATGGCGTCTCCCACCGCGCGCTTGTTATACATAGAGCCTGGGCTCATTCCATGGAAAGGGAGCTAGGTCTACACATAATAATAATAATAATAATATAGCCATTTCTAGAGCACCTGGTTACACTAAAACAGTGTGTCCCCGCGCTATAAATTGTTGTAAGACCCTAGAAGGCAGAAGACCGGAGGGAGGGGGAAAATTAAGCTAGAAACACTAGTTGTAGTTGGCAGGGAAAAGATGAGTTTTAAGTTTTGAACGGAATCTTGTTTCTGAGGGCTCCAATACGAAGATCTATGGGCAGTTCGTTCCAGTGTTTACTTGCCAAAAACCTAAAGCTTTCTGTCCATGACCTCCATCACCCGGTCTCTTGCTATTCAGCCCTGGCCCCATCAGCGCTAAGGGAGAACAGGAGATCACACACTCTTCTTTCAATTCTTGACCTGTCAAGTTGTCCTGCCACTAGATGCCAGCAGAGACCCAGGTGCTAAGCTTTTTTGGTGGGATACAAAGCAATGATCTGGTGGCCGACCCCTGCAGTTTAAGCCTAGTTGCTTGCCCATCCTCTGCCTTGCTGCCCTTCATCCACATGCCCCAGTGCCCTTTCACTCTTTTTTTCACGGTGGTGGCGGAAGGGGCTACAGCATGTTCTCCTGCCTGTGGATCATGCAAGTACCTTGTGTTCCCTAAAACCTGCTATAACTGAATACTTGCATGGTCCACAAATCGCAGCCTTTGCCACAAGGGAAGCCAGGGACTAATTTGCCGATGCCTCGCCGCCACTGATGTGTCTGAACACAAGTGGGAAGCAGGACCTAGATGGAGAGTCTGCCCTCGGTGCACGTGCTTTCTTCCCAAAGGAGCCTCAGATTTGTTTCATAACATTTGTGTTACACCGTCACCTGCCCAAGTCTAAGGCCCTCAGCCCAAGAAAGGACCATAGTCGTTACAGGTAGGTAATCAACACCAGGGCAAAGAAGTGGTAATGTGGTCAAAGAGCAAAGGTGCTGCAGGCATGCCTGCGGGGCAGCTCTTGTCTCATTGTTTGGTGTTTCGTACAGATCAGGGACAGGCCTTCAAGGATGAGTAAAAACATGGCAAAGCCTTGCAGCTTGGGCTGGCAGCTACTACACTGAGGTCTCAAGGGGTGAGGATTTGGACATGGTGCTCTAAAATTTGCCCTTAAAAAAACATAGGGGTTTAGGGTGGACAAGACTAGTGCTAGCCATGACCCTGAAGTGACACCCTCACATGTAAACATTGTTCCATTGTGCTCCATCCTGACTGACCTGGTAACTCGCCTTCTCTCCCTTCTGCTCAGGTGCCTCTCCTGTGTGAGCAGCCAGTACTCCTGCCACTGGTGCAAGTATCGACATGTCTGCACCAACAACGCCGCCGAGTGCTCCTTCCAGGAGGGACGAGTCAACACCACAGAGGTAGGTGGTCCGTGTGGGGGTATGTTAGGTGGTGGTGCCCTGTGTGGGTTGTGACTGGCCCTGTATTTGGTTCATCAAATGTTATACTGTGGGCTGTGAGGGGATCTTTATTTGGTTTATGGAATAGGGTGTTCTGGGCTCATGAGCTAAGGGGGGTGTGGCAGGCTCTATTCAGTCTTAATATTGTTCTGCTGTCGGTTCAGGCACCGCAGGGACGCGGGGCTCTGTATTCAGTTAATGAAAGTCTGTACAGGGGGCTCCTGCACCATTGGGGTTCGCCGACTTTGTATCTTCTGTACGGAATGTTGTACTGTGGGTTCATGCACCATGGGGGCTTGACGACTTCATATCCTGTGTACGGAATGCTGTACTGTGGGTTCATGCACCATGGGGGATTGACGACTTCATATCCTGTGTACGGAATGTTGTACTGTGGGTTCATGCACCATGGGGGCTTGACGACTTCATATCCTGTGTACGGAATGCTGTACTGTGGGTTCATGCACCATGGGGGATTGACGACTTCATATCCTGTGTACGGAATGTTGTACTGTGGGTTCATGCACCATGGGGGCTTGACGACTTCATATCCTGTGTACGGAATGCTGTACTGTGGGTTCATGCACCATGGGGGATTGACGACTTCATATCCTGTGTACGGAATGCTGTACTGTGGATTTGTGCATCATGTATGATGTGACCGAGTCCGTATCGGGTGTACGGAATGTTGTACTGTGGGTTCATGCACCATGTAGGGTGCGACTATCTTCGTTTCTGGTGTATGGAATGTTGTACTGTGGGTTCGTGCACCATGTAGGGTGCGACAAACTCAGTATCCGGTGGGCAATATTGCACTGTGGGTTCATGCACCGTGTGGTGTGTGATGTAGTCCGTATCCGTTGTATGGAATGTTGTACTGTGGGTTTGGTGCACCCTGTAGGGTGTGACAGAGGCCATATTCAGCTCATGCAATCTTGTACTGTGGGCTCATGCCATGTATGGTGTGACAAACTCCATATCCAGTGTATGGAATGTTGCACTGTGGGTAAATGCACCATGTGGGGTGTTGCAAACTCCGTATCTGGTGTACGGAATGTTTTGTGGGTTCATGCACAGTGTAGGGTGTGACGGAGTACATATCTGGTGTATAGAATGTTCTGTGGGTTCATGCACCATGTAGTGTGATGGAGTACGTATCAGGTGTACGGAATGTTGTACTGTAGGTTCATGCACCATGTGGGGGTGTGACTGAATATCTAATTCCAACACACTTAAAACAGCCCAGCCAACACGTTTCATACCTTATAGGGACTTAATCAGGGCCCAAACATAAAACAATAGAAAACATTTTTTTAAACTTATTCTCAATATTGATTACATGTTTTTTTTTTTTAAGAATTGTTTAGGCCCTGATGAAGTCCCTAAACGGGATGAAATGCGTTAGCTGGGTGTGTTTTAAGTGTGATGGAATTGGATACTTAATAAAAATAACTTTATGGAAAAAGACACCAACGTATGGAAATTGATTGCAACATGACATATGGAAAATAATTGAAAACAAGAGGGATTACAGATGAATGCAATTCGAATTGGAAAGTTCAATGTGACCAGGAAAATTAGGTTGCCCTCCTTATAATGTGAAAACTGAGTCCTTATCCGGTGCATGGAATGTTGCACTCTGGGTTCATGCACTATTTAGGGGTGTGAAGAGACCCTGTGTTTTCTTATAGAATGTGCTTGTTTGCTTTCAACCCTCCCCTGTTTGTCGCTTTTCTTCTCTTTTATCCCCCCTGCCTGTGTTTCTCCTCACTCTTCTCTTGTACATCCTCTTCATGTATCTTCTCCTCCTGTATAGCCACTTCCTGTTTTATACTTTTCTCTCTACATCCAGTTCTCTGTGCACCTCATACTTAATTTCCCTATTGCAGCCTTGTGTTGCCGCCTCCTTTTAGGTTGCTCCATGAGTTAAGTGTTCACTGTGGACTTGTATGAATAGTATGTATATGTATTAAAATATACCGTTCACTCGTATAATAATGCCATGCATTTAAAAAAAAGTATATAGTAACCAGATAAAACAGTGCGTCACCCGCCAAGCTTCAGCAACCGGTTCACCAGTGCATGCATTTCCTTGAGGAATCATTTAACTATGACTTGATATTTCAAATCGTCACACAAGTCAACAAAATATTCAACAATCAGGGAATTTCTCATACATTAGTGTTTTTTTATATTTGATTCAATCAATTTTATCAAAAAACAGCAAAGAATACATTTATCACATCATGTACGGCAACAAATTTACTACTGACTCAGTATATCTATAAAACACAGTAGTAGCAAACACCTTTTGTTTTGAACAAACGTATGGGCAGTACATAGAATCAACCATACATTGGAATCAATAGATTGTTTACGTTAATTTCATTATGCATCAGCAAACATCAATGAAAACAAAAAGGTGTAGTAGCGTCGACGTTTCGGTCTCATTAACGGTCTATAAGATCCACGAGGCCATCTTCAGGACGGTTACGTTGCACCATGAATCTTTAACAAAAAGTGTCTCCAAATATATACTGAGTCAGTAGTAAATTTGTTGCCGTACATGATATGATAAATGTATTCTTTGCTGTCTTTTGATAAAATTGTTTGAATCAAATATAAAAAACACTAATGTATGAGAAATTCCCAGATTTTTGAATATTTTGTTCACCTGTGTGACGATTTAAAATATCAAGTCATGGTTAAATGATTCCTGAAGGAATATTTGTATTTTGTTCTTGTACCACTTTTAGCATCAAGAGTCTATTTAGACCGGTGAATTTGTGCATTAACCCGTTAACTGCGCCTGTTTTTTCGCGGCAGTGCGGCCATTTTGAAGAACGGGCGGGGCTGCGTCGGCCGATGAACGTGCGCAGCACCAGCCAGGTAGTGCTCCGAACGTTCAACGGCCGACGGCAGCACTTAACGGGTTAAGCATTACATACCATAACACTGTCGGTGTCACACTGCATGCCTGCGACAGGCCCTGGTGGAACCACAGTCTGTTTGGAAAACACTGGAAGTCGCGCTTTTCCCGCTTCGGTCTGCGTCCTTCTCTCTCAGCAAAGCAAAGCAATGGAAGTCGCGCTCTTCCCGCTTCGGTCTGCGTCCTTCTCTCTCAGCAAAGCAAAGCAATGGAAGTCGCGCTCTTCCCGCTTCGGTCTGCGTCCTTCTCTCTCAGCAAAGCCATTTCGATGGTGTTTGCGTCTTGCACCTGCCCAGTGAACCCTGGCTTCATCGGTTTGGCCTTCCTCTTCCTCTGCTTCCTGTTGACGTGTTGTGTTTTGTCTTCCAGTCAACTCTTTGTCCAGAGTTGGTGTAATTATAGCCCTGACTGGGAGCGGTGGTCAGCCCTGGGAACAGGATGCTTGTGAGGCTGAGTCAGGGTCTCCTCCGCCAGCAGCACTTTGTACCTGTCCTGGCGTCCCTGGACCGGATACCAGTGACCTGCTCACGGGGCGGCCTGATGACAGCGAAGAAGGCCTATGTCCTTTTCACCGCTGACTAGCCCACGTCCCTTTGTCAGCATCAGTAAAATGTAAATAAAAATGTAAAGCGTGAACTACTCACCCTTATGGGTCTCAAGGCCCTGGGGGCCATTGCGAAATAAATGAGCTATTGCCAGGAGTCACATGGTGCTGAGGTGAGCTGCTGCCAGAGCCGGGGATCGAACCGTGAGCCCGGTGCTCCAAAGTCAGCTGCCCTGGCCGCTGCACCTCACCTCAGTAGGCTCCTCATAGGTGGCGCAGTGCAAGGATAGGAAGCAGGGAGGCTGTGCCCGCTGACCTGGGCACCAGGATAAGAGGTAATGGGGTCTTGCCAGTGTGAAGTGTGAATGAGAAGTGTGGCTCACTGGTTAGAGCGGTACAAAAGGGGGTGGTGATGGACGATGCATCTGAATCAATCAAACACTCACACCCAGTCAAAAGATCTGGGTTTGATCCATCACCATTTTTAGCCCACTCTGCCACCCCAGTTCAGACATGGCTATATGCAAATCAGTCTGACCCTGTGCCTCATGGGAACAGTCCAGCCCGAACTGCCAAGCCATGCCTTTCCTTGACCGGAAACAAGCTTCCGAGGACCGGTTTCTGGCATTCCAACCGTCTTCAGCCCGGCTTGCTTGAATCCAGTGGCAAAGTGAGCAAGGGACTCACCACCCCCTTTTGTATCACTGGTTAGAGCGGCAGACCCTGATGCAGAGGTCTGGCCCGGGACCAGGGTTCAATTCCCGCCTCGTCGGCTCTTGGACTCAATCTCCCCGGACCTGATAATTCTCCCCTCGGTGCCTATTCTAATCATGGGTCCCACTCTGCAACTCTGGGCAATAGCTTGCTTAATCTCCACAACGGCCCCAGCAGCGCTAAGGATGCCTGGCTTCACCTTGGGGGTGCCCAGGAGGGGGCATCTCACAGGGAAAGCCAGGAAGGGTTCCACAGCGGTATGCAGCGCCAGGATGCCCCGAGATGGGGACGACAGTGCGCTTTACAAGTATACACACATTTACATTTACATTTGCCCTTTACAGCGCCCTGAGGCCTTTACTGGTGATCTGACGTGCTTTATAAATCCTTGATTCATTGAGAAGGTAGGAGAGGTATGTGTGGGGCATTATTTAGACAGAAATGACTTTGCCGACCACACAATTCAGCCTTGACACCCATTGTTGCTGAAAAACGCAGGAGGGTCTGGACTTTGCCCTTGATGGTTATTAAGGGCACATTTGGGTACAAGCTGAAAGAAGCGGGTTCAGGTATTACCGGTATCTGCTACTGCAACAAGTGGGGCAATGTGGGGTCATGGATACTGGGCCTGGACAGTAAGGTTGACCCTGACTGGTTGACCCTGACTGGTTGACCCTGACTCATTGAGCCTGACTGGTTGATCCTGACTCATTGAGCCTGACTGGTTGATCCTGACTCATTGAGCCTGACTCATTGACCCTGACTCATTGAGCCTGACTGGTTGACCCTGACTGGTTGACCCTGACTGGTTGACCCTGACTGGTTGACCCTGACTGGTTGACCCTGACTGGTTGACCCTGACTGGTTGACCCTGACTGGTTGACCCAGATTGGTTGATCCTGACTGGTTGACCCTGACTGGTTGACCCTGACTGGTTGACCCTGACTGGTTGACCCTGACTGGTTGATCCTGACTCATTGAGCCTGACTGGTTGATCCTGACTCATTGAGCCTGACTGGTTGATCCTGACTCGTTGAGCCTGACTGGTTGACCCTGACTGGTTGATCCTGACTCATTGAGCCTGACTGGTTGATCCTGACTCATTGAGCCTGACTGGTTGACCCTGACTGGTTGACCCTGACTGGTTGACCCTGACTGGTTGACCCTGACTGGTTGACCCTGATTGGTTGATCCTGACTGGTTGACCCTGACTGGTTGACCCTGACTGGTTGACCCTGACTGGTTGACCCTGACTGGTTGACCCTGACTGGTTGACCCTGACTGGTTGACCCTGACTGGTTGACCCTGACTGGTTGACCCTGACTGGTTGACCCTGACTGGTTGACCCTGACTGGTTGACCCTGACTGGTTGACCCTGACTGGTTGACCCTGACTGGTTGATCCTGACTCATTGAGCCTGACTGGTTGATCCTGACTCATTGAGCCTGACTGGTTGATCCTGACTCATTGAGCCTGACTGGTTGACCCTGACTGGTTGATCCTGACTCATTGAGCCTGACTGGTTGATCCTGACTCATTGAGCCTGACTGGTTGACCCTGACTGGTTGATCCTGACTCATTGAGCCTGACTGGTTGACCCTGACTGGTTGACCCTGACTGGTTGACCCTGACTGGTTGACCCAGATTGGTTGAGCCTTAGCATTTGCCTCCTGGTCTGGGTACCTCTTCAGGAGGACCTCTCATCTCCGCAATAGAGCAATAGAGCGGGGTCGGGTCCCGCCCCGAAACTCCAAAACCTTCACCTCCATCTGTGGAGATTGAGAGGCTCTAACTCAGCAGATCTGATTTTCTCACTGAAATAGTAGATTTGATCCTTGTGTCGAGGCCCCATCTTGCAAATGTATTTATTAAGGTCGTTGTGTGATGTCTGTGGCCCAGTGCGAGAAGTCAAGGTAACCCTCTTCAGGCTAAACTCTCAGATGTGTATTTGACCTGTCTCCGGCCCAGCAAGGCTTTGCAGTGAGCACTGCAATAGACTACTTGTTGGCCCTTTCCGCCCTTCTACGTTTGCCTGGTCAACCGTCCGTATTCAAGTCATCGTGCGGACCGGAAAAGATCTCTTAGCTTAATTTTAGCGCACAAAGGTGCATCAGGCAGAGGCACAGCTTATTGTCTCCTTTCCTGTTGCTAAGAAAGGATGCACAGTCCAAAAGGGAACCTTGTCTAGGTGGGCTGGCCTGTCCATGATATGCTGTGCTCAGACTGAAAAAGTTGCGTCCTCATGGCCTTCAAACTAGGCCTGGGCGTAGTTCGCAAAGTCTTGCTACGCGGAACTCCGTGAAGTTAAAAGAAAAACTTTGCGAAGTTCCGCGAGTGGCGAACTGCAGTTTGTGCTAGTTTTCGTGCCGCTGGGGTAGAAATTCTACCCAAGCGGCAGCTCGCAAACTTACCATTCGCAATCGCGAACTTGCTGTTCGCGATTGAAAGTGGGGAAAAAACTCCAATGCACGTCGTGAAGCTGAGTTTTCTGCACTCCGCGAGCTCCGCAGAGTGCAGAAAACTCCACGAACAGAGCGAAGTTCACCGCCCAGGCCTACTTCAAACCTATTTACTTGACCAATTCCCCTACAGCGGCATTGGCAATAGATGTTGCCTTTAACGATCTCTGCTGGGCTGCAACATGGGTGACCATACACGCCTTCACCAAGCATTACTGTCTGGAATGTCCGTTCCACACGGATGACCGTTTTGCCCACTTGGTCCAGCAGGACTTCCCTGTGCAAGTCCACTCCTCGGTCCCTCGACATTTTGGAAGGTACTTCTTTGGTATCTAATCAAAAGGTGAGGAATCTGCGATTGTAAGTATCTTATCAGAAGAACAAGTTGCTTACCTTCGGTAAAGCTCTTTCTAGTGAATACTCTACCTAACCTCTGATGCCTCACCATGCTGTGTTTGTCCCTCTTCTGTGGAGTGAACTTTTAGAGTTCTGCAACAGTCCCACGAGAGATTTTGCACACTATTATTTCTCCTGTTGTCACAGGAGATTTGCATTTGAGGGTACAGAAGCGTTCAAAAGTAAACTGCGCCTGTATACTGCTCTGCGCAATCGCTTTTGGAGATTAGTTTGCCGCCAAGTCTATGCAAGAGCCATTGCTATGGAGAGTTGCAGATCCTGCCTGGCACTTGGGCAAATTCAAGTTTGAAAAGTAAGGAATCTGCGGTTAGACTGAGTATCCACCAGAAAGTGTTACAGGAGGCCCATATGAGCCCAATGAGTCTGATTCCTTTGGGTATCCTTGGATTGTCTGGGCTCACGGCCCAAGCAAACCCATTACCAGGACTTGCGCTTCTGCTGTGCTGATGCTCTCCACAGACCAGGTCTGGACTCTTGCAAGCAGCCTCGCTATTGTGGCTTCAGGACCTCTGGCCCCGTCCCAGGGTGTAATTAACAAGTATGAGTACAAATGTGGCAAACGCGTCTGGCCTACGAGCTGGTCCATCTGGATCTGCGCCCGAAGTATAGATTGCCGCAGGTCGTGGCCACACAAGAATGTGTACTGAGCCCTCACTCTGCCCTTGAAGATGCTGCCACTAGGTGTACTGAGCCCTCACTCTGCCCTTGAAGATGCTGCCACTATGTGTACTGAGCCCTCACTCTGCCCTTGTAGATGCTGCCACTAGGTGTACTGAGCCCCCACTCTGCCCTTGAAGATGCTGCCACTAGGTGTACTGAGCCCTCACTCTGCCCTTGAAGATGCTGCCACTATGTGTACTGAGCCCTCACTCTGCCCTTGTAGATGCTGCCACTAGGTGTACTGAGCCCCCACTCTGCCCTTGAAGATGCTGCCACTAGGTGTACTGAGCCCTCACTCTGCCCTTGAAGATGCTGCCACTAGGTGTGCTGAGCCCTCACTCTGCCCTCGAAGATGCTGCCACTAGGTGTACTGAGCCCGCTCTCTGCCCTTGAAGATGCTGCCACTAGGTGTACTGAGCCCCCACTCTGCCCTTGAAGATGCTGCCACTAGGTGTACTGAGCCCTCACTCTGCCCTTGAAGATGCTGCCACTAGGTGTACTGAGCCCCCACTCTGCCCTTGAAGATGCTGCCACTAGGTGTACTGAGCCCGCTCTCTGCCCTTGAAGATGCTGCCACTAGGTGTACTGAGCCCTCACTCTGCCCTCGAAGATGCTGCCACTAGGTGTACTGAGCCCCCACTCTGCCCTTGAAGATGCTGCCACTAGGTGTACTGAGCCCTCACTCTGCCCTTGAAGATGCTGCCACTAGGTGTACTGAGCCCCAACTCTGCCCTTGACGATACTGCCACTAGGTGTACTGAGCCCCCAGTCTGCCCTTGAAGATGCTGCCACTAGGTGTACTGAGCCCTCACTCTGCCCTTGAAGATGCTGCCACTAGGTGTACTGAGCCCCCACTCTGCCCTTGAAGATGCTGCCACTAGGTGTACTGAGCCCTCACTCTGCCCTTGAAGATGCTGCCACTAGGTGTATTGAGCCCCCACTCTGCCCTTGAAGATGCTGCCACTAGGTGTACTGAGCCCTCACTCTGCCCTTGAAGATGCTGCCACTAGGTGTACTGAGCCCCCACTCTGCCCTCGAAGATGCTGCCACTCGGTGTACTGAGCCCACTCTCTGCCCTTGAAGATGCTGCCACTAGGTGTACTGAGCTCGCTCTCTGCCCTCGAAGATGCTGCCACTAGGTGTACTGAGCCCGCTCTCTGCCCTTGAAGATGCTGCCACTAGGTGTACTGAGCCCCCACTCTGCCCTTGAAGATGCTGCCACTAGGTGTACTGAGCCCTCACTCTGCCCTTGAAGATGCTGCGACTAGGTGTACCGAGCCCTCACTCTGCCCTTGAAGATGCTGCCACTAGGTGTACTGAGCCCCCACTCTGCCCTCGAAGATGCTGCCACTAGGTGTACTGAGCCCGCTCTCTGCCCTTGAAGATGCTGCCACTAGGTGTACTGAGCCCTCACTCTGCCCTCGAAGATGCTACCACTAGGTGTACTGAGCCCGCTCTCTGCCCTTGAAGATGCTGCCACTAGGTGCACTGAGCCCCCACTCTGCCCTTGAAGATGCTGCCACTAGGTGTACTGAGCCCCCACTCTGCCCTCGAAAATGCTGCCACTAGGTGTACTGAGCCCTCACTCTGCCCTTGAAGATGCTGCCACTAGGTGTACTGAGCCCTCACTCTGCCCTCGAAGACGCTGCCACTAGGTGTACTGAGCCCACACTCTGCCCTCGAAGATGCTGCCACTAGGTGTACTGAGCCCTCACTCTGCCCTTGAAGATGCTGCCACTAGATGCACTGAGCCCCCACTCTGCCCTTGAAGATGCTGCCACTAGGTGTACTGAGCCCTCACTCTGCCCTTATAGATGCTGCCACTAGGTGTACTGAGCCCTCACTCTGCCCTTGAAGATGCTACCACTAGGTGTACTGAGCCCTCGAAGATGCTGCCACTAGGTGTACTGAGCCCTCACTCTGCCCTTGAAAATGCTGCCACTAGGTGTACTGAGCCCTCACTCTGCCCTCGAAGATGCTGCCACTAGGTGTACTGAGCCCTCACGCTACCCTCGAAGATGCTGCCACTAGGTTTACTGAGCCCTTACTGTGCCCTCGAAGATGCTGCCACTAGGTGTACTGAGCGCTCACTCTGCCCTCGAAGATGCTGCCACTAGGTGTACTGAGCCCCCACTCTGCCCTCGAAGATGCTGCCACTGGGTGTACTGAGCCCTCACTCTGCCCTCGAAGATGCTGCCACTAGGTGTACTGAGCCCTCACTCTACCCTCGAAGATGCTGCCACTAGGTGTACTGAGCCCTTACTGTGCCCTCGAAGATGCTGCCACTAGGTGTACTGAGCCCCCACTGTGCCCTCGAAGATGCTGCCACTAGGTGTACTGAGCCCTCACTCTACCCTCGAAGATGCTGCCACTAGGTGTACTGAGCCCTTACTGTGCCCTCGAAGATGCTGCCACTAGGTGTACTGAGCCCCCACTCTGCCCTCGAAGATGCTGCCACTAGGTGTACTGAGCCCTCACTCTACCCTCGAAGATGCTGCCACTAGGTGTACTGAGCCCTTACTGTGCCCTCGAAGATGCTGCCACTAGGTGTACTGAGCCCCCACTGTGCCCTCGAAGATGCTGCCACTAGGTGCACTGAGCCCCCACTCTGCCCTCGAAGATGCTGCCACTAGGTGCACTGAGCCCCCACTCTGCCCTCGAAGATGCTGCCACTAGGTGCACTGAGCCCCCACTCTGCCCTCGAAGATGCTGCCACTAGGGGTACAGATTCGACCACAGTGCATCTCCTCTGTGGAGGCCTCACAGCTCTAAGAAGAGAGGGTTCAGAACAGACCGCCCTGGCCTCCTCAGCTGCACCCCCTGCAGGCAGTGCACTCTCACTGCATCTCATGAGGCTGGAGGGGCTGGGCTGGGCTGGTGACGTCTCGTGCACGGGGCGCTTGCACAGTAATGAGGGTTCGCGGGATAATATGGCGCTAAGCTGCGAGGGCATGAATATGCAGATCAGGAACACAACACAGGCAGCAGCACATACCTCGCCGAGCTGTTAATAAGTAGATTTGCATATAAACTAACGAGCAGGCGCGCCACGCGCCTCGTTAACACAGCTACCAATTAAAGGGGGCCGTGCACATCATTCAGCTGAAGGGGACAGACTTTTCAGGGACAGTGCACTCTGTACTGGGGCGCGGCGTGCACTGGGGGTCCTGGAAATCTATGGGGTGAAAGGAGGGACAGCACAGCGTGCACTGGGAGTCCTGAAGATCTGTGGGGTGAAGGGAGGGACAGCACGGTATGCACTGGGGGTCCTTGAGCTCTGTAAGGTGAATGAAGGGGCAGTACAAACGGAAAGGTCTTGGAGACTAAACCTCTCGACCTTGCACCTAGCGCAACTTAGATCTGCTCGGCAGGCATACAAAAAGCACATTTTCAGTGAAAAGGCGTCTTTCTTCCACAGCCAACGAGATCTGGCGAAAAACAGATCGAGAGAACTCTTGAACTTTGTCAAAAGCCAAACAAACTGCACTCCCTCTCAAGAAATCAAATCCACCATAGAGAGATGTGAAGAAATTGCCACCTTCTTCACTAATAAAGTCTAAAAAATTCATCAATCCTTCCTCCAATCCACAAACCCTCCTTCCCTCTTACCCTGCCCCCCTTTAACCACCCTTGACCAATCAGAAAGAGATCTGAATAAGGACAATCAGACCTGCCTCCAGCTAAAAAAGCAATGCACATTGGTCCGACTTCGAGCTAATGTCGGAAAACGAGGTCTTCAGTATAATTTCTAACCCTTCCTTCCACAGTATGGACCGCCCCCCCCATCCACAATTATAAAATAACTCAACCACACCATTTCCCCTTTCTGGACAAAAATCATCAACGCCCCTCTCACCTCAGGCTGTGTCCCAGACTCCCTTCAACTAGGACAAATCACACCCATTCTCAAGAAACCAGGGGCCGACCCCAATGATCTTAACAACCTCAGACCTATCTCCAACCTGCCATTCCTTGCAAAAACATTGGAGAAATGCGTTCTCCACCACCTCAACAAACACATTGATGAGTTCAATCTCCTCGACACCTTTGGGGGACACTCTGAGGGGGACGGTGCTCAATTGGTTTCGTTCATTTCTGACAGACCGCCGACAAACGGTCTGGGCCTCTGCTTGCTCCGCCGAGATGTCGCCATTGGGTGTCGGAGTCCCCCAGGGCTCAGTTTTGAGCCCGACTCTATTTAACATCTTTATGACCCCTCTGGCGGCTCTGGCGGAGTCTTTCGGGGCTCAGATCGTTTCCTACGCGGATGACACCCAGCTCCTCTTCACCTGTGAGAGTGGTGCGGACTTTGATGGAGGGAAGATCCGGGGTTGCCTTTAGGCTGTTTTTCAGTGGTTCCAACACAGCGGCCTCAAGTGCAACTCGGATAAATCTGAGGTCCTCTTCTTCGGGTGCAGTTCAGATCCGGACTGGAAGGTGTGGTGGCCTGAGAACATGTTTCCACCAGTAAGTTCGTCCCAGGTGGCTAAAAACCTAGGGATTAAAATTGACAACGGCCTGACATTACGCTCCCAGATAATCGGCCTCACTGGCACTTGTTTTGGCCTGCTCCGGATGTTGCGCAAGTTCCTCCCTTTACTATCGGAGGAGCATAGGAAGATCACAGTGCAGGCGATAATTGGCTCGAGAATTGACTATTCGAACATTCTTTATCTCGGCCTGCCAGAATATCTGCTTCAGCGGCTGCAGGTGGTCCAGAACTCGGCAGCACGGGCTATCTTTGGACTACCTCGCCGTGCCAGAGCCTCGGGTCTCCTGCAGGCGCTTCACTGGCTTCCCGTTCGGAAGCGGATTATCTTGAGGTCAGGATCTTTGTTCCTCGGGTCAAAAGGGCGCGCATTGGAGGCCGCTCTTTTAGATTGCTGGCTCCTCAGCTCTGGAATGCGCTGCCAGTGACCCTGCGCAGTATTCCAAACCTGCTGGCCTTCAGAAAGAGGCTCAAAACTTGGCTTTTTACTTCTTAGCTGCGTCTTCGGGTTTCTTCTTCCCCTTTGTCTGGATTCTTTTCTTTGTTTTTTATGTTGTTATGTTATTAGATAGGTGTGCAAACTAAAGCGCCGGGACACTCTTTGAGTAGCCGTGCGCTATACAAAACCAAGTATAACATAACATAACATAACATAACCTTTCAATCAGGATTCAGGAAAGGCTGTAGCGCAGAAACAGCTATGCTCAACGTCTCCGACGACATTCAGAAGGCCTTAGATGAAGGCGATGCCTGCCTACTCATCCTTATTGACCTATCTGCGGCATTCGACACAGTAAATCATCCAGCGCTTCTGGAGACCTTGTCGAAGCGCTCCGGCATTAATGGCACAGTACTAAATTGGTCAACCTCCTTCTTTCAACACCGCTTGCAACAAATTAAAATCAACTCCTATCTCTCGAAGCCAACTAAAGTCACACTTAACAAATTAGCCACAATCTATTCCTCCTTCCCCCCCCCTCCCCACACCCCCTCCCAGATCAGCAGTATACCAGACCCTCCCCCCTCTCCTTCCTTGAAACATTTCCATCTTTGGAGCAAGCCAGCCTTGAACCCATAATACTTCAAGTAAAATCCGGATCCCCCAGCGACCCAGCCCCAGCCCGGTTCTTAAAAACTGTCACGCCGACCATCCTCCCTACCATTCTGAATTTGATCAATAATTCTCTCTCAACAGGGATCGTCCCCCCTAAATGGAAACAAGCTACAGTTAAGGCCCTCCTGAAGAAACCCAACCTGGATCAGGCGGACCCGGGAAACTACCGCCCGATCTCCCTGCTGCCATGGATCACCAAAGTCACAGAAAAATACGTTAATCAATGCCTCACCAAATTCCTGGAAGAAAATAATTCCCTGGACACCTCACAGACTGGATTCCGTCCCATGCACGGAACCGAAACTGCACTATTAGCAGTAACAGAAGGTGCCAGAAAGATTGTAGATGAGGGTGGCACTGCGGCCATTATTTTGTTGGACCTCAGTGCCAACTTCGACACTGTGAATCATGACATCTTACGTCACAGAATGTCAGAGCTCGGAATTACATCCACTGCAGCAGCCTGGCTCCATTCCTTTCTTTCGGACCGGTCCTTCCGAGTCTGCGAGGGCAACACCACCTCACCCAGCAAACCCATCAGTTGTGGAGTGCCTCAGGGCTCGTCCCTGAGCCCCACTCTGTTTAATATTTACATGCTCCCCCTCGCAGAAATAATCCGCCCTTTTGGCATTCAAGTCGTGTCCTACGCAGACGACACGCAACTGGTGGTCACTCTTACTCATCCCTCCTCCCACCCCAGTGAACTCAGAAACTGTATGGAAGCAGTCTACACCTGGATGAGTCAGTCCTACCTAAAGCTCAACGGAGAGAAAACTGAGCTAATGGTCCTGGGCAACTCTCCCCAAAAATCCATCGACTCTCTGTGGCCCCCTTCACTAGGCCCAGCCCCCCCGCCCAGGGATTCCATCAAGAGCCTGGGCATTTGGCTGGACTCTGCTCTCACCTTCGGCCACCAGGCAACAAAACTAGCAGCATCCTGCATGGGTATTATCAGACTCATTCGGAAGATCTTACCACTCCTTCCTCTCAAGGCCAGACAGATCATGGTCCAGGGTCTCATCCTCTCCCGGCTTGACTTCGGCAATGCCCTATACCTAGGCTCCTCTGAATCCACCCTGAAAAAACTGCAGGTGATTCAAAACTGCGCGGCCCCCACCCTCCTGCGCATTCCCCGCCGGCAATCAGTGAGAACTGAACTAAGAGCACTTCACTGGCTACCGGTAAAAGATAGGGTCAATTTTAAAAGCATGTGCATCGCTCACCGTGCCTACTGGAGGAAAGGAGCAGTCCTCAATCACAGCCTGATCACCCCCTACAACCCCAACAGGCAGCTGAGATCTTCCCTCGCCTTCCAGGTCATCATCCCCAGGTATAAAAGAGAAAGAAGCGGAGGGAGAATGTTCTCTACTAACGCAGCAAGGCTCTGGAACTCCCTTCCACTTTCCATCCGCTCAGAACCAAACATCCTACCATTCCGTAAAAAATTAAAAACCTTTCTCTTCAGGAAATAATCCCTGACCTGCCTCACCCCCACCGTATTCAGTTATAGCGCTGGGACGCCTGCGGGTAGCTATCGCGCTCTACAAAAACATATTCCATTCCATTCCATTCCATTCCATTCCACTTGGGGTCCAGCAAGGCTCGTTCCTCTCCCCGTCCCTCTTCAATCTCTTCATGGAGCCCCTCACAATCGTCTTGAAAAAAGCGGGAGTGAATTACCACCTTTACGCTGATGACACCCAAATCTATTTCAAAGTCAAGTCTCCCAGCGACATCCGACACCTCAATGTCACTTTAACTGAGATCCAATCTTGGTTCAACGCTAACCACTTAAAGCTCAACCCAGATAAAAAGGGACTAATCCTATTCTCTCCAAAAAGCAACCACCGACCAATCCAAGGGTGGCTCAAGAATCTGGTTGCCCTCAACTGCCCCCTCGTCCCGTTCGACTCAGGTAAGACTCTAGGCTTCTCCCTTGACAAGAACTTATCAATGGAGGACCACATCAAAAACTCTGCAAAAGGTGCTCTTTTCTCACTAAAATACCTCAAGAAATTGAAACCTTTCCTTCTCCATGATGACCTCAAGACAGTAGTTCAATCCCTAGTTCTCTCCAAAATCGACTACGGGAACGCCGTCCTAACAGGGACTCCAGAAGCTCACCTAGCCCCACTAAGGGCAGTGTTGAACATGGCCGCTCGACTCATATCTGGAGTTAAAAGGTTTGGTCACATCACTCCAGCTCTCAACTGGCTTCCCATGGAAGGGAGGTGTATTTACAAGCTGGCCTGCATCACACACAAAACCCTTCACTCTCCGGCCCCCAACTACCTGAACAACAAACTGGTAAGAGCAGGTCAATCCAGAACGCTGAGAAGTTCCAACTCCCTCCTTATCCCTCCAAAACAGAATAAGAAAACCACCCAATACCGATCGTTTTCTGGCAACGCTCCCAGGATGTGGAACGCTCTCCCTAGAGTCCTCAGATGCAACCCCTCCATCTCATGTTTCAAAAGGCCCCTGAAACTCCATCTCCTTAACAATTACTTTCCTGACCAGCGTCAACTAACCTAGACTTGGCCTAACAGCTAGGGCGCTCGACCTGGGGATCTGGGTTCGAGTCTCGGTAACGACGCCAAAAACCTCATGTGATTCTGGGCAAATCACTTAATCTCCCCATGCCTAAAATGAATGTGTGTCCGTCCTCATGTAACGTAACTGGTGCTATGTAAAGTGCTCTGATACCTGATTCAGTTCAAGTCTAGTTCGCGCTATATAAAACTCTGCAAAAGAAAAAAAAAATCTGAGTTGACTCCTCTATTTCTTGACATTCAAGTATAGTTGGTGACCAGACTGTGTTAACCACCTTCGTTTGTTTTCTCTCCCTCCGCTGCACTGTTTACCCATTTTTCATGTTGTAATTTTTATCTCTGTTTTGCTTCCTTACCGCCTTTCTACTATGTAATGCAACTTCCTTCGGTTTTTTACAGTGTGTATGTAAAGCGCTCTGATACCTACGGGTCTAGCTAGCGCTATATAAAACTTTGAAAATAAAATAAATAAGTACAGTGTGTACTGGGGGTCCTTGAGCTCTGTAAGGTGAATTAAGGGACAGCACGGTGTGTTGTGGGGGTTCCTGGACCTTGTGTGTTAAAGGGAGGGACAGCACAGTGTGTTGTGGGGGTCCTGGACCTTGTGGGGTGAAGGGAGGGACAGCACACACTCTGTGATGTACAGAGGGACCTACACTGAGTATCTAAGAGGTCACTGAAGGGACAGCTCAGTCCTCCAATGAGGTCAGTGGGGGGGATTTCCGGAGGATAGTGGACAGACACTTCAGTAAGAAGACCGAGGAAGGTGACGCGTCTTCATGCCCTGGCCCTTGTGTACGGCAGCCTGGACCCCACGTAAAGGACGTAAACCTCCTGTGTAGGGGAAGCAGTGTCGACAGAGGAGGAAATCCCGGCCTCATGTTGAGCTCCACGATGAACCCACGGTGCTAGGTGAAAGCTGATTCACCCATCCTCATGAAGGGTGGGACATTGCCAAGAACCAGAAAGTAAATATGCAGCCAAATCGCGTGGATCAAGGACCACGCGGAACTGCAAAGGGGGCACTTGCTATGGATCCCTTGCCATGCTGCAACACAGTGTACTCACAAATAATAACAAAAAATTACTTGGTCAACAAGTGACGCTGTACCGCTCTCTCCGGATCTGTGCTTGCTGGCGCGGAAAAAGAAAGAACTAACGTCAGCGCGCCTAAGTAACCTCCGTGACGTCGTCTCGGCGAATACGACGCAAGCGGAGCCGTACGACGACGCCTATCGACGCGCAGGGGTACTGCTGACGAAAGCTTTCCGGATCCAGTCTGACGCCTGGGGATATTCTAAGGTAAGGAATCTATCGCTAACTAATGTCTCTTACGGATATATCGTTACACAAGTAGTAACTTGTGCAACAGCACCCTTTGTGGTTCCAGCGCTACCTGGATCCAGAGCCCCAAGGATCCACAGACCATTGTCCTCTGTAAATCACAGGCCACAGAAGTGAAGGGAGCCAGCACCGTGCCTGGCTCCAGGGCCCTGCGCATCCTCAGAGGCAGCCATTGGGATCCTCCGAGTAGCTGCATCTCTGGGTGCAGGCTCAGGTGGATTCAGAGCCAGCACCCTGTCTGGCTCCAGGGCCTTTTGGGTCCGCATAGTTGGCTACCAGAATCCATAAAGGTAGTGCCCTCTCTGGATCCCTTTGTGATGTTAATGCCATGTGGATCAGCAGAGCTATAAAATCCAGGACCGTGCACATCTGAGGAGCTTGTGGATGGACCCCTGTGCCACTGAGTGGCAACTGTGCTCTGTGGGTCGAGGGCTAGAAGGAGTCAGGGCACTCTGTAGGTCGAGGGCTAGGAGGAGTCAGCGCCCTCTGTAGGTCGAGGGCTAGAAGGAGTCGGGGCCCTCTGTAGGTCGGGGGCTAGAAGGAGCCAGCGCCCTCTGTAGGTCGAGGGCTAGAAGGAGTCAGGGCACTCTGTAGGTTGAGGGCTAGAAGGAGTCAGGGCACTCTGTAGGTCGAGGGCTAGAAGGAGCCAGCCCCCTCTGTAGGTCGAGGGCTAGAAGGAGTCAGGGCACTCTGTAGGTTGAGGGCTAGAAGGAGTCAGGGCACTCTGTAGGTCGAGGGCTAGAAGGAGTCAGGGCACTCTGTAGGTCGAGGGCTAGAAGGAGCCAGCGCCCTCTGTAGGTCGAGGGCTAGAAGGAGTCGGCGCCATCTGTAGGTCGGGGGCTAGAAGGAGTCGGCGCCATCTGTAGGTCGGGGGCTAGAAGGAGTCGGCGCCATCTGTAGGTCGGGGGCTAGAAGGAGTCAGCGCCCTCTGTAGGTCGAGGGCTAGAAGGAGTCGGCGCCATCTGTAGGTCGGGGGCTAGAAGGAGTCAGCGCCCTCTGTAGGTCGAGGGCTAGAAGGAGTCAGCGTCCTCTGTAGGTCAAGGGCTAGAAGGAGTCGGCGCCCTCTGTAGGTCGAGGGCTAGAAGGAGTCGGCGCCCTCTGTAGGTCGAGGGCTAGGAGGAGTCGGCGCCCTCTGTAGGTCGAGGGCTAGAAGGAGTCGGCGCCCTCTGTAGGTCGAGGGCTAGGAGGAGTCGGCGCCCTCTGTAGGTCGAGGGCTAGAAGGAGTCGGCGCCCTCTGTAGGTCGAGGGCTAGGAGGAGTCTGCGCCCTCTGTAGGTCGAGGGCTAGGAGGAGTCTGCGCCCTCTGTAGGTCGAGGGCTAGGAGGAGTCTGCGCCCTCTGTAGGTCGAGGGCTAGGAGGAGTCTGCGCCCTCTGTAGGTCGAGGGCTAGAAGGAGTCAGCGCCCTCTGTAGGTCGAGGGCTAGAAGGAGTCAGCGCCCTCTGTAGGTCGAGGGCTAGAAGGAGTCAGCGCCCTCTGTAGGTCGAGGGCTAGAAGGAGTCGGCGCCATCTGTAGGTCGGGGGCTAGAAGGAGTCGGCGCCCTCTGTAGGTCGAGGGCTAGGAGGAGTCGGCGCCCTCTGTAGGTCGAGGGCTAGAAGGAGTCGGCGCCCTCTGTAGGTCGAGGGCTAGGAGGAGTCGGCGCCCTCTGTAGGTCGAGGGCTAGGAGGAGTCGGCGCCCTCTGTAGGTCGAGGGCTAGGAGGAGTCTGCGCCCTCTGTAGGTCGAGGGCTAGGAGGAGTCTGCGCCCTCTGTAGGTCGAGGGCTAGGAGGAGTCTGCGCCCTCTGTAGGTCGAGGGCTAGGAGGAGTCTGCGCCCTCTGTAGGTCGAGGGCTAGGAGGAGTCTGCGCCCTCTGTAGGTCGAGGGCTAGAAGGAGTCAGCGCCCTCTGTAGGTCGAGGGCTAGAAGGAGTCGGCGCCATCTGTAGGTCGGGGGCTAGAAGGAGTCGGCGCCCTCTGTAGGTCGAGGGCTAGGAGGAGTCGGCGCCCTCTGTAGGTCGAGGGCTAGAAGGAGTCGGCGCCCTCTGTAGGTCGAGGGCTAGGAGGAGTCGGCGCCCTCTGTAGGTCGAGGGCTAGGAGGAGTCGGCGCCCTCTGTAGGTCGAGGGCTAGGAGGAGTCTGCGCCCTCTGTAGGTCGAGGGCTAGGAGGAGTCTGCGCCCTCTGTAGGTCGAGGGCTAGGAGGAGTCTGCGCCCTCTGTAGGTCGAGGGCTAGGAGGAGTCTGCGCCCTCTGTAGGTCGAGGGCTAGGAGGAGTCTGCGCCCTCTGTAGGTCGAGGGCTAGGAGGAGTCTGCGCCCTCTGTAGGTCGAGGGCTAGGAGGAGTCTGCGCCCTCTGTAGGTCGAGGGCTAGGAGGAGTCTGCGCCCTCTGTAGGTCGAGGGCTAGGAGGAGTCTGCGCCCTCTGTAGGTCGAGGGCTAGGAGGAGTCTGCGCCCTCTGTAGGTCGAGGGCTAGGAGGAGTCCGCGCCCTCTGTAGGTTGAGGGCTAGGAGGAGTCCGCGCCCTCTGTAGGTTGAGGGCTAGGAGGAGTCCGCGCCCTCTGTAGGTCGAGGGCTAAAAGGAAGCAGCTCAGTCTGTGGGTCGAGGGCTAGAGGGAGCCAGCGCAGTCTGTAGGTCAAAGGCTAGAAGGAGCCAGTGCACTGCATCGATCGAGGGCTAAAAGGAGCCAGCACACTCCTTAGGTCAAAGGCTAGAAGGAGCCAGTGCACTGCATCGATCGAGGGCTAAAAGGAGCCAGTGCACTGCATCGATCGAGGGCTAAAAGGAGCCAGCACACTCCTTAGGTCGAAGGCTAGAAGAAGCCAGTGCACTGCATCGATCGAGGGCTAAAAGGAGCCAGCACACTCCTTAGGTCGAAGGCTAGAAGGAGCCAGTACAGTCTGCCCTGGCTCCTTCTAGCCCTCGACCTACAGTCTGTGGGTCGAGGGCTAGAAGGAGTCTGTGCACCCTAGTTTGAGGGCTAGCGGGAGCCAGCACCGTCTGTAGGTCGAGGGCTAGGAGGAGCCAGCGCACTGCATTGATCGAGGGCTAGGAGCCAGAACACTCCGTAGGTCGAGTGCTAGGAGCCAGTGCAGTCTGCCCTGGCTCCTTCTAGCCCTCGACCTACAGTCTGTGGGTGGAGGACTAGGAGTCCTCGCACCCTAGATTGAGGGCTAGCGGGAGCCAGCGCAGTCTGTAGGTCGAGTGCTAGGGGCCCCAGAACACTCCGTAGGTCGAGTGCTAGGGGCCCCAGAAAACTCCGTAGGTCGAGTGCTAGGGGCCCCAGAAAACTCCGTAGGTCGAGTGCTAGGGGCCAGTACAGTCTGCCCTGGCTCCTTCTAGCCCTCGACCTACAGTCTGTGGGTCGAGGGCTAGAAGTGGTCTGTGCACACTAGATTGAGGGCTAGGTGGAGCCAGCGCATCCTAGGGCGAGGGCTAGAAGGAGCCGACACACTCCATCTTGAATGTAGCCGCAAAGGTTTCCCCGTGCCTCCTGGCCCACACGAGGGCTGTCTGTACTCTTCCCACCTCGTAAGTGAGGTATGATTTTGTGCAATCTGAACGTATTTTTAAATAGCACAGGCATTGTCTTAGACTGCACGTTATTGGCTGGCAACTCTCGCCCCTTATTATCCCAGCTTGCCCGAAACGCTGCAGTCCTGACATTAAGGATTTGCATATCTAGGTGTCAGCTGATGGACAACTATTATTTGGCTGTTACGCTTTTTTGTATTGTATGTTTTGGGATGTTAGAAATGGGATTTCTGGTTGGCTAGAGCAAACACCTAGGCCTGGCAGAAACCACCACTCTAGTGAGGGCGAGGGAGTTACACACCAAAGATAACCCCGACTCACCTCCTTGGTAGCTTGGCACGAGCAGTCAGGCTTATCCCAGAGGCAATGTGTAAAGCGTTTGCGCAGCACACTCGCACAGCAGCGACACACTAGGCACACCACAAAAGAAACTCGACGCAAGGTTATATAAAAATAGCCTTTGTATTACTCATAAAACACATTAGAACGCAATCATATATATATATACACTGTGCCACCTGGCACCAGGTATTACTATACAGGGGATTATATACATAACAGGACAGATTGGGCCACTGTCCTCCCCATTAGAACAGGTAAGTAATAAAATAACCAGTAACTACTGGTACAGGCACCTAGGCCTAAATCACATTTGGCATTCCACACTATGCAACAACCAGGAACTACTGGTACAGGCACCTAGGCATAAATCAGGTTAGGCATTCCACATTATGGCATAAGCACCAGTGCACCACAGTAAACCCTGGTCATAGTAGACATGTTCGGAATAACCAGCCGCCTCAGCTGCATGATCTCGAGGCCGGAATGTTGCACATTTTATAAAAGCCCCCTCCTTGTACATGTTATGCCGGCCTGGAAAGAATACTTATCATCCTGGCACTCAAACTCCCTCCAGGACCATAGGGACGGCACACCCGTTTTCATAGCAGGTGTAGTGAGGTGATTCCGCCTAAAAACGTAGGGCACAGATCTCTGCGCACCTACTACCAACACTGTGGTAATCCTGGAAGCTACTCTGAGGTGCCCCTGTTCCTCGTTGGGGGGTCGCTCGAACAGCCTGCGCTATGTGCGTTCTACCACTGAATAACATATCCACCACTCAAATTACTTCATATTTCACTATACTAATTTTCAACAGTAATCCTTTATGGGTTCCGGAGTGGCGTGCTATTCGCCAGAAAAGCGCTTCAACACCCATCAGGGGTAACAAGTGCTATATGAATGCAAACATTTCCTCCCCTATTATCCCTCCGCTATCCTTCTCACTCCAAGTAACTGACTAATATCCACCACTGAAATTACTTCATATTCCACCATATTAATTCACCACTAATCCTTTGTAGGCTTCCTGAATAGCGTGCGTCAAGTAGCGCTATATAAATACAAACCTTTGTCCGCCTCTATCCTTCTGCTATCATTCCAAATCCAAATAGCTGACTAACCTATCCACCACTTAAAATGTACTTGCATGTTTCACTCTACTAATGCAACACTAATCCTCTGTGGATCCCGGAGTAGCGTGCTACTCGCCGAAAAAGCGCTTCGACGCCTCGTCAGGGTTCATAAGCGCTATATAAATGCAATTACAATACAATACCTTATCAGAGGAGTGCATGTTTGTTAGTTCCAAGACTGTGCTAAGGCAGGGGCTCAGAAGCAGCCATTTGTGTTTCCTGTGGACTCCCAGGCCTGCTCCTCCTCGGTCCTCGCTGTGCTCTCGACGGCCTACTTCCGCAAAAGAGATGTCCTGGCATCTGACAGCAACATTCGCTGCAGGATGAGGGGGCGGTGTGTTTTCTTCCTTCGACTGTAGCAGAGTTTGTAATATCTTCATTATGGTCTCAGGAGACGGTGCCCTACGGGGCTGTCGTTTACTATTTGGAGGACACCCAAGATGCACACCTGAGCAGCTCTCGATAAAATGGAAACCCGCTCAGGCTCTGGAGAGGACACTTACTGTGAGAAAAGTAGAGCTGTGCTCTGTCTGGTGAGGCAGAATGCTCGCTCTCTTGGGCCCAAGTCTTGCATTTCTCCAGCATGGCCTTGGGTACGCGACCCCTTGCAGATTTATTTATTTATTTATTTATTCAAAGTTTTATATAGCGCGAACAAGATCCTTACAGATATCAGAGCGCTTCACAGAGACAGTGTAGGGGCAGTAGGAAAGAACAGAGAAAATGGGAGCAGTATAATAGTCACTACCATGGTAAGATAATAATAATAACATACATAGAACATATCAATATACAATCAGGTAAACAAGTAATATAAGAAGGCACAAGTCATTGATCCCACTACAGAGGTGTTCAGGTACACCCTGGGTGTGTGGATGGTTCACACCAATGTCATAGTATAGAGAGAACACTGAGTGGGGGCATCGGGAGAGCGAGTCAGTAAACCACAGTGAGTCATATATTGGTCTGTAGTAAGAGAGTAGCGTAGGAGGGTCCCCTTCAAGTAGAAGTATAGTGCCAAAGGACAAGTGAACAGTGATACAAAACAATGCAGAGTCTCTGATCCAGTACCTATAATGTTTGAGAGTGTGAAGATTGAAGATTAAGAGTGTGTTCTTGATTAAACATTTTGGGTTCCAGGCTTTGAGGTTGATCAGGTTCCCTTGTCTGGACTTCTTGTGCTGTGACTTGTCTTTGAGTTCAAGAGACACAGGGGAACCCTACTCACTAAGGAACCAGGGTAATAGTTATATAGGAAAAACAGTGGTTCCTGTGAAATGATATACTATGTGGTTATGATACATAAGCACAATCGTAATATATAGCTATATAGGACAAACAGTGGTTCCTGTGGAATGATATACTATGCGGTTATGATACATAAGCACAATCGTAATATAGCTATATAGGACAAACAGTGGTTCCTGTGGAATGATATACTATGCGGTTATGATACATAAGCACAATCGTAATATAGTTATATAGGAAAGACAGTGGTTCCTGTGGAATGATATACTATGAGGTTATGATACATAAGCACATTCGTAATATAGCTATATAGGAAAAACTGTGGTTCCTGTGGAATGATATACTATGAGGATATGATACATAAGCACATTCGTAATATAGCTATATAGGAAAAACGGTGGTTCCTGTGGAATGATATACTATGCGGTTATGATACATAAGCACAATCGTAATATAGTTATATAGGAAAAACTGTGGTTCCTGTGGAATGATATACTATGAGGTTATGATACATAAACACAATTGTAATATAGCTATATAGGACACAGTGGTTCCTGTGGAATGATATACTATGCGGTTATGATACATAAGCACAATCGTAATATATAGCTATATAGGACAAACGGTGGTTCCTGTGGAATAATATACTATGCGGTTATGATACATAAGCACAATCGTAATATAGCTATATAGGACAAACAGTGGTTCCTGTGGAATGATATACTATGCGGTTATGATACATAACACAATCGTAATATAGTTATATAGGAAAGACAGTGGTTCCTGTGGAATGATATACTATGAGGTTATGATACATAAGCACAATCGTAATATAGCTATATAGGAAAAACTGTGGTTCCTGTGGAATGATATACTATGAGGTTATGATACATAAGCACATTCGTAATATAGCTATATAGGAAAAACGGTGGTTCCTGTGGAATGATATACTATGCGGTTATGATACAAAAGCACAATCGTAATATAGTTATATAGGAAAAACTGTGGTTCCTGTGGAATGATATACTATGAGGTTATGATACATAAACACAATTGTAATATAGCTATATAGGACACAGTGGTTCCTTTGGAATGATATACTATGCGGTTATGATACATAAGCACAATCGTAATATATAGCTATATAGGACAAACGGTGGTTCCTGTGGAATAATATACTATGCGGTTATGATACATAAGCACAATCGTAATATAGCTATATAGGACAAACAGTGGTTCCTGTGGAATGATATACTATGCGGTTATGATACATAAGCACAATCGTAATATATAGCTATATAGGACAAACGGTGGTTCCTGTGGAATGATATACTATGCGGTTATGATACATAAGCACAATCGTAATATAGCTATATAGGACAAACAGTGGTTCCTGTGGAATGATATACAATGCGGTTATGATACATAAGCACAATCGTAATATATAGCTATATAGGACAAACGGTGGTTCCTGTGGAATGATATACTATGCGGTTATGATACATAAGCACAATCGTAATATAGCTATATAGGACAAACAGTGGTTCCTGTGGAATGATATACTATGCGGTTATGATACATAACACAATCGTAATATAGTTATATAGGAAAGACAGTGGTTCCTGTGGAATGATATACTATGAGGTTATGATACATAAGCACAATCGTAATATAGCTATATAGGAAAAACTGTGGTTCCTGTGGAATGATATACTATGAGGTTATGATACATAAGCACATTCGTAATATAGCTATATAGGAAAAACGGTGGTTCCTGTGGAATGATATACTATGCGGTTATGATACATAAGCACAATCGTAATATAGTTATATAGGAAAAACTGTGGTTCCTGTGGAATGATATACTATGAGGTTATGATACATAAACACAATTGTAATATAGCTATATAGGACACAGTGGTTCCTTTGGAATGATATACTATGCGGTTATGATACATAAGCACAATCGTAATATATAGCTATATAGGACAAACGGTGGTTCCTGTGGAATGATATACCATGCGGTTATGATACATAAGCACAATCGTAATATAGCTATATAGGACAAACAGTGGTTCCTGTGGAATGATATACTATGCGGTTATGATACATAAGCACAATCGTAATATATAGCTATATAGGACAAACGGTGGTTCCTGTGGAATGATATACTATGCGGTTATAATACATGAGCACAATCGTAATATAGCTATATAGGACAAACAGTGGTTCCTGTGGAATGATATACTATGCGGGTATGATACATAACACAATCGTAATATAGTTATATAGGAAAGACAGTGGTTCCTGTGGAATGATATACTATGAGGTTATGATACATAAGCACAATCGTAATATAGCTATATAGGAAAAACAGTGGTTACTGTGGAATGATATACTATGAGGTTATGATACATAAGCACATTCGTTATATAGCTATATAGGAAAAACGGTGGTTCCTGTGGAATGATATACTATGCGGTTATGATACATAAGCACAATCGTAATATAGTTATATAGGAAAAACTGTGGTTCCTGTGGAATGATATACTATGCGGTTATGATACATAAGCACAATCGTAATATAGTTATATAGGAAAAACTGTGGTTCCTGTGGAATGATATACTATGAGGTTATGATACATAAACACAATTGTAATATAGCTATATAGGACACAGTGGTTCCTGTGGAATGATATACTATGCGGTTATGATACATAAGCACAATCGTAATATATAGCTATATAGGACAAACGGTGGTTCCTGTGGAATGATATACTATGCGGTTATGATACATAAGCACAATCGTAATATAGCTATATAGGACAAACAGTGGTTCCTGTGGAATGATATACTATGCGGTTATGATACATAAGCACAATCGTAATATATAGCTATATAGGACAAGCAGTGGTTCCTGTGGAATGATATACTATGCGGTTATGATACGTAACACAATCGTAATATAGTTATATAGGAAAAACAGTGGTTCCTGTGGAATGACATACTATGCGGTTATGATACATAAGCACAATCGTAATATAGCTATATAGGACAAACGGTGGTTCCTGTGGAATGATATACTATGCGGTTATGATACATAACACAATCGTAATATAGTTATATAGGAAAAACAGTGGTTCCTGTGGAATGATATACTATGCGGTTATGATACATAAGCACAATCGGAATATAGCTATATAGGGCAAACAGTGGTTCCTGTGGAATGATATACTATGCGGTTATGATACATAACCACAATCGTAATATAGTTATATAGGAAAAACAGTGGTTCCTGTGGAATGATATACTATGAGGTTATGATACATAAACACAATTGTAATATAGCTATATAGGACACAGTGGTTCCTGTGCAATGATATACTATGCGGTTATGATACATAAGCACAATCGTAATATAGTTATATAGCAAAAACAGTGGTTCCTGTGGAATGATATACTATGCGGTTATGATACATAAGCACAATCGTAATATAGCTATATAGGAAAACAGTGGTTCCTGTTGAATGATATACTATGCGGTTATGATACATAAGCACAATCGTAATATAGCTATATAGGAAAAACCGTGGTTCCTGTGCAATGATATACTATGCGGTTATGATACATAAGCACAATCGTAATATAGTTATATAGGAAAAACAGTGGTTCCTGTGCAATGATATACTATGAGGTTATGATACATAAACACAATCGTAATATAGCTATATAGGAAAAACAGTGGTTCCTGTTGAATGATATACTATGCGGTTATGATACATAAGCACAATCGTAATATAGTTATATAGGAAAAACAGTGGTTACTGTGGAATGATATACTATGAGGTTATGATACATAAGCACAATCGTAATATAGTTATATAGGAAAAACATTGGTTCCTATGGAATGATATACTATGAGGTTATGGTACATAAGCACAATCGTAATAATACTTGACTTGGAGGCAGAACTCTGCCAATGTATGACCTTGAGTCCTTCCTCTCTTGGGCTGTCCGACAGGACGCTCCTAGGGGACAAGTTACATTAGAGGACACAGCAATCAAAGATGTTATTTGGAGCCCTGTGGAAAGCACATCTGTCAACAAGAAACAAACACCCAAGTAACAGCTGCTGACTGTAGACGACGCTGCTGATTAGACCGTTCGGCCTTTGCGTCAAGTCCAGAAGAGGAAAGTTCTTTCTGAGGGTCTTGAACAGGAGGAAGCCGTTCTCTACCACTGCGACGATCAGAGGAGCTGCTGTTCACCCTGTCTCTGCGATTGCATCCAGGGACTTTATTGGAGGGCGGCGACGAGGCAGGTGCCAAGAGCTTCGAGTCTGTGGAGGGCACAATGCAGTCTTTATCTCAATCTACTCAATTTATTGGGACTCCCATGCAGATCAGAGGAATGTATGACGTTACAACACATACGTTTACAAAGCATGCACTTACAACGCAGTTTTTACATCGCAACATCCACTACAACGCATTCCATTACATCGCATGACACTACGTCACATTTTAAAAATCTACCTTTACAACGCATTCCATTACATCACATGACACTACGTCACATTTTAAAAATCTACCTTTACAACGCATTCCATTACATCGCATACTACCTTTACAACGCATACCATTATAACGCATACCATTACATTGCTTTTACGGTAAGTATTGAATAGTGTGGGGTAAAAATGACTATTCTAACTCTAGGGTGGTGCAACAGTAGGGTAAGTGTTGGATAGTATAGGGGTAAAAATGACTATTCTAACAGGGGGTGCAACAGTAGGGTAAGTGTTGGATAGTGTAGAGGTTAAAAATTACTATTCTAACTCCAGTGGTATGCGTTGTAATGCCTGTGTTGTAGTGACATGTGATGTAGTGTCATGCGTTGTAAGTGCAGAGTGATGTAATGGTTGTGTTGTAAAGGTTGTTTCCCGATCAGAGGAAGTTCTCTCAACTTGCTCATTGCAGACCTAGGTTTCTAAAGGTTGGAGGCCAGACCATTCTGTGATCCCATTTCCTTTCCGTCTCTTAAATATACACATCAACCCTTCATACTCTGTCTCTGGCCGAAAGACCACTGGGCCCTGATGTACAATTGAGGATTACAACTCAAAGTGCAATCGATTGCTCCAAAACGAAGGTGGCCGATCGTGTGTCTAATCACACCTCATTTCTTGTGCCATAAGGGACCTTGTAGTATCCTCACTCGACCAGGTTGCCCACGGACCCTAAAAAAGGTTAAAGGCTCAATATTGGGTACTCTGCTCAGTTGAGAGATGAAAAACTCCCAGACGTTGAAAGAAAATTGAGAAACCTCCCATCTGCCTTAAATATGCATCCATTAAAATCTAGAAGAACCACTCGGAAGAAGGTTCTGTTGGCCAAAACCTCTTTGACGCAGATGACTGCTCCCAGCCGTAATGAGTCACGGTGGGCGTGTGCTGATGACGGCCAGGAGCCGTCATGACCACGCCCGCGATTGGAATGCTTCGCACTGCGGCGGAATTCGCGCTGCAGTGATGAGGTAAACTTCTTTATACACCTGCCGAATACGACTAAAAGAGACCTAGTCAACTATTCCAAATGATGAAAGAGTAATGCACGCCAGCAAATAATCATGACATTAATGCAGACATTTACGATGCATTTGAAGTGTTCTTCTACAGTAAAATGAGTCAAATTAGAAGGATATGTTGGTTCTTCACCCCTAAGACCTCTAACTTACGTCACTAAGAAAACAAATACTTTGCGGCTCATTTTAGCAACAGAAGATCCACCCAAAGACATGGGGATTGCACAAAACCCTCCGGCTACGAGGCAGAGCCAATACTTCCAAACCAGACTCAGATAAACCTCTCAAGGTCTAATGCCAAGCTGTGTAAAATGGCCATCTTGCTACTTGGGACATGGTTCTGTTCCCGACCTCTGGAATGCTGGGCATCTTAGAGGTCACCTGAAAAATACAAGAGCCGGCCAAAGCACCTTGAGGACTTCACCCATTCCAGAACTACAATTTCTTATGAAGATCATGGGAATTTGTGCTGCTCCTCTGCTTAGAGATTAGTCTGAAAAAAAGGCCCTTACTGGTGACTTTAAATCCGGCTTTCACTGCGGGACACAGCACAGAAACGTCCTTGGTGGCAGTGGCAGATGGAACTATAAGAATCTTCCACAACATTGGTAGTTGCATCCTAATTTTTTAACACTTCTCAGCATTTGATACCCTCAAACAAAAAGCTTGACATCAATCGGACAGTGCTTCACTGTTTTGAATGCTATCTTGCCAGCAAGATTTAATATATAAACAAGCATTGGCATAGCCAATAGGTCTCGCTTTTGGCACCCGCGCTTTACTTTTAGCATTAAAAGTGAAGCGCGTGTGCCGCAATTATAGCAAAAGTAAAGCAATAGCAAAAGTAAAGAAATAGATTTTTTTTTCTATTTCTTTACTTGTGCTATAATTGCGGCACCAGCGCTTTACTTTTAACGTTAAAAGTAAAGCGCGTGTGCCGCATTTATAGCAAAAGTAAAGAAATAGAAAAAAACATCTATTTCTTTACTTTTGCTACAATCGCCCGGGCGCATGCACTCAAGCTCTAGGCCGGCCATGGCAGCATTTTTTAAATCCCTTACTAAAAGTCTCGCCCATGCGCTGGGTCAGGCGAGACCTAAAAAGGAGGACTCCTTTCCAATTCCTGTTACTTTTCATGGCCCTCAGAGCTCAGTATTATCACCTTTCCTGTTCAATCTCTTTATGGAGTCCCTTGGGGCCAGGCGTACGGATGAAGAATTCAGTATTATCTCTTTGCGGATGGTGTCGACACTCTCTGTCCACTCAATCTGGTTCTCTCAGAAATGAGTGAAAAGTAGGCACCTGAACCGAAGGAACTAAAAGCAAAATGTCTTCTCCTCTCACTCCTCCCCACTTCCATGTGCATGAAAATTGGATTAAAGCAATCCGGTCTGCAGGCTAGCAGCCTTAAATTGTGGAATCGGCCAAATCCTCAGTCATATTAAACAGGAAACTAAACCTTGAAATCCCCATTACAAATCTTGCTAGAGCTGCATTAGGAAAAACAGTGGTTCCTGTGGAATGATATACTTTGAGGTTATGATACATTCGCACAATCGTAATATAGTTATATAGAAAAAACAGTGGTTCCTGTGGAATGATCTGCTCTGAGGTTATGATACATAAGCACAATCGTAATATAGTTATATAGGAAAAACAGTGGTTCCTGTGGAATGATATACTATGAGGTTATGATACATAAGCACAATCGTAATATAGTTCTATAGAAAAAACAGTGGTTCCTGTGGAATGATATACTATGAGGTTATGATACATAAGCACAATCGTAATATAGTTATATAGAAAAAACAGTGGTTCCTGTGGAATGATATACTATGAGGTTATGATACATAAGCACAATCGTAATATAGTTATATAGAAAAAACAGTGGTTCCTGTGGAATGATATACTATGAGGTTATGATACATAAGCACAATCGTAATATAGTTATATAGAAAAAACAGTGGTTCCTGTGGAATGATCTGCTCTGAGGTTATGATACATAAGCACAATCGTAATATAGTTATATAGAAAAAACAGTGGTTCCTGTGGAATGATCTGCTATGAGGTTATGATACATAAGCACAATCGTAATATAGTTATATAGGAAAAACTGTGGTTCCTGTGGAATGATATACTATGAGGTTATGATACGTTAGCACAATCGTAATATAGTTATATAGGAAAAACATTAGTTCCTATGGAATGATATACTATGAGGTTATGATACATAAGCACAATCATAATAGTACTTGACTTGGAGGCAGAACTCTGCCAATGTATGACCTTGAGTCCTTCCTCTCTTGGGCTGTCCGACAGGACGCTCCTAGGGGACAAGTTACATTAGAGGACACAGCAATCAAAGATGTTATTTGGAGCCCTGTGGAAAGCACATCTGTCAACAAGAAACAAACACCCAAGTAACAGCTGCTGACTGTAGACAACGCTGCTTATTAGACCGTTCGGACTTTGCGTCAAGTCCAGAACAGGAAAGTTCTTTCTGAGGGTCTTGAACAGGAGGAAGCCGTTCTCTACCACTGCGACGATCAGAGGAGCTGCTGTTCACCCTGCCTCTGTGATTGCATCCAGGGACTTTATTGGAGGGCGGCGACGAGGCAGTTGCCAAGAGCTTCGAGTCTGTGGAGGGCACAAATACAGTCTTTATCTCAATCTACTCAATTTATTGGGACTCCCATGCAGATCAGAGGAATGGGTGACGTTACAACACATACATTTACAAAGCATGCACTTACAACGCAGTTTTTACATCGCAACATCCACTACAACGCATTCCATTACATCGCATGACACTACGTCACATTTTAAAAATCTACCTTTACAACGCATTCCATTACATCGCATACTACCTTTACAACGCATACCATTATAACGCATACCATTACATTGCTTTTACGGTAAGTATTGAATAGTATGGGGTAAAAATGACTATTCTAACTCTAGGGTGGTGCAACAGTAGAGTAAGTGTTGGATAGTGTAGAGGTTAAAAATGACTATTCTAACTCCAGTGGTATGCGTTGTAATGCCTGTGTTGTAGTGACATGTGATGTAGTGTCATGCGTTGTAAGTGTAGTGTGATGTAATGGTTGCGTTGTAAAGGTTGTTTCCCTGATCAGAGGAAGTTCTCTCGACTTGCTCATTGCAGACCTAGGTTTCTAAAGGTTGGAGGCCAGACCATTCTGTGATACCTGTTCCTTACCGTCTCTTAAATATACACGTCAACCCTTCATACTCCGTCTCTGGCCGAAAGACCACTGGGCCCTGATGACGTACAATTGAGGATTAGAGCTCAAAGTGCAATCGCTTGCTCTGAAACAAAGGTGGACGTTCGGGTGTCCAATCACACCTCACTTCTCTCACCATAAGGGACCTTGTAGTATCCTCACTCTACAAGGGTGCCCACGGACCCTGAAAAAGGTTAAAGGCTCCATTTTGGGTACTCTGCTCAGTTGAGAGATGAAAAACTCCCAGGCGTTGAAAGAACATTGAGAAACCTCCCTTCTGCCTTAAATATGCATTCTTTAAAATCTAGAAGAACCACTCGGAAGAAGGTTTTGTTGGCCAAAACCTCTTCGATGCTGATGACGGCTCCCGGCCGTCATGAGTCACGGTGGGCGTGTGCTGATGACGGCCGGGAGCCGTCATGACCATGCCCGTGATTGGAATGCTTAGCACTGCGGCGGAATTCGCGCTGCAGTGATGAGGTTAACTTCTTTATCCACCTGCCGAATACGGCTAAAAGAGACCTAGTCAACTATTCCAAATGATGAAAGAGTAATGCACGCCAGCAAATAATCATGACATTAATGCAGACATGTACGATGCATTTTCAGTGTTCTTCCACAGTAAAATGAGTCAAATTAGAAAGAAATTCTGGTCCTTCAACCCTAATACCTCATACTTACGTCACTAAGAAAATAAATACTTTGCGACTCATTTTAGCAACAGAAGATCCACCCAAAGACATGGGGTATTGCACAAAACCCTCCGGCTACGAGGCAGAGCCAATACTTCCAAACCAGGCTCAGATAAACCTCTCAAGCTCTAATGCCAAGCTGTGTAAAATGACCATCTTGCTACTTGGGACGTGGTTCTGTTCCCGACCTCTGGAATGCTGGGCATCTTAGAGGTCACCTGAAAAATACAAGAGCCGGCCAAAGCACCTTGAGGACTTCACCCATTCCAGAACTACAATTTCTTATGAAGATCATGGGAATTTGTGCTGCTCCTCTGCTTAGAGATTAGTCTGAAAAAAAGGCCCTTACTGGTGACTTTAAATCCGGCTTTCACTGCGGGACACAGCACAGAAACGTCCTTGGTGGCAGTGGCAGGTGGAACTATAAGAATCTTCCACAACATTGGTAGTTGCATCCTAATTTTTTAACACTTCTCAGCATTTGATACCCTCAAACAAAAAGCTTGACATCAATCGGACAGTGCTTCACTGTTTTGAATGCTATCTTGCCAGCAAGATTTAATATATAAACAAGCATTGGCATAGCCAATAGGTCTCGCTTTTGGCACCCGCGCTTTACTTTTAGCATTAAAAGTGAAGCGCGTGTGCCGCAATTATAGCAAAAGTAAAGCAATAGCAAAAGTAAAGAAATAGATGTTTTTTTCTATTTCTTTACTTGTGCTATAATTGCGGCACCAGCGCTTTACTTTTAACGTTAAAAGTAAAGCGCGTGTGCCGCATTTATAGCAAAAGTAAAGAAATAGAAAAAAACATCTATTTCTTTACTTTTGCTACAATCGCCCGGGCGCATGCACTCAAGCTCTAGGCCGGCCATGGCAGCATTTTTTAAATCCCTTACTAAAAGTCTCGCCCATGCGCTGGGTCAGGCGAGACCTAAAAAGGACTCCTCCTTTCCAAATCCTGTTACTTTTCATGGCCCTCAGAGCTCAGTATTATCACCTTTCCTGTTCAATCTCTTTATGGAGTCCCTTGGGTCCAGGCGTACGGATGAAGAATTCAGTATTATCTCTTTGCGGATGGTGTCGCTACCCTCTGTCCACTCAATCTGGTTCACTCAGAAATGAGTGAAAAGTAGGCACTTGAACCGAAGGAACTAAAAGCAATATGTCTTCTCCTCTCACTCCTCCCCACTTCCATGTGCATGAAAATTGGATTAAAGCAATCCGGTCTGCAGGCTAGCAGCCTTAAATTGTGGAATCGGCCAAATCCTCAGTCATATTAAACAGGAAACTAAACCTTGAAATCCCCATTACAAATCTTGCTAGAGCTGCATTTTTCCAACACAAATTACTTTGTAATTGCAAACCTTTCCTAAAATTAAAGCCTAAAATCCAAAGTTCAGCACCCCATCCTCTTCGCCTGGATTATGTCAGTTCCCATTCTCACTGGACTTCTGAGATATCCCTGCAACTTTCTGGGCTGCCCTCCATGCTGCAGCCATGTTGGTCTCCCGTTCGCATAACACAACAATATCACACCTGCCCTCTCCTTAAAATGGCTCCCAGTCGAGACCAGATGCATTTATTCACCTGCCGTTTTACCATACAGAGCATTACACATACGTACTGAGTTTCTGGAGCAGAATCTGCCAATTGCTGGTGCTCCTGCATGTTTAGAAGCAACAAATTAAGAAGTGCTTAATTTGAGCCGGTGTTGTGCACCAGCACCTAATTGTCAACACTGGCACTTATAACAGTCGGCCACATGGTGGCGCTGTTTATGTAATTTAGAGATGAGTACAATAAGAGCAGTTTAATAATTCCATATATATTGAACCGACCAATATCCACTGTCCGAGCCATGCTTTCAGCTTTTGGGGGCCTAGTATGATTTGTCACTCTTGTAGCAGTGCAGTGGTTATCAGTTGTGTACGTACTGTCGTTGCACTCCTTCACAGTCTCCATATGATTGTTTTCTTCCCTCAAACTGTTTCACTGCTGCCAGAAATGTCACCTTTGATAACATAGCATCAGTTACGTTACATGAGGACACACATTCATTTTTGTTAGGCACGGGGAGATTAAGTGGTTTGCCCAGAATCGCAGGATGTTCAGCGTCATTGCCGAGACTCGAACCCAGTTCCCCCGATTCGAGGTCAACCGCCCTAGCCGTTAGGCCACTCCTCTCCCCATATAAATATAAAAGTATGTATTCATATGTAATGTAACTTCTCTGTCTTTGTCTTTTTAATTATCAGTCATGGGTCCTTCATGGAGCCCTAGAACACAATTAAAAGTGCTTTCTATTCATATTTGCTGTTCGAAGTATGCAAAGATAAGTGCTGAAAATACAGCTTTAGGTGACTGCCTATTTTTGTCTGGGACATCAAAATAATGAGCTGGCCACTCATAAAAAGTCTCGAAGTTTGTTGCCGGATCAGCACATTATTTATTTCCGCCACCCTCAATCCCTGATTAATGCCTTAATAGCAATACGCCGCCGTCAATAACACGCTGCGTTACTTCAAGTGTCTGGGAATACACCCTGCATTCAGACCACTCACTCCTCATTCTCACTCTTCACTTTCACGCTCACTGTGCACTCACAGCGAAAACCATGCACTCACTCCATTCACCAGCTCACCCTGCACTCTCAGCGGTCACTCTGCACTCACAATGCACTTGTGCTGTTCACCCTGTACCTCACCCTGCAGTCACACGAGCACACTACTCCCCCTGCACTCATGGGACACTTCACTCACCTGTCCCCCTCACTGATAAATCTGCAATCTCACTCAAACAGGTCCATCACTAACCATGCATTCATTCATCCCACACTGCACTTACATCCGCACCCAAATTCATATGGTCACTTCACTCACCCTGCAGTCACTCCTCTTGCCCTACTCTCACACTGTCACATCGCTCACTGTACACTCACATGGGCACTCCTGCCACCCAAACAGCACAAAGGGTTAATGTGCCAGCTACAAAGAACATGTACCATGCAGATCACAGAATTGAGTATAAGTAAACTACGAGTAGCGCTATAAAGAAATGAAATTTTTGTCAGGAAGGTGCTATAGAGAGATGAGGTGCATTGTTGGTGAGTGAAGGTGGAAATGAGGCAGGGGGCGCCAAAAAAGACTGTTGCATTGTGTGCGACCAGTGCTAGGGCCAGCCCTGGTTGGGAGTGTTCGCCCCCTCGAAGTTCGGGTCTAGTTGCGCCCCTGTGTGCTTGTATGTATCGACACGCCTTTGCAAGGTTATGTTATATAGCACTAGCTGTGGCCGAACCCCCACCATGAGCCCTCAGCCCCCCTGCCCACTCTCTTCCTTCCCCCTGCAGCTGACCTCCTCCTGTGCTGCCCCAAAGGTGCAGATACACCAGTAAACCACGTTGGAGGCCTCCCCGGAATAGCGACGCCGTTTCCTTCCTGCTTTGCAAGAGGGCTTAGGGCCAGATGTATCAAGAATTGCTTTTGCGTTTCTTAAATAGCGAATTCTACCGATTTGCTATTTAAGAATCGCAAAATGCAATGTATGTTGAATTTTTTTTTTAAATTGCGAATCCTACATATCCCTTAATAGCAACAATTTGCTATTAAGGAATACCTTCCCATTCGTTCCTATGGGCCTAGAGGCCAATAGGAATTAATAGGATTGCAGGCACAATTTTGAGGGTGCAAGGGTGCCAAAAGGACAGACACCCAGTTGCACCCCTGAAATATTCATGTGCGCCACATGCTAATTTGAAAAATGCTAAAAAGTGCATTTTTAAAGGAATTTGCCAATTACCACCAACTAGAAGTTGGTGGTAATTTGCGATTCCTTAATGCCAAGTCGCAATTTTTTCTTGCTTCCTGCAGTGCATTTAAGGAATCGCCAATTGGCATTCCCTAAATGCATTCACAAAATAGGTAATGGCAAAAATTGTGATTACGTATTTTGCGAATGCCTTTTTGGATGATATATCCCAAAAGGCTTGTCGGCCTCTACTCTCCTCCGAGGTGGGGCTGTTGACCCCAGGCTTGTTAAAGGGTTGTTTCCCCATCCCTCGTCGCGGGCTCGGCCGCGCCTTGCTCGCCCTCTGTGTAGTCCAGCCGCCACTGGCACCATAACAAACACAACACACCTCGCAGGCCCAAGGAAGCAAACATTGGGCGGGGGGGGGGGGGGGGGCTCTGATCTCGGCCCAGGATGTTTATACAACTAATTCATTGCTGTGAAGTGCTGGGAGCCGGAAGCAGGCCCCCGCCCGGGCCTCTGAAGCGCCGCGGCCCGTCCATGGCCACTTCCGGGAGCAGCCTGAGTGAAGGCTCTGTCGGAGCGGGCGGGGTCTGAGCTGAATCTCACGTATTCCCCCAGCTCTGTGATTGGTAAAAACAAGAAAAGAACCCAAGAGGCCAGGCAGGGAGAAGTGCTGGAGGTGCAGTGTGGCACTTCCCATGTCCAGCCTCACATCTCCACCCACTGGCATCCCACCCACGCCACCAGGCGTGCCCGGGGTACACCACAACACTCTGCTTCATTGCAAAGAGGTCTCACACACACCGCCATCTTCACCAGAAGCACCGCAGAGATGACTTCCCAACTCTACTCTTGCTGGATTTGTTCTTGTGTTTCACTAGATGCGGCTTTGGAGTTCAAAATGGTTGTAGAGGGAGCGACACAATATTGAACACGCGTGAGTCTGAACACTGCTTACGCTAGGTGCAGAGCGCAGGTCCATCGAGCTTTCGTCTGCTCTGCTCCATGCTTCGAAGGCGGTAACAAAGCCAGAGCAGCCTACACTAGGCAGAAATGTCTCTACCGTCTCCTGTCTTTAGGCTCCTGCATTTATTTTTTATTTTATTTATTTTTTATTTATTTATTTTTTATTTTATTTATGCGTTTTTATATAGCACAGACTTTACCCGAAGGCGTCCGAGCGCTTCACAATAGGAACAGAACTGATACATGGAGAAAATTACAAGTGAACAAATTACAAAAGCGAACGTTACATTACATGAGGTAAAAGTGACAATTGTGAGCGAACGAAATACATGAGGTAGCAAACGGTGCATTACAGGAGGAAAACGCTCAGGCTTAGACTAGTCTGTACAAGACCGATACTATAGATTTAGATATTGACTCTACCATCCACTATGTTACGGCTCGCCATCTCTACTACATGCTTAGTAGAAGATGACCGTATGAATGTAGGCTTACACCGGTCTATACGAGACCGATACTGTAGATTTAGATATTGACACTACCATCCTCTAACTTTAGGCCCCGTCAACTCAACTACATGCTTCGAACACAATGTTGTATGAATGTAGTCTTAGACCAGTCTGTACAAAAGCAGTATGATAGATTAAGATATAAACTCTATCGCCTACTATCTTTAGGCCCACCAACTCACCTACATGCTTAGAACAAGAGGACCGTCTATACAAGAGCGATACTATAGATTTAGATATTTTCTCTACCATCCTCTGCCTTTAGCTAGGCCCAATAACCGCTAAACCTCATGCTTTGAAGATGACCCTATGAATGTAGAACTTCCCCGAGTCCATACATGGCAGCGAGTGTAGATTGACTACAGATGTTCCATCGGTATCCTTTATTCCCTCTCCCAGCTCGGCTCCACGCTTTAAATGAGATGAGAGCATGAACACAGAGCGTGCTCCAGTCCTTACAACACAGCTATGCTAAAGACAGATCTTGTTATACTCTCCACTGTCTGCCTTGGGGTGGGATGTGTGCCCAGATGTGAGTCCCGTGCTCTCCATGCCACTGGAATCAAGCTATCCTGGCTGATGAGGGGTGATGCCCCAAAACAGTACCAGGATGCTTGTTTCAGTCCAGGGAGGACCTGGTGTCACAGTTCGGGCTGGACTGTTCCCATGGGGCACAGGGTCAAGACTGATTTGCATATGGCTGGGTCCAAACTGGAATGGCATGGTGAGCAAAAGAATGATGGATTTAACCCAGATCTCTTGGCTGGGGGTGAATGTTTGATTCATTCAGCATTCCATCCATCATTTTTGCCGCATCACTAAATGAGATGAGAGGATGAACACTGAGCGTGGTCCAGTCTGTACAACACCGCTATGACGGGTACAGATCTCCGCTCTACTGTCCACTCTCTCTAGGCCGCACCAGCCCAGTCCCATGCTGTGAAGGTTACAGCGCAGACACGGGCCAGTGTATGCAAGGCAGCTCCGATAGGTTCAAATATCGACTCTTTGTGCCACCTTTAGGCCCCCAACTGGCTCTTTGCTTTGAAGTGTGTATGACTATAACTCAGACCAGTCACTCATGGGTACTCACAAACATTTTCCTGGGGGGCGCCAAGTTTGGTCTTTGGTATGACCGAGGGACGCACTGATGCCAGCGGGGGAGGGGGAGGGGTGTAAAATGTGTCATGGGGAAGTGAAGCATGTATATCTACTGGCTGAATTCCATTGAGCAATGTGAAACCAGAAAACCTGGGATGAATCCCAGCTTCTCCACTTGACCAAATTGTGTCACCCTGGGCAATTGTTCTGTTTCAATTTCCCACCTTTTTCTTCATCATCATTATAAAAGGACCTCGAAATACATGATGTCAGGATGCACGCTGTACGAAACCATCTCCTGTGCTTAGATATATTCACTAATGGCATTGTTGTCAGGGGCTTAGGAAGCATGAACATGTCTAAATCCATGTTTGGAAACCATCACTTTAAAAAAATACTTCCGAATGCACTGCCGTAATTTGATTTACTAAGGTGAAATGGCTCTACAGGTCAATGAAATACACTTTTTGAATTTTGAACAGACAATAGCATTTTGCATGTTTGCTGTCTTTAAAAAAGAAGGGTTCCCCAAAGTTAAGGGTCTAGTTACTTCCCTTTGTTTAACTGCAATCAACCTTTAAATAAGTGCTTGCTGTACATGTAACTTTTTAAATTGTTAGTGCTGAGTCAAGTAAACAACAGCCCAGTGCTGCTGGGGGGGGGGGTGGGGGGCATATAAACGTCAGGAGGGCTGCATGCCGGGCCCATCTTTGAGTACCACTGGCCAGTGCATACAAGACACATGTGAGAGGCCCAAATATTGGCTCTGCTATCTGCCATCTTTAGGCACCTGTTAGCAAGCCTTGTTGCCCAGTGGAGAGAGCATCCTAGCACAACTGTGTAAAATCCGCCCCCCATTTCTATGAACGGTGTCTCTAAGACCGTCTCATGTACCCCTTAACCCCTTGGGCGCGGCGGCGATTCTGCGCCTGTGCGGCACATTCCGATCGCAGGTGCGGTCATGACGGCCGGGAGCCGTCATCAGCACACGAGCACTGTGTGCCATGACGGCTCCCGGCCGTCATCAGCACCGAAGGGGTTAATAGCGCAGGTCGGAGACAGGTTGCAGCTTCAGAGCACGTGCACACTCCTTGGATCAATAAACCACTGAGTAAAGCCCACAGACCAATTAGTGAAATCAAAAAGAATTTTATGATTAGAGCAAGGCCAAAATGAGAAGCAGGGGCCGGTCACTGCAGAGTTAGCGTTCGTTCCACATGGCTTCCTCTTGCTGCATGGACAGTCCATGAAGGCGCCTGTGCAGGACTCTCGAGTGGGCTCTGAAGGCTTCTCCCCACTGCAGACACGGAGCACCACTCCCAGCTCCAGGCTGGGCAGAGGGGCTGGGAGAGAGTCAGTCACCATGTGCAGGAAAGCACAGTTCAGACTCCAAACTCAGATGCCCTGTGGAGGTGCCTCTGGCCTGTGTCTCCTTGGCACACAGGGGGCCAGATGTAGGTAATCCCAGATTACCGATTCTTAAATACCGAATCATACCGATTCGGTATTTAAGACCTGGCAATCGGGATGTAGGTATTTTTACCGATTCAATTACCGAATCGGTAAGATTCGGTAATTACCGAATCGGTATTTACCGATTCGGTAATTGCCATTGATTCCTATGGGCTTTGAGGCCCACAGGAATCAATGTCAATTACCGAATCGGTAAATACCGATTTGGTAAAATTACCGAATTTACAAGGGGGACAGGGTGTCACTTTGACTCCCTGTTGCACCCCTGATTCTGGCTTGTGTGCAATGTGACACACATACATGCCCTTAGGGCATTGTATGTGTGCCACATGGCACCGGTGTACATGTACAGATGTGCATGTACACAGGAATTCATTATTTACCACCAAGTATTATTTGGTGGTAAATAACGAATTCCTAAGGGCCTGTGGCACTGTTTTCAGTGCCACCTACATCTGGATTTACAGTTTCGGTAAATTTACCGATTCGGTATTTTACCAAATTGGTAAATATACCGAATCTGTAACTTGACCGATTCTGTAAATTCAGGCCCCCTACACCTCAAACTCCAAATACCGGTCGGTAACGGCCGAAATTGGCCGTTACCGACCGGTATTTGGCGACCTACATCTGGCCCAGGGTCTCTAGTCCCTTCCAAGTCTGCCTGGGCCAGTGCACAGCACCCCTCCTTCTTTCTTCCCTGGTCAGTCCTTGGTGTTGGCTTCCAAGGCCTTGCCTTCCTCTGGAGAGTCCTCTTTCTGGATAGCAGTCCACAGTGAGTGAATTTTTTTTTGTGTGCAGAGTTTTATATAGCGCAAACTTGACCCGAATCGGGTATCAGGGTGCCTTACGTAGCACCAGTTACGTCACACGAGGACACCCATTCATTTTTGTAAGGCACAGGGAGATTAAGTGGTTTGCCCAGAATCACAGGATGTTTTAGCGTCATTGCCGAGACTCCAACCCAGTTTCCGAGGTCGAGCGCCCCTAGCCAGTAGGCCAACTCCTCTCCCCAATGTTAGCTTCCTCGCTCGCGTCCCAGTTCCAAGAATCCTCACCAAGCCCAATGTTGGACCAGTTACGTCAGGGCTGCTGGTCTGCTTTCCAAGGAGAGTCTTCTGGGGGCTTCGTTATAACCTGGAGAGGTACAGGGTGATCAGCCGACCCCAGTCCATTCGTAGAATGAAACGCAAGTCTTGGCTTCGGCGACACTCCCAACCTCGGTCCAGTAGTGTCTTGTCCACTTGGCAGTCCGGCACCACATGTTGATGGGTTCTTTGGTTCTCCCTCAGACATCCAGCTGTGTTCTGTCTCTAGGGATCCTCACAGACCTGAGTTGGGTGGGGAACTGGTCCAAAGCATCCTTCCAGCTAGACCAGGGTGTCTGGGTCTCGCCCTCGCATGCAACTGAAGTGTGCCTGTGTAAAATCCCACCCTTCAATCTGAAATTCCCCTTGCTGCTATCACCTCCCAAGGCGAATCAGAATACCCCACCCCTAATTTACTCGTCTCCACGTTGTGGTGAAAACTCTTCTGAGTGGTCAGTTTGAAGCAAACTAGGAACATTCAAAAACTGCCCTGTCCTAGCACGGCCGCTTCCAAGGGCCCCCTCCCGAGGAATACTAGGGTTGTTTGACCTTCACTGGTTTGGTGACCTCTGATCTCAGGCATCAGTGGTGAGCAGGCTGAAACATCTCTCTCCCCATCCTAGGGCCCCAGCTTTACTAGTGCTTTGAAGCTTCCCAGAGCAGGGCCTAGCCCTGCCCGTGCCTTCATCCGATATCTGCTCTGGCGCTTCATAGGAAGTTCCTATCACCACCTCTTTCTTAAGGTTGCAAATCCCTGTGCGGTCCTGCAACAGACCTTCTGCAGCCCACTCGTGCAAAGAGCAGACACTTTCGGGCACATGCATCATTGTCAATTGCATTCGCAAACAGTGCGAATCACAATTTTCGGCAGTTTGCGAATGCAATTGACAAAATTGGGATGCATCATGTTTTTCGCAATTTTAGAAATCGCAATCATGTTGCGATTTCTAAAATTGCAATTGTATTTAAGAAATCGCAATTTGAGATTTCTTAAATGCAATGCATGAACTTTTTAAATTTGCAAATTTGGAGAGGTAAATTACCATGAAGTTGACCTTCATGGTAATTTGCGAAAATTTTAAAAAGTGAACAAAAGTGCATTTTTGAAAGTTTCATTTTACACACACACATGCCCTTGGGGCATGTGTGTGTGAAAAATGCACTTAAAGTTATATTTCAGGGGTGCGGGGGGGGGGGGTCCTTTGGACCCCCCCTGCACCCTTGAAATTGCATTCTCAATTTGCGATTTGAAAATTGGTAATCGCAAATTGAGAATGACTTCCCATTCATTCCTATGGGCCTCTAGGCCCATAGGAATCAATGGGAAGGGATTCCTTAATTGTCGTTCGCAAATTGTGAATTGCAATTAAGGAATTTTAAGAAATAGCAAAAAAAAATGCGATTTCTTAATGCATAGCCTTTTGCGATTTCTTAATTGCGATTCCTTAATTTTCGCAAATAAGAAATCGCAAACGGCAACAATGATGCATGTAGCCCTTTGTGCACCTGGACTACGACCCTGAATATATTGAATGTATGCGCCATAAAGAAAAACAAAAGAGACACAATTGATGGACGGAATGCAGAACCAATCAAACATTCACCCTCAGTCAAGAGATCTGGGTTAACTCCATCATTCTTTTGCTCACCATGCCACCCCAGTTTAGACCTGGCCATATGCAAATCAGCCTTGGCCCTGTGCCTCATGAGAACAGTCCAGTCTGAACTGCCAAGCCAGGTCCTCCCTGCACCAGAAACAAGCATCCTAGGATCGGTTTCAGGGTTTCACCCCTCTTCAGCCAGGATAGCTTGAATCCAGTGGCACAGTGAGCCCAGTACCCACGTCTGGGCATACCTGGCACACTTCGAGCGAGAAAGCAAAAGACACACAATTGATGGACGGAATGCAGAACAAATCAAAACATTCACCCCCAGTCAAGAGATCTGGGTTAAATCCATCATTCTTTTGCTCACCATGCCACCCCAGTTTAGACCTGGCCAGGCACTTGCGAAACCAGTTAATGGACTCTTACTACACAGAGTTAAAAGGCCCGCAGTACATAGCACAGAAAAAAGGAAGAGACCCAGGCAAAAAAGCTGATTTTCTGCAGCCACATTCCAGCTCGTCACCATCCATTGAAGGAGAGGACAGTATCAACATAGAACGTAGACCGTCCATACAAGGCAGGTTCAATAGGGTCGTATTGTGGTTCTTCTGTCTGTTACTTTTAGGCCCGTCTCCCTCAATGCCTCATGCACTGAAGGAGGTAAAAGAATAGACTTTGGCTCGTCTGAAGGTGGCAGCTACAGTAGGTTCAAATACCAGCTCCGTTCGCTTCCAGTAGGCCCCGTACACGTTCCAACGCCTCATACTTTGAAGGCTATAAATGGACACCTATAAATGTAGACCCAGTCTATATATGACTGCTTCAATGGGATTAAATTGAAAAGGCGGTATTCAGTTCCAGAAAAGGTTTGCTGCTGTTAAACGCTCTTTGCTGCGCCTCATCTGTGATGTTTCTTGAGGCGGCGTTGGGTTTTCGCGGAGTAGTGATCAAACCTTTGTGGGTAGAGTAGGAAAGTTCAGCCGCAGAGTTGTTCTACGCTTCTGTAGCTACTTGTTTGATATGGGGAAGGAAGGGAAATGTGGGATCAAAGAATAGTCGAATTTTCTGGTATTTTGCGGCTCCGCGTCGGAGGGTGGAGGCTCGCATACCGCGAGACGCTACGACAGCTGACAAACCTCGCCCCCCACCGGCCTGCAGAGGTGCTGCTGAGCAAGATTTTCCGGACCAGTCTGACGCCTGGGGATATTCTAAGTTAAGGAATCTGCGGCTAGACTATGTCTCTGCCAGATACATTGTTACCGAAGGAAAGTAACTTGTGCATCTGTACCTGAGGCTCGGCTCCTTGGCCCATATCCAGTTTTGAGTCTGCGGACTGCAGTCTTATACTTTGTCACTTGCATTCATTTGAACGCCCTAGACATTGGTGCTAAAGAATTTGACCAGTGGCTTAAAATAATCTTTGAGAGACAAGATAGCACATCGTCAGGCGAACTGCAAGATAATCCAAACTTCAGAGTGCATAGGTCCCTTGGGTTCATCCAGCTGTCCTTATGCAGAGACGCTGAACAGCACTTGATTGTCCTGTGTGTTGACGGTGATCAGGATGACCCTCAAATCCGTCTTCTTCGTCTCCAAAAATATGAATATGCCGTCATCCCAACCAGCACAACCTGCATTAGGTTTGTGATTGACGAGGTGATATTCAAGGCACAATCGCTGGAGCACAAATCTGGTGGAGCTGGAAGTTCTGATGTCCATCCTCGCTGACTGACCGTGTTCCTCCAAGAAAGCAGGACATTGAGTCCCAAAGCTGGGCGCCATCGAATCTTAACCGCATGCGCCCTAGCAGTTTTCCCGCTGCGCGCAGCGTTTTAGAAAAAGCCGCGTTACATGACGAGCTCAGCTCGTCATGAGCATGGAAGGGGTTAAACATGGGGGCCAGGCCAGCAAGTGGCGAGTGACGTGTCCTGGTCATAGATGTCTCCACAAAGAAGACCCAATGTAGCATGTCTTCTCGTCCAAGGTTTGAACTCTTGGGACTCCGGGAGAGCTTTCCATGGGGATACAATGTGGGGTTTGGCGAGGTCTGTGAGGGAGTTCAAAGGTTAGCTGTCTGAACATGTTGGTATCACCGTGCCCCACCGGTGATGAATTTACGCATTGTGGTACCCCGCGTCGTAGCAGGCTTCGGTGCTGGTTTGATTAGACGAGGGCATCCGAAAGAAAAGGTAAGGGATGAGAGCAGGAACTTGAGAAATCCAAGTCTTCAAACCTCTCTAATGCACCCCTCTGGTTGTCACAGTTGTGGTCAAATGTCAGTCTGTCTTCTGACGAGTTGCTGCTTATTAATGTGTTATGGGAATTGGTGTTTACAAGCTCCTATAATTTGCTGACAAAGGAAGAAAAGTAAAGTGAATTATGTGACAATGTCCCTGAAGTGAAGGGAGTGTGAAGGGAAAGGCTGTAGGATGTCATTTTTTGTAACACAAAACAAAATGTGAACTCCGTAAATGGCCCGTATACTTTCCGCATTCAGCAGTTCGGAAAGCAATAAATAAAAGCAGAATTTTTTGTAATCGTGAAGTGCAACGAAAACAAATATTTTAATAGGTTCAAAAGACAGTTTACTTGGTGATGCACAAATGATAAATATTCCCCTAAACACAGTTCCACACTATCGTTTGTGTACGGTATAGGTTTATCAGTAAAACTGTATGTCTATGGAAACTCCGTGGCCATTTATTGGAAATTGTGCTGTCTGTCATTGATAATGCGTTACCACATGAGGCTGCTTTAGCTACAATGTAAAATCGCCTCCTCTTGCGTGTACCCGTGTGACCCTTCGTGCATGTACCTGCGTGACCCCTCACAGGGGCGCACCCGCATGGACGCCCCTCTCGGGGTCGCACCCGCATGGACGCCCCTCTCGGGGTCGCACCCGCCTGGACGCCCCTCTCGGGGTCGCACCCACCTGGACGCCCCTCTCGGGGTCGCACCCGCCTGGACGCCCCTCTCGGGGTCACCCCTCTCTGGGTCGCACCGCGGTGGATGCCCATCTCGGGGTCGCACCGGCGTGGACGCCCCTCTCGGTGTCGCACCCGCGTGGACGCCCCTCTCGGTGTCGCACCCGCGTGGACGCCCCTCTCGGTGTCGCACCGGCGTGGACGCCCCTCTCGGTGTCGCACCCGCGTGGACGCCCCTCTCGGTGTCGCACCCGCGTGGACGCCCCTCTCGGTGTCGCACCCGCGTGGACGCCCCTCTCGGTGTCGCACCGGCGTGGACGCCCCTCTCGGTGTCGCACCGGCGTGGACGCCTCTCTCGGTGTCGCACCGGCGTGGACGCCCCTCTCGGTGTCGCACCGGCGTGGACGCCCCTCTCGGTGTCGCACCGGCGTGGACGCCCCTCTCTGGGTCGCACCGGCGTGGACGCCCCTCTCTGGGTCGCACCCGCGTGGACGCCCCTCTCTGGGTCGCACCCGCGTGGACGCCCCTCTCGGGGTCGCACCCGCGTGGACGCCCCTCTCGGGGTCGCACCAGCGTGGACGCCCCTTTCGTGGATGCCCCTCTCGGGGTCGCACCAGCGTGGACGCCCCTCTCGGGGTCGCACCAGCGTGGACGCCACTCTCGGGGGTCGCACCAGCGTGGACGCCCCTCTCGGTGTCGCACGCCCCTCTCGGTGTTGCACCGGCGTGGACGTCCCTCTCGGTGTCGCACCGGCGTGGACGCCCCTCTCGGTGTCGCACCGGCGTGGACGCCCCTCTCGGTGTCGCACCGGCGTGGACGCCCCTCTCGGTGTCGCACCGGCGTGGACGCCCCTCTCGGTGTCGCACCGGCGTGGACGCCCCTCTCGGTGTCGCACCGGCGTGGACGCCCCTCTCGGTGTCGCACCGGCGTGGACGCCCCTCTCGGGGTCGCACCGGCGTGGACGCCCCTCTCGGGGTCGCACCGGCGTGGACGCCCCTCTCGGGGTCGCACCGGCGTGGACGCCCCTCTCGGGGTCGCACCGGCGTGGACGCCCCTCTCGGGGTCGCACCGGCGTGGACGCCCCTCTCGGTGTCGCAGCAGCGTGGACGCCCCTCTCGGTGTTGCACCAGCGTGGACGCCCCTCTCGGTGTTGCAGCAGCGTGGACGCCCCTCTCGGTGTCGCAGCAGCGTGGACGCCCCTCTCGGTGTCGCAGCAGCGTGGACGCCCCTCTCGGTGTCGCAGCAGCGTGGACGCCCCTCTCGGTGTCGCAGCAGCGTGGACGCCCCTCTCGGTGTCGCAGCAGCGTGGACGCCCCTCTCGGTGTCGCAGCAGCGTGGACGCCCCTCTCGGTGTCGCAGCAGCGTGGACGCCCCTCTCGGGGTCGCACCCGCGTGGACGCCCCTCTCGGGGTCGCACCCGCGTGGACGCCCCTCTCGGGGTCGCACCCGCGTGGACGCCCCTCTCGGGGTCGCACCCGCGTGGACGCCCCTCTCGGTGTCGCACCCGCGTGGACGCCCCTCTCGGTGTCGCACCAGCGTGGACGCCCCTCTCGGTGTCGCAGCAGCGTGGACGCCCCTCTCGGTGTCGCAGCAGCGTGGACGCCCCTCTCGGTGTCGCAGCAGCGTGGACGCCCCTCTCGGTGTCGCAGCAGCGTGGACACCCCTCTCTGGGGCGCAGCAGCGTGGACGCCCCTCTCGGGGGCGCACCAGCGTGGACGCCCCTCTCGGGGGCGCACCAGCGTGGACGCCCCTCTCGGGGGCGCAGCTGCATGGACGCCCTCGCATTGATGCCTCTCCTCCCTGCACAGACCAGGCCTGGGACTGCTCCACCCGCCTCCCTGCACAGACCAGGGCCTGAGACTGCTCCACCCGCCTCCCTGCACAGACCAGGGCCTGAGACTGCTCCACCCGCCTCCCTGCACAGACCAGGTCTGGAGTCTCCTCCTTGTAGAAGTCCTTTTGGGCACTAAAGCCGCGGTGGTCCGGTGTCTGCTCTTGAGACAGATAGCGGGAAGGGTAGTGGGTGGCTAGCTGCTCTTTGAAGGTCTTTCGGCGAGGTTTCTGGTTTCATGTTCCTTATGGAGGCTCTTTGGGCGCTAGAGCCAGGCTGGTCCACGGTGTATTGTATTGTAATTGCATTTATATAGCGCATACTACCCCTGACGAGGCGTCAAAGCGCTTTTTCGGCGGGTTGCACTCAACTCCGGCACACATAGAGGATTAGTGTTGAATTAGTATAGTGAAACATCAAAGTATATTTTGAGTGGTGGATAGGTTAGGCAGTTATTTGGACTTGGAATGATAGCAGAAGGATAGAGGAGGAAAAACAAAGTTTGTATTTATATAGCGCTTGTTAACCTTGCGAGTAGCACGCCACTCCGGAACTCATAAAGGATTAGTGTTGAAAATTAGTTTTGTAAAATATGAAGTAATTTGAGTAGTGGATATCTTATTCAGTTATTTGGGTAGACAAGGGTAGGTGGCGGGATAGTGAAGGGAAAGAGGTTTGTATTTATATAGCGCTTGCTACCCCTGATGGGGTTTTGAAGTGCAAGTAGCACGCTACTCTGGAACCCAACAGGATTAGTGTTGAATTAGTATGGTGAGACATGAAAGTAATTTTAGTGGTGGATATGTTAGTCAGTTATTTGGATTGAGAAGGGTTGGGGAGGGGTAGAAAAGAGGGAAGAGTTTAGAAAGGTTTGTTTTGGCGGATCGGTATAGTAAAAGAGGTGTAAGATGATGCTCAAACAGGCAACTGCCCTTATCCTCTCCGCCCTTGGCCTCAATGCCCGGGCTGAGACGCCCTAACCCTGGCCTTTTTTAGCTCTAGTAATCAGGTGACCCAGTCAGCCAATGGACACCTTAGCCCTAACACTATCCAATCACAACACTAGCCCTAAAAATCTAGAACCAATAGGAGACCAGGACCTTACAGCCAATCTTAACCCTAGTCCAAGCACCCAATCAGTTCAAAAACCCTAATTTCTACGTACAATAGAAGCCCTAGCCCTAGTCCCACCCCAAGTCCAAGCAACCAATAGCACAGGAAACCCTTGTCCCTACTTCCAATAGAAAGCCTAACCCTACTCTTAGTCCCACAACCAGTCAAGCAACCAATAACACCAGAAGCCCTAATCGCTACTTTCAATTAACCACTACAGCGCTAGCGGGTTTTCCCGCTGTGCGCTAAATATTCCAAATCACACTTTACATGACAAAGCCAGCTCGTCATGCGCGCAGCGCAGGTAACGCCCATGACGAGCTGGCTTTGTCATTAGCGTGGAAGGGGTTAAGTCTAACCCTAGCCCTAGTCCCACCCTATTCCCAACAACCAATAACACAGGAAACCCTAGTCCCTACTTCCAATAGCTATCCTAACCCTAGCCCTAGTCCCAACCCTACATTGATTGAATCACAGACCAGAAACCAATCAGAACACTCAAATGAGGACACTAACCCTAATTCAATAGAAACATCAGATACAACCACCAATCCGTGTAGACATGTACCAATCACTAGCAGACCATATAAGGTCCCAGCGACCTCTGACTAGGTTTGCTGGCCAGGGAGTTGGAAGCTGCTTTTCCTGTTCAGAATCTCCTAGGAGACAGACAGGCTCAATCCACACTTTGGACTTCTGCAGGTAAAGGCCTCACTAACTTGAAATCTAACAATACTGTTTGAATAAAACTTTACTCCCTCTACTGGCCCAAAAAACGAAGTGCACAGTCCCTAGTAAACATAGTTTAAACAGCTCACAGAAGCACCCTCTGATGTAGAATATCCATGTTGCTTGGGGAGGGGGGACAGGGGGGCTGGTTTCGCTGGCTTGTGAACACCAAATGGTGGCTGGGGTGCACTGTTTGAGCACACAGGCCTAAGCACAGAGCAAAGGAGACATTTGGAGGTAAAACTGAAAGTCATCAGCAATGAGAGGGAAAAACTACCGAGTTTGGACTGCAAATCCCAGAATCCAACACGTTAAATGGAAGCAATCATGGGCAGGAAAAAACACACGTTTAAAACACAAAACAGGTGATAAAATATCCATTCACAGGCAGGTGAAAACTACAATTTTAAAACTGTAACAGCCACAGGCAAAGACAGAAATCACAGAAAGGGAAAAAAGTTTTTTTTAACTTTTGTTTTGGGGAAGAGACAGCACTAGTCTGCCTCCTTACCACTTCCTGGACTCTGCTCACTGCAGTCTGGGGCACAGGGAGTATGCAACTCACAAGATGGAGGAGAATGATTTGGGGTGCACCCAGCAAGGCCTTAAGGGGCCTGGGCTAGTGTGAGGGGACGGCTCAGAGTTGCCTGGTAGTTAAATAGCCAATCCCCAGACCTGGGTCTGCTGGCCTGCGGGGGCTTGGAGGGGGGGCTGGGGAGCTGCTTTTTCTGTTCAGAATCTCCTAGGAGACAGACGGGCTCAATCACAGAGGCCGTTTGGGCGCTAGAGCCAGGCTCCTCCACGGTGTCTGCTCTTGAGACAAGTCCCTGGACGGCGTCCACCCTGCACGGCGTCCACCCTGCAGCTGGCGTCCACCCTGCAGCTGGCGTCCACCCTGCACAGGGTCCACCCTGCAGCCGGAGTCTACCCTCAGGGGCGGCTCTAGGATCATGGCAACCCTGGGCAGGAAGCTAGGTAGGGGGCCCCGGAAGAGGGGGTCCGGGCGGTGCGGAGTGCAGAGGCCCGTGAAGAGGCGGGGGTCAGGGTGTTTGGAAGTGGAACAGAGCCGGAAGCCGACAAATCGCTGCCAGGGGCCGCCACGCAAATATGTATCCATCCTCAGAGGACTATTATATTACGAATATATATTGGCGTGGTGGCCCCTGGGGTTTGGTGGCCCTGTGCATGCCTAAGGCCGCCCCTGCCACTCTGCACGGCGTCCACCCTGCAGCCCGCGTCGGGCGCAGCGCTGCAGCCTCACGGCCCTTCCCGCGCATTCCCTGCTTCGGTTTGACGGGTTAATCAGTCGGGTTTGTAATTAAAATGATATATGTTAATACAACCCCGTTCTCTGCGCTTCCGGAGCCCTGAACGACGGTCACCTTGCAGTTCAAGCCTCCGCCTGGAAGCGGGCCACAAATGGCTCTATTATTTCTCCATTGAGAGAGCCGCATGCGGGAACCACCGAGCCCGACGCGGCCCGGGGCCTTCAGGAGCCATCTGTATCCCGGCGCCTCCCTCCTCCGCCTGGGGGATAGCTGAGGGGCGCCCACTCCGGCTCATCCTTTCACCCTCTCTGGCTCATCCTTTCACCCTCTCTGGCTCATCCTTTCACCCTCTCTGGCTCATCCTTTCACTTTCTCTGGCTCATCCTTTCACTTTCTCCGGCTCATCCTTTCACTCTCTCCGGCTCATCCTTTCACCCACTCCAGCTCATCCTTTCACCCACTCCAGCTCATCCTTTCACCCTCTCTGGCTCAACCTTTCACCCTCTCCGGCTCAACCTTTCACCCTCTCCGTGTCCTGTACAGCTAGCGCTTCAAGCTCACCCTCTCTGTCTCTTGCACATCTAGCGCCTCCGGATCACCCTCACCTGCTCGGCTGTAATCAGGCATCGAAGCACACCTAGGTTGCACTCTGCACCCCAGGTGGGAACCCGCTGATGAAGCGTGCCACCAACTAGGTTGGTGCGCGAGGGTTCTTCTATAAACCCAATGGGTTCCCCTATATTCTGGCCAATTGACGCAGTGGGATTGGGTTTCCTCCTAGGGCCTTTCCTCATTGTTACTTTATTATGTAGCACAAGAAATTGGGATCAAAGCCTGGATACCCGCACTAGTCTTAACGTCCCTACAATTTAAGTACAGAACAAGGTGCAAAGAGCTTGGTACACAATCCCCTGGGTCCAGATATTTAAAAAAAAACAGAAGAAACCTTACTGATCCATCTATTGCCATACAACAAGAACAGCTCAGCACACTTATAAGTATCAAATGTACACAATCCACAATGTAAGCTTTTGTGTGCTTTTCATATATCCGGTGCCAATGTATTTTAATCTGAGAATTTTGTATTGTTTCCAAACACTGTATATATGCTGATTCGAAAAGGCTCCAAAAAGTGTCTTGGTGATAGTGCGCCAATCTCCAAGCGATCGTCTGGCCTGGGAAAAAGTTCTCGAACTATGAAAAGCACACAAAAGCTTACATTGTGAGCCCTGAAGAAGTCCGATTGTGGACGAAACGCGTTGGCGGTTGCAAAAAAACTGTGCATAAAAGATGAATTTCAAATATCGTAAGAACACATCGACTCTTCTTGGGAAAACAACTGTGATATACATGTTTCCTATTGTGGATTGTGTACATTTGACACTTATAAGTGTGCTGAGCTGTTCTTGTGTTACTTTATTATGTGGTTAGAAGTGCACCAATGGCCCCAGCCCCGCAGACTCGGTGCCATCTCCTAGCACGGAGCTCTCCCTTCCAGGACTGCGGGGCTCAGGCGCGCTGTGTGATCCTGAGCACATCTTGGAGAGGGTTGCATGGCTCGAGAGGACAAAGGCTCATTACAGAGATAGACACGCTGGCGATGGACGCCAGTATCATCCGGGGCGGTCACATATTTTATTCAGCCGGTTATTAATTGTATTTACTCATCAATAAAAGGCGCAGCACTTAATTGCACGTGCACAGCGCATCCTGTCCGTGCACACCAAACCACAGCTCCAGAAATGTCTCCAACAATAACGGATCCACTCCGGAGAGATCAGAAGAAGGTCGCGTTTAATTGGTCTATAAATAGAGCCCCTTGCATTGGCAGATTGTTGGAAACTCACCATGCACACAGTAAACCTAGAACTGGGGGGTTCAGAGGCCCCTGGATATCTTTATCTAATCTTAGTGGTACTCAGGACAAGAATATTGTGTAGTAATATATGATTTCCTGATTCGTGCCCCATGTCTGCAGTGTGCTGCAGCACAGTGTGTGGGAGGCCTGCCTCTTGTGCTAATGTCACGCCAGTGGTGTAGTTTGTGTGAATGTCTCACCATCCCTCCAGCATGGCCTGCTTCTGTCTGAGACCTGCAGTGTCCTGTGAGTATGCTTCCTGTGTGCAGTGTGGCTGCAGTGTCCATGTCTCACCATCCCTCCAGCATGGCCTGCTTCTGTCTGAGACCTGCAGTGTCCTGTGAGTATGCTTCCTGTGTGCAGTGTGGCTGCAGTGTCCGTCTCACCATCCCTGCAGCATGGGCTGCTTCTGTCTAAGACCTGCAGTGTCCTGTGAGCATCCTTCCTGTGTGCAGTGTGGCTGCAGTGTCCATGTCTCACCATCCCTCCAGCATGGCCTGCTTCTGTCTGAGACCTGCAGTGTCCTGTGAGTATGCTTCCTGTGTGCAGTGTGGCTGCAGTGTCCGTCTCACCATCCCTGCAGCATGGGCTGCTTCTGTCTAAGACCTGCAGTGTCCTGTGAGCATCCTTCCTGTGTGCAGTGTGGCTGCAGTGTCCATGTCTCACCATACCTGCAGCATGGCCTGCTTCTGTCTGAGACCTGCAGTGTCCTTTGAGCATCCTTCCTGTGTGCAGTGCGGCTGCAGTGTCCATGTCTCACCATCCCTCCAGCATGGCCTGCTTCTGTCTGAGACCTGCAGTGTCCTGTGAGTATGCTTCCTGTGTGCAGTGTGGCTGCAGTGTCCGTCTCACCATCCCTGCAGCATGGGCTGCTTCTGTCTAAGACCTGCAGTGTCCTGTGAGCATCCTTCCTGTGTGCAGTGTGGCTGCAGTGTCCATGTCTCACCATCCCTCCAGCATGGCCTGCTTCTGTCTGAGACCTGCAGTGTCCTGTGAGCATCCTTCCTGTGTGCAGTGTGGCTGCAGTGTCCATGTCTCACCATCCCTACAGCATGGCCTGCTTCTGTCTGAGACCTGCAGTGTCCTGTGAGTATGCTTCCTGTGTGCAGTGTGGCTGCAGTGTCCGTCTCACCATCCCTGCAGCATGGGCTGCTTCTGTCTAAGACCTGCAGTGTCCTGTGAGCATCCTTCCTGTGTGCAGTGTGGCTGCAGTGTCCATGTCTCACCATCCCTCCAGCATGGCCTGCTTCTGTCTGAGACCTGCAGTGTCCTGTGAGCATCCTTCCTGTGTGCAGTGTGGCTGCAGTGTCCATGTCTCACCATCCCTGCAGCATGGCCTGCTTCTGTCTGAGACCTGCAGTGTCCTGTGAGCACCCTTCCTGTGTGCAGTGTGGCTGCAGTGTCCATGTCTCACCATCCCTCCAGCATGGCCTGCTTCTGTCTGAGACCTGCAGTGTTCTGTGAGCACCCTTCCTGTGTGCAGTGTGGCTGCAGCGTCCAGGAAGCACCCTCCCTCCAGCATGGCTGCTTCTGTCTGAGACCTGCAGTGTCCTGTGAGCTTCCTTCCTGTGTGCAGTGTGGCTGCAGTGTCCAGGAAGCACCATCCCTCCAGCATGGCCTGCTTCTGTCAGAGACCTGCAGTGTCCTGTGAGCATCCTTCCTGTGTGCAGTGTGGCTGCAGTGTCCATGTCTCACCATCCCTGCAGCATGGCCTGCTTCTGTCTGAGACCTGCAGTGTCCTGTGAGCATCCTTCCTGTGTGCAGTGTGGCTGCAGTGTCCATGTCTCACCATCCCTCCAGCATGGCCTGCTTCTGTCTGAGACCTGCAGTGTCCTGTGATCATCCTTCCTGTGTGCAGTGTGGCTGCAGTGTCCATGTCTCACCATCCCTGCAGCATGGCCTGCTTCTGTCTGAGACCTGCAGTGTCCTGTGAGCATCCTTCCTGTGTGCAGTGTGGCTGCAGTGTCCATGTCTCACCATCCCTGCAGCATGGCCTGCTTCTGTCTGAGACCTGCAGTGTCCTGTGAGCATCCTTCCTGTGTGCAGTGTGGCTGCAGTGTCCATGTCTCACCATCCCTCCAGCATGGCCTGCTTCTGTCTGAGACCTGCAGTGTCCTGTGAGCATCCTTCCTGTGTGCAGTGTGGCTGCAGTGTCCATGTCTCACCATCCCTGCAGCATGGCCTGCTTCTGTCTGAGACCTGCAGTGTCCTGTGAGCATCCTTCCTGTGTGCAGTGTGGCTGCAGTGTCCATGTCTCACCATCCCTCCAGCATGGCCGCTTCTGTCTGAGACCTGCAGTGTCCTGTGAGCATCCTTCCTGTGTGCAGTGTGGCTGCAGTGTCCAGGAAGCACCATCCCTCCAGCATGGCCTGCTTCTGTCTGAGACCTGCAGTGTACTGTGAGCCTCCTTCCTGTGTGCAGTGTGGCTGCAGTGTCCATGTCTCACCATCCCTCCAGCATGGCCTGCTTCTGTCTGAGACCTGCAGTGTCCTGTGAGCATCCTTCCTGTGTGCAGTGTGGCTGCAGTGTCCATGTCTCACCATCCCTGCAGCATGGCCTGCTTCTGTCTGAGACCTGCAGTGTCCTGTGAGCATCCTTCCTGTGTGCAGTGTGGCTGCAGTGTCCATGTCTCACCATCCCTGCAGCATGGCCTGCTTCTGTCTGAGACCTGCAGTGTCCTGTGAGCATCCTTCCTGTGTGCAGTGTGGCTGCAGTGTCCATGTCTCACCATCCCTGCAGCATGGCCCGCTTCTGTCTGAGACCTGCAGTGTCCTGTGAGCACCCTTCCTGTGTGCAGTGTGGCTGCAGTGTCCATGTCTCACCATCCCTGCAGCATGGCCCGCTTCTGTCTGAGACCTGCAGTGTTCTGTGAGCATCCTTCCTGTGTGCAGTGTGGCTGCAGTGTCCATGTCTCACCATCCCTCCAGCATGGCCCGCTTCTGTCTGAGACCTGCAGTGTTCTGTGAGCATCCTTCCTGTGTGCAGTGTGGCTGCAGTGTCCAGGAAGCACCATCCCTGCAGCATGGCCTGCTTCTGTCTGAGACCTGCAGTGTCCTGTGAGCATCCTTCCTGTGTGCAGTGTGGCTGCAGTGTCCAGGAAGCACCATCCCTGCAGCATGGCCTGCTTCTGTCAGAGACCTGCAGTGTCCTGTGAGCATGCTTCCTGTGTGCAGTGTGGCTGCAGTGTCCATGTCTCACCATCCCTCCAGCATGGCCTGCTTCTGTCTGAGACCTGCAGTGTCCTGTGAGCATCCTTCCTGTGTGCAGTGTGGCTGCAGTGTCCATGTCTCACCATCCCTGCAGCATGGCCTGCTTCTGTCTGAGACCTGCAGTGTCCTGTGAGCATCCTTCCTGTGTGCAGTGTGGCTGCAGTGTCCATGTCGCACCATCCCTGCAGCATGGCCCGCTTCTGTCTGAGACCTGCAGTGTCCTGTGAGCATCCTTCCTGTGTGCAGTGTGGCTGCAGTGTCCATGTCGCACCATCCCTGCAGCATGGCCCGCTTCTGATGGAAACCTGTAGTGTTCTGGAAACTTGCTTCCTGTGTGAAGACTTACAGACATCAGCAGTACAAGTTATTTACACAGAAATGCCTGCAATGCAAGCTCATATCAAAGAGCAGTGCAGGCAGCAACAGTGCAACCTCCTTACACCAAAACACGTGCAGTGCACAGTTCTGTCAAAGGACAGGTGCAGTGCAGGCAGCGGCAATACAAACCCCTTATACTAAATCACGTGCAGTGCACACTTCTATCAAAGCACAGGTGCATTGCATGCATCTGGCACCATTCACAGACTGCTGCAGTGGAAGCCTCTTACCCAGAAACACATGCAGTGCAAGCTTCTATGAAAGAATAGGTGCAGCCAGCGGCAGTGCAATCTACTCACACGGAAACGCACACAGAGCATGCTTGTGTCCAAGAACAGACGCAGTGTTCTGTAAGCATCCTTCCTGTGTGCAGTGTGGCTGCAGTGTCCAGGAAGCACCATCCCTGCAGCATGGCAGAAACGCACACAGAGCACGCTTGTGTCCAAGAACAGACGCAGTGCGGGCAGTAGCAATGAAACTTCCGTACAACGAAACATGTGCAGTGCAGATGTCTTGCACTCACACACAGGCTGCTGCAGTGCAAGCTTCTACGAAAGAACAAGTGCATGCCGCGCAGTGTAAGCTCCTTACACAAACACATGCAGTGCATGCTACTGTCAAAGGACAGGTGCAGTGCAGGCGGCAGCAGTGCAAGCTCCTTACAGAGAAACACATGCAGTGCAAGCTACTGTCAAAGGACAGGTGAAGTGCAGGCAAGCTCCTTACACAGAAACACGTGCAGTGCAAGCTATTGTCAAAGGACAGGTGAAGTGCAGGCGGCAGCAGTGCAAGCGCCTTATACAGAAACACATGCAGTGCAAGCTTCTGTCAAAGGACAGGTGAAGTGCAGGCATGCAGCAGTGCAAGCTCCTTACAGAGAAACACATGCAGTAAAAGCTACTGTCAAAGGACAGGTGAAGTGCAGGCGGCAGCAGTGCAAGCTCCTTAAAGAGAAACACGTGCAGTGCAAGCTTCTGTCAAAGGACAGGTGAACTGCAGGCTGCAGCAGTGCAAGCTCCTTACAGAGAAACCCGTGCAGTGCAAGCTTCTGTTAAAGGACAGGTGCAGTGCAGGCATGCAGCGGTGCAAGCTCCTTACATAGAAACACATGCAGTGCATGCTACTGTCAAAGGACAGGTGAGGTGCAGGCGGCAGCGGTGCAAGCTCCTTACAGAGAAACACATGCAGTGCAAGCTACTGTCAAAGGACAGGTGCAGTGCAGGCATGCAGCCCTGCAAGCTCCTTACAGAGAAACACATGCAGTGCAAGCTACTGTCAAAGGACAGGTGCAGTGCAGGCGGCAGCGGTAAAAGCTCCTTACAGAGAAACACATGCAGTGCAAGCTACTGTCAAAGGACAGGTGAAGTGCAGGCGGCAGCGGTAAAAGCGCCTTACAGAGAAACACATGCAGTGCAAGCTACTGTCAAAGGACAGGTGCAGTGCAGGCATGCAGCGGTGCAAGCTCCTTACAGAGAAACACGTACAGTGCAAGCTACTGTCAAAGGACAGGTGAAGTGCAGGCAGCAGCAGTGCAAGCTCCTTACAGAGAAACCCGTGCAGTGCAAGCTTCTGTCAAAGGACAGGTGAAGTGCTGGTGGCAGCAGTGGGAGCTCCTTACAGAGAAACACGTGCAGTGCAAGCTACTGTCAAAGGAGGACAGGTGCAGTGCAGGCGGCAGCAGTGCAAGCTCCTTACAGAGAAACACATGCAGTGCAAGCTACTGTCAAAGGAGGATAGGTGCAGTGCAGGCATGCAGCGGTGCAAGCTCCTTACAGAGAAAAACGTGCAATGCAAGTTTCTGTCAAAGGATAGGTGAAAGGAAGGCGGCAGCAGTGCAAGCTCCTTACAGAGAAACACGTGCAGTGCAAGCTACTGTCAAAGGACAGGTCAAGTGCAGGCAGCAGCAGTGCAAGCTCCTTACATAGAAACCCGTGCAGTGCAAGCTTCGGTCAATGGACAGGTGCAGTGCAGGCATGCAGCGGTGTAAGCTCCTTACAGAGAAACACACGCAGTGCAAGCTTCTGTCAAAGGACAGGTGAAGTGCTGGTGGCAGCAGTGGAAGCTCCTTACAGAGAAACACATGCAGTGCAAGCTACTGTCAAAGGAGGATAGGTGCAGTGCAGGCGGCAGCAGTGCAAGCTCCTTACAGAGAAAAACGTGCAATGCAAGTTTCTGTCAAAGGACAGGTCAAGTGCAGGCAGCAGCAGTGCAAGCTCCTTACATAGAAACACATGCAGTGCAAGCTTCGGTCAATGGACAGGTGCAGTGCAGGCATGCAGCGGTGTAAGCTCCTTACAGAGAAACACACGCAGTGCAAGCTTCTGTCAAAGGACAGGTGCAGTGCAGGCGGCAGCGGAGCAAGCTCCTTACAGAGAAACACCAGCAGTGCAAGCTCCTTACAGAGAAACCCGTGCAGTGCAAGCTTCTGTCAAAGAGCAGGTGAAGTGCAGGCGGCAGCGGTGCAAGCTCCTTAAAGAGAAACACATGCAGTGCAAGCTACTGTCAAAGGACAGGTGCAGTGCAGGCGGCAGCAGTGCAAGCTCCTTACAGAGAAACACGTGCAGTGCAAGCTACTGTCAAAGGACAGGTGCAGTGCACTCGGCAGCGGTGCAAGCTCCTTACAGAGAAACACATGCAGTGCAAGCTTCTGTCAAAGGACAGGTGCACTGCAAGCGGGAGCAGTGCAAGCTCCTTACAGAGAAACACATGCAGTGCAAGCTACTGTCAAAGGACAGGTGCAGTGCAGGCATGCAGCGGTGCAAGCTTCTCACAGAGAAACACGTGCAGTGCAAGCTACTGTCAAAGGACAGGTGCAGTGCAGGCGGCAGCAGTGCAAGCTTCTTACAGAGAAACACGTGCAGTGCAAGCTACTGTCAAAGGACAGGTGCAGGGTAGGCGGCAGCGGTGCAAGCTCCTTACAGAGAAACCCGTGCAGTGCAAGCTACTGTCAAAGGACAGGTGCAGTGCAGGCATGCAGCGGTGCAAGCTCCTTACAGAGAAACACATGCAGTGCAAGCTACTGTCAAAGGACAGGTGCAGGGCAGGTGGCAGCGGTGCAAGCTCCTTACAGAGAAACACGTGCAGTGCAAGCTACTGTTAAAGAACAGTTGCAGTGCAGGCATCAGCGCAATACAAGAGCAGACAGAGCCCAGTGTGATCCCCGGCTCACAGAGGAGTAGTTTGATTTAAATCAATTTCAGAAGACAAACCGCCAATAATCCCGCAGCCCTGTAGCAGGCGCATTTCCTTTCTCACAATCTAATATGGCCGACCATTAATGGAGTTAAGTGGATGGACGAAGGGTTTCATTATCCAGTTAGGAGAACAACTGGGAGACAATCTGTGCAACGAGATATTGATATGTTGAGCTCCTCGATGCTTGTTATGGTCTCCAAACACGCCAGGCTGCGGCCGGGGTGTTCCTGCCTGACTTGGGCCTTCTAGCCCCTTCCATGCGCCCGTCGGCCCACGGCCGTCGCGATCACTACCTCCGTATTGCAGCGCACGACCGTTGTGTGACCCGGCCCCGCCCACTCATCAAAGCCGCCGCAGTTAAGCGGCTAGTGGCCGAGTTGTGGCTGCTCGTTCACGTGACTGTGTGCACGTGTAAGCAGGGGCGCAACTAGACCTGAACTTCATGGGCGGGGGGGCTATACCTCCAAACCAGGGCCACCTTAACCCCTTCACTGCTGGCTCCAATCCCCTGCTGTGCTGGGAGGGAGGAGGTGTGCACAGCGCCCGCATGCTCATGGCATACACCTCTCGGGTGCTCATGACGAGCTATGACGTCACAGGTGCATTGGCTCCTTTGGAACGCTCAGCACAGCAGGGGAATTGTCCCCGCACCTGAGCGTTCCACGGGCCATGACGAGCTCAGCTCGTCATGAGCACCTGAGATGTGAATGCCATGACGAGCTGAGCTCGTCATGAGCATACAACAGGTTAAGCGCTGGTGGCGGCAGTTATGGCAGTCATTTTTGGTGCTCTCCTCCCCAATAACCTCCTTCTCCTTGAATTCCCTCATTTCCACTCTCCAACAGCGCCCCTCATCTCTGGTAGCCTCTCTGACGTACATTTAATTTTTTAATAGCGCTGCTCATAGTTCACTCAGTTCTGTGATCTGCATGGTATACGTTTTTTGCAGCAGGCGCATTAACCCTCAACGCTACTTTACGATGAGCCAAAAACTCCCACTAGACAAAATTCAGAACTCTCAGTAGTAGGAATATTAATCACCAGAGTTATCTTGACGTTTTTTTCCTGAAAACTGCCCGATTAACAAGGAAGCTCCTGTGCTTTTAAACAAAAAAGGATTTTTAATCACAGCACTCCCCACCAAAGTCTGCACGAGCCTCACCGCCCCAAAGCCAGTCCTGTCTTCAGCAATGGGGCAGGAGAAGCATTTCTGGAAATGGTCCCAGAGCTAACCTCATGGCCATTATATGAGGAAAAAGATCTATGTAAAAGGTGGGGTGTGATACTCCCTCCCCCCCCCCACCCCCCATTTTCAGCAAGCAAAATAATGTAATCAATTTCTTGTAGATGATTTAAGGGAAAGTAGACTTCTCCCTTGAGAATGTTTTGAAATTTTTGGGATAAACAGCCACATGCATCAAGCTAAAACCCGGTCGCAAACGGGCAGATTCTCAGAATCTGCCCCTTTGCCACTGGTATTTTTGCATTTGGGATGCATCATCCCAAATGCAAAAATCGCAATTTAAGGAATCTCTAAATTAAGATTCCTTAAATGCAACGCAACAAAGTAAAAAAAATTGCGATTTCGCTAATAGGAGTAGAAAATTACCATGAATTTGAACTTCATGGTAATTTGCAAAAACTTTGAAAAATGCACTTTTGTGCATTTTTCAAAGTTTCATGTTGCGCACACACATGCCCTTAGGGCATGTGTGTGCGCAACATATGTGCACAGATCAATTTAAGGGGTTCAACAGGGTGTCCTTTTGACACCCCTGCACCCTTGAAATTGCATTCTCAATTTGCGATTCTCTAATTGAGAATCGCAAATTGAGAAATGTGTAGGAATTGCTATTTTATAGCGATTCCTACATGCATAGGCTTTTGCGATTTCTAAATAGCGATTCCTTAAAAATCGCTATTTAGGAATCGCAATTGCTTCTGTTGATGCATGTGGCTGTTAATGTCTAAAACGCTGTAGACCCTTGTTGGCATTTGTGAAATATTCCATTACTTTCATTGTGCATCAGGGAAGCCTGGCCTTTCCTAGGAGTAGATTTCAATTTTTCAAATGTCTTAAGTCAGAAATTACTTCCACTATACCAAGGTGCCCATTTTTTCATAAGTGAGCCCATTATGCCAAGGAGTACATTCAGTATGACAGTGCATGACATTTACCATGGATACTTCAGCCACAGCCACCTCAAAAAAGTGACCTCTGGTAAATGCAGGTGAGTCGTGTGCCGGTGTGTGGTGCCGGATGAGCGGCAAGAGTGTAGAGTGATCTGTGATAGGGACTGGTGAGTGCATGGTGAGAGGAGTTAGTGCAGAGTGAGTGCTGTGTCCCTATGAGTTCTAGCATACCTTTGCCCCTGTGGGCAGACAGGATGAACAGAGTGCCTGTATGAATGCAGGCTGAGAGATTTGTCCATGTGAGTGCAGGGTGAGAGGAGGAACTGCAGGGTGAGTGCTGCGCTTGTTTGCGTAGTGTGAGTGCTGTAACACGTGAGTGAAAATGTTAATGAAGTGTGAGCTGTGAGAGTGCCAGGAGTGCCTATGAGAGTGCACAGTGAGCGATGTGATAGTGTGAGAGTAGGGTGAGTGGAGTGACTGCAGAGTGAGTGATATGAGATTGGGTGCAGGTGAAAGTGCAGAGTGGGAAGAATGAATGCATGGTGAGTGATGCGCTTGTTTGCATGAGATTGTAGAGTGAGCAGTGAGAGACAGGTGAGTGAAGTGTGGCATGAGTGCAGAGTGAGTAGTGTGCTCGTGTAAGTGCAGGGTAAAAGTATGAGTTCAGTGTGATCACTGAATGCAGGGTGAGCAGTGTGCTGATGTGACCGCCGTTAACTGGAGAGAGAGCGGTCTGAGTTCATGTCGAGGGGCATGAGTGCCGTGTAGTCGCTGAGAGTGCAAGGTGAGCGCTGTGCTCACTTGAGCGCAGGGTAAGAGGAAGCTGAATGGTGTGAATGTAGAGTAACAGTGAGTGCAGTGTGATCAGTGTGAGTGTATGGTGAGCGGTAAAAGTGACAAGTGAGTGGAATGTCATGTGCATGCAGGGTGAGCAGTGCGCTCCTGTGAGTGCAGGGTACAAGGAGGGTGAATGGCGTGAGTGCATGGTGAACAGTGAGTGCAGTGTGATCGCTGTGAGTGTAGGGTGAGCAGTGAAAGTGACAAGAGAGTGGAATGTCATGTGCATGCAGGGTGAGCAGGGCGCTCCTGTGAGTGCAGGGTACAAGGAGGGTGAATGGCGTGAGTGCATGGTGAACAGTGAGCGCAGTGTGATCGCTGTGAGTGCAGGGTGAGCATAAAAGTGAAGGGTGAGCGATGAGAATGAGGATGTGGCATAACAGCTAGATCAGTCGATCTTGAAGCTAGGGGACTGGGTTCAAGTCTTGGCTGGAACGCTCCACATCCTGTGATTCTGGGCAAATTACTTAATCTCCCTGTGCGTAACAAAAATGAATGTGTCCGTCGGTAACGCAACTGGTGCTCGTGTAAAGCGCTCTGATACCTTCGGGTCTAGTTCATGCTACATTAGACACTCACACGCCCCCCCCCCCCCCCCCCCAAAAAGAGAAAGTTACCTGAATACAGGATGTACTCCCAGACACGTGGAGTAACTCTGCATTATATTGACGGCTGGCGCAGGGTTTCTGATATGTTAAAATATTGCTATTATGGCATTAATCATGGTTGGAGGTTGGAGGGAATACATAGTGTGCTGACGCTGCAACAAACTTTGTCTCCGGATTAGGGTTGGCAGCTGATTGTGTTTCTACCGGCACCACTGGTATTGTGATGTCCCAGCCAGTACAAACATAAGCAAAATCCCCTAAAGCCGGTATTTTTTGCACTTTTTTGTGCATACTTCAAACAGCAAATACAAATAGAAAGCACTATTAAATGTGTTCCAGGGCTGCATTAATGATCCTTACTAATAAAGGAAACAAAGACAGAAAAGTTTTGTTACAAATGAACACACATACCATTTTATTTACAGCCCTATTTAGTTTCAAGGCGAGACCTTTGCATACTCTTCGAACAACAACGAATTTCCGGTATTTTTCTTTTGGAAAGATGGCATCCCTACTCGTGAGATGCCTTTTCAGGAAATGCATTCTCCCACTGTGGCGGTAAAAATAAAATACAAAGGTAAGGAATGGATAGAGGGGGGTACTGGAACCGGTGAACAAAATAAAGCCTCCTTAACGTGTTCCAGGGGGTGTAAATGGTCTTTTAGAGATCTGTGAAAAACTCTCGTGGTGGAACTAAGACCCAGACACTGCCCAGCCGATACCACAACAACTCTTAATACCCAAAGTCATTGTTTATTCGCAGAGTGATCAGAGACAGTAAAACTAAAGGGATACTTGGAGCGGTGGAGGGATTTGTAATCCGTAGTTACGCCCCGTAGCCCCTTTCTCGTAAGAGCTTCCTGGAATATGGTTGAGCCCCCCCCCTTACCTTTAGGAGTCGGCGTGAACCCCACGATGAAGCATGACACTACTAGAGTTTGTGAGGGTTATTTAACCCCTTCTATGCTGGTGACGGAACCACTCCGTCACCAGCCACGGGTGGACTGTGCTAATGACGGAGTGGTTCCGTCACGGCCCGGCCGCCGCGCCTGTGCGGCGTTGATTTTGCGCCTGTGCCGTGCGTTCTATTAGGCGGGCGGGTCGTGACGGAACCACTCCGTCATTAGCACAGCCCACCCGTGGCTGATGGAGTTCCGTCACCAGCATGTCGGCGCCGCGCGGCCTTTCTCCCCCCCCCAGCGCCGCGGCGGAATTACCGCCGCGGCCAAGGGGTTAAACAAAAGGATGTTTTTCCTTCCCTGCGCTTTGGGACGCTGAGTCAAGTTGGGGTGAGCACTCCCTCGTCACGTGTTGTGATACTAGGCGGGATACCTGTGACTATTGTACTTTATTGCACACACTCAGGGGATTTCGTGAAACGTGTGTGGAAGCATTCACTGTTTCACGCACAGCACAGACCTAAATATTCAGACACTCTTTGGAAAAATGTGCACAAATGTTGTTTGCACACTAAAAACATTTACACTATTTTCAGATCCCCTCCCACTCCCCCTGCCCCCCCCAACACCACTTGGGGACCCATGAAGTTGAATTTTTTACCTGCTCCCACATGTGGCTGCACGACTACAGACATTACATGCATACATATAGAGGAGTTGGCCTAATGGCTAGGGTGGTCGACCTCGAATCTGGGGAACTGGGTTCGAGTCTCGGCACTTTATCGCCCGGTGCCTAACAAAAAATTAATATGTCCTCATGTAACACAACTGGTGCTCATGTAAAGCGCTCTGGTACCCAATACCTTCGGGTCAAGTTCGCGCTATATAAAACTCTGTAAAAAAATAAATAATAATTGTTGTGCACTGCTTGTGCTCTTCCTTACAGATGTTCATCTTCCTGTTTACATGTTTGCACAGTAGTTCTCATGTACGCACTTGCTGTTTGTTCACATCCCCATGGACTTCTACTGCTTGCGCTCACCTGCACTCGCTTCTTGTGCACACCTCTGCTTAAACATGGTGTAGACGCATGGGCTTGGAATCGTACTGATTTCCTGGACACACGTATGCACTACAATCGAGACCATAAACATGAGCTACTTGCTCACACATGCGTGTAGACATGTAGGTATATTTGCAGCGTGAATCTTTCTGGATTTACTATGCTGTGCATCCAGAAAAATCTTCAAGCTGCAAAACTACACCGACAGGTAAGAAACTATTTGTTACTGATTGCACGCACTGAGATGTCGTGCAGTGCTTGCAGTCACATGTAGACTTCTTGCACACACGTACACGTGCAGGCACGTGCGCTGCTGTTTACACACGCTGGCACACACATGCTTCCCTGCCCGGGCATCACCCCGCACACCCTTTCCTAAAGAAAGCCGGTCTATTTACGGCATCAGCCTCCCTTTGGTACCCAGTAGCAATTAAACAATCTCTTGTCGCCATGGCGACGGAGCTGGAAGGCCTGCCGGCCGCTCATTTCCTGGCAAGCGGTGCCGGCTGCGAGGGCAGACGCAGATGAGCACCTCTGATAATTTATTAACAATCGAGTTAGTCCGTATTATCTGAGCCCTGCCAGAGAGAGCCAGCCATGACATCAGATCCCTGCCGGAGAGCCAGCCTCGAGACAGCCACGACATCAGATCCCTGCCGGAGAGACGGCCACGACACCAGATCCCTGCTGGAGAGACAGCCATGACTTCAGATCCCTGCCGGAGAGCCAGCCATGACATCAGATCCCTGCCAGAGAGACAGCCACGACATCAGATCCCTGCCGGAGAGCAAGCCACGACATCAGATCGCTGCCGGAGAGCCAGCCACAGCATCCGATCCCTGCCGGAGAGCCAGCCACGACATCAGATCCCTGCCGGAGAGCAAGCCATGACATCCGATCGCTGCCGGAGAGCCAGCCACAGCATCCGATCCCTGCCCGGGAGATGGCCTCGACATCAGATCCCTGCCGGAGAGCAAGCCACGACATCAGATCGCTGCCGGAGAGCCAGCCACAGCATCCGATCCCTGCCGGAGAGCCAGCCACGACATCAGATCCCTGCCGGAGAGCAAGCCATGACATCCGATCGCTGCCGGAGAGCCAGCCATGGCATCCGATCGCTGCCGGAGAGAGAGCCATGACATCCGATCCCTGCCGGAGAGCCAGCCACGGCATCTGATCCCTGCCGGAGAGCCAGCCACGGCATCTGATCCCTGCCGGAGAGCAAGCCATGACATCCGATCGCTGCCGGAGAGCCAGCCATGGCATCCGATCGCTGCCGGAGAGCCAGCCTGACATCCGATCGCTGCCGGAGAGCCAGCCACAGCATCCGATCCCTGCCGGAGAGCCAGCCACGACATCAGATCCCTGCCGGAGAGCAAGCCATGACATCCGATCGCTGCCGGAGAGCCAGCCATGGCATCCGATCGCTGCCGGAGAGAGAGCCATGACATCCGATCCCTGCCGGAGAGCCAGCCACGGCATCTGATCCCTGCCGGAGAGCCAGCCACGGCATCTGATCCCTGCCGGAGAGCCTGCCACGGCATCTGATCCCTGCCGGAGAGCCAGCCACGGCATCTGATCCCTGCCGGAGAGCCAGCCAAGGCATCTGATCCCTGCCGGAGAGCAAGCAACGACATCAGATCCCTGCCGGAGAGGTGGCCTCGGCATCAGATCCCTGCCGGAGAGCCAGCCACGGCATCCGATCTCTGCCGAAGAGCCAGCCACGGCATCAGATCCCTGCCGGAGAGGCGGCCTTGACATCAGATCCCTGCCGGAGAGGCGGCCTTGACATCAGATCCCTGCCGGAGAGGCGGCCTTGACATCAGATCCCTGCCGGAGAGCCAGCCACGGCATCCGATCTCTGCCGAAGAGCCAGCCACGGCATCAGATCCCTGCCGGAGAGGCGGCCTTGACATCAGATCCCTGCCGGAGAGGCGGCCTTGACATCAGATCCCTGCCGGAGAGCCAGCCACGACATCAGATCCCTGCCGGAGACCCAGCCACAACATCAGATCCCTGCCGGAGAGCCAGCCACGACATCAGATCCCTGCCGGAGAGGCGGCCTCGGCATCAGATCCCTGCCGGAGAGCCAGCCACGACACCAGATTCCTGCCGGAGAGGCGGCCTTGACATCAGATCCCTGCCGGAGACCCAGCCACAGCATCCGATCCCTGCCTGAGAGACGGCCACGACATCAGATCCCTGCCGGAGAGCCAGCAAGGGCCTTATACAAGCTTTGCCAGAGAGACAGCTCTGGTATAACACCTACTGTGCCAAAAAGGCAAGCGGTGATGTGAAAGTAGTGTCAGAGAGAGGCTTTCATGGCATCAAAGCCCTGCCAGTGAGCTAACCCTGCCAAAGATAGCACTGACATTAATTTGTAGTCGGCCATGACTTCAGAATTATGCCAAAGAGACAGCCATGACGTCAGAGACGTGCCAGTGCGTCAACCATAATATCAGAGCTTCGTCTGCCAAACAGCCAGCTATGGCATTATAAGAGCTGTACCAGGGTGAGCCATGGAAGAAAATTGATCCAGCCCTCTGGAGATCCAGTCGCGACATTGGGTGATTCCTGCCAGAGAAAGAAAGCCATGATATCAAGGCCTTGACACGTCCATGTGATTCTCTGAACCTTGACAGAGAGAGCCAGTCATAATATCTGAGCCCCGCCAAAGAGACAGACATGGGAGCAGAGGAGTGCCAAAGAGAGAGTCATGGGAGCAGAGGAGTGCCAAAGAGAGAGAGTCATGCCACCTCCTGATCGCTGCCAGAGAGCGACAGCCATGATATTATTCTGAGCCCTGCCAGAGACAGCCGGAGTATTATTGTAGATCCCTGCCACGGGGCGTCTAGACTTGTCATTATCTGGCCTTTGCGGCGAATCAGCAGTGGCAGTATGCAAAAAATGTCGGGAAAACATCCTTACCATAATCTGAGTCTTGCCGGAAAGCTAGCTTTGGTAGACATTACCATTGGTTGGCTTCATTGTCACTCATATTTTGTTGCTTCTCTTTGGTCAGTCTGCGTCAGCTGCACTTCCTCTTCGTGGGTTCCTCCCCTGGAGCTCTGCCCAAGTACTGTTTCCTTGCCTAGTGTCCTTCCACTTCTCCTGCTTTTAGAGGTGCTTTTATTTATCTTACTTGCTCCCCAATTTCTCCCACCACCTCCTGCATTGTTGCTTACCCCGTCCTTCCCGGCCTCTTACTTGCTCAGTCCCTCCCCCATTGATGCTTGCCCAGCCCCACCCCTTCCTTCATTGTCGCTTGCCCTGCCCCGCCCATTCCTGCATTGTTGCTTGCCTTGCCCTCCTACCCCCTCCCATAATGTTGCTTGCCCTATTCCCAGCTTTCCTCCTGCATTGTACCCCGCTCTGTCCCCCCCACCCGCTCCTGCTTGACTATTCCCCTGCCCCCTCTCCTGTTGTTGACTACCCCGTCTGACCCCGTTGTTTGCGCCATCGGCCTCCTTCTCCTTCCCTAGTTGTTACTTGCCCCCTTCTGTCACACAAAAAGTGCATGTGCTATGGCGTGTACAAAAGGGGGTGGTGATGGACGGAGCATCTGAACCAATCAAACGCTCACACCCAGTCAAAAGATCTGGGTTTAATCCATCACCATTCTTTAGCCCACTCTGCCACCCCAGTTCAGACATGGCCATATGCAAATCAGTCTGACCCTGTGCCTCATGGGAACAGTCCAGCCCGAACTGCCACACCATGTCTTCCCTGGACCGGAAACAAGCTTCCAAGGACCGGTTTCTGGCATTACAGCCGTCTTCAGCCCGGCTTGCTTGAATCCAGTGGCAAAGTGAGCAAGGGACTCACGTCTGAGCATACCCTGCCAACTGCAGGGCTATGGCGTGGCCAGTGCTAGCCGTGCCAAAGTGTTAGATATTTGTTCAAACTTTTAGCCATGCTGCTAAACATTGTGGTTGAACAACCTTGACAAAGCCAAAAGCTCTTGCATAAGCGAGACCTGTTGACTGGCCAATGCTTGTTTCCATGCCATCCTTTGCCAGCTGAGCCTTGATTGCTTTCTGAAACAGCATGGAGCTCCCTTCTCACCCCACTTGCTTGTGGGACCTTGGTTTCCTGCTTCCTTGGCTTTCCCTAGAACATGTCATGCCTAGCATCAACCAAGAGCCCTAGCCAAGGAGCCCTGGCACAATCCTGGCCATAGTGGGCAAACATGAGTGCAGCAAGCGCAAACGCAAAATATAAATGTTTGTTTATGAAGAATTTTCACAAGTAAACATGACCCTTGCTCTGCTTAAGAAAGTATAAATAATGGCTTAAGATGAGTCTCTGCTAATTTTGGTACATTTTCAGACTATAATTGTTATTAGAACATTGGAATGTTGGGAGCTCCATTGAAAACAATGGAGTGCTCTGGGCTTATAATGGCTGGTATAAGCCCGGAGCTCCAACATTCCAATGCTTCTGTGGCTGTAAACAAAGGCTTCAGGGAGCCTGAGGGGATTCCAATCCCCTCGCGCTCCCATAAGGCTTTGTTCTTTTTTGTTGGAACATTCTGCCCTCTAGTGACGGAATGTTCTAATAGCCTTATAGCCCTTCGTAGCTGGGCTATACCGGCTATTAAAGTCCCTCTCCCTTGTTAAAGGCCCTTGCCTTCGGCTCGGGGCCTTTAACGCTGGAGAGGGCCTTTAATAGCCGGTATAGCCCTCTACGCGGGCTATAAGGCTATATGAAAAAAGAAAATTGGCCAATTCTTCCAGAATAAGACGTGTTTTGGGGCAAAATTAATCTGCATGGCTTGCTAAACATCTGCACTTGCATGCTTTTGAGCAAGCATGTGCATTATTCCTTCTGCAAGCTCAACAATCAGGCGAGCTCCAATTGCATCCTCCTATTTTACTTGGAGACTTCAGAGCTCAGCGTTGATGTTGAGGGGACCATCCAATCTGCACCCCCATTTTGTGAGGGGGATTGTAGGAAACCGGCCTTTTCTACGTGGTCCCCTCTTTATTTTTCACCTTTTGCTGGACCCTATATTTTTGCTGCCATTAGAACTCTGCACTTTAACCCTGCTGACCTGTGATAAAGTGCCTGTGCTCCACTTTTAAACATAGTTGAACTGCAAATATTTCTAATTGGTATATATAAGTTGCCTATATGTCCCGAGTGTATGGTACAAAATGTACTTGGTGCCTGTTTAATAAATGTCCCTGGTGGACCGCAGCGCCTATTGCGCAATACACTTCAGTGGTAGTGCAAACGTGGCTTTGGGTAGCCTGGCTGCAGTAGCGTAAAAACTGCATTTCGATCGGTCTAAATGAACCCTTTTGGCAGGTCCAAACCGCCCTTTTAAATATTAAATAGGCACCTCATGTAGACCTTGTAGACTGAAGGCAGGATGCATGGTATTTAAAAATAGGACACAAAGTAAATTTTTTATCATGTCCTTACAGTGACAAGCAGCCAAAAGCTATGTTTATCTGTGGGAGGCCCTAGTGTCCTACGTAAAAAAACAGAGTACAGATTAAAATACTGATACTGGGTGATTTGTGGCCATACCTTCCTCGCCTGCGGGCGGATTTCTTGCTGTTTGCTCCCGTCCTGCAGCCACTGTTCGCGACACCCGCTCCGCGGGAGCCGCTCACCTTCAGCCTGACCCCGTCCTCCCTGGTGTGAGCGTCCACAGTCGGTGGAAGGGCAATCTCGCTCCCAGGTCGAGTTCGGCGGGTCTTTACAGCGCGGCGAGCCTACCGGGGGACTGCGAGGACCAGCAGCCTCAGTTCCACACAGCTGGTGCCTCTTCCCCCGGCGGCCACGCCCCTAACCTTCTACTATAAAGTAAGAGTGGCCCTTACCGCACCGCAGGACGCACGCGGGACGCAGCTCGGGGCGAAGCCCGGGCAAAGGGCGGGCCCTCTGTGGCTCTCCGGGGACCGAGGGAGCCGGGCTGGGGCCATACCCCCTATTCCAGCTCATTACATATGTGAGTTAGATTTTACTGTCAATATATCACATTTGCTACTATTATTACTGGAACTTTTCCTACTATGCCTCCCAAACCTGTAACTATGGACAACTTCCTAATTAAAAAGGTTGCACTAATTAACAGCAACAGAAGGGCGTCCTTGGGATTGGAGCTTCCTCTGACAAACTCTCCTGAGCTTCCACTTACTGTTACAGATACTCCCTTGTTGGAGGAGCCGCCTGCCCCTATACGCAAAACTACGACGGTAGTGGCTCTGATCCATGCGGGTCAGAATGATGAGGCCTACAACACCCAGGGGACAGGTATAGGCTCTTCCGAAATACAGGAGCCTGTAGCAAAGGATCCCCCACGAATATTTAGGAAAGCCCGAGTGAGACGCAGGGGAAAGCAAAGGAAAAGTAACCATAAAACCAAACAAGGAGGGGGGGGGGAGTGTTTGGTTCTCCATCAGTATTTTTTGAAACTAGAACAGGTAAAACAGGAGAAAAAGGGGATGTTATTGTGCCCGAATGCCCTAGAGATTCTTTGCTCCTTATTGATCTGTCATCTTCGGGGGTCACCGATAATATAGAAAAGTCTTCCTATGACCCCACCATGATTAATAAGCTCCCTTTGTCCAGCACACCTACTAGTTCATCTGTATTGGACTTACTTACTGGGAACGATACTGTTAGGCTATCGGGTTCCCCTAGACTCCCTATTGAGCCATCTCCCATGTCCCCAACATCCCCCCCTACTACGACAAATAGTTTAAAAAGGGGAGGCGAGCCACTGGGAAATCGAGCACATAAAATAAGAAAAGGGGTTGTCTGTGTGCCCCTAACACAAACTGGCCAAACTCTAGGAGGTGAGGTGGCCATGATGGCCAAAATTGCAGAACTTATCAAGGGTGCGATGCAACCACTCCTAGACAAGACAACTATGATGTGTGCTCATCTAGATCAAATAGAGAAGAAGGTTGAACATAATTCCCTTCTCCTACTTGACCTGGTAAAGGGGCTAGGAAAACCTAAGGCGAATCCACCTGTAAAACCCAAGGCCAATCCACCTGTAAAACCCATTGTAATAGGGCCCCCTCCGTCACTAGTACCCATAACACCAACAGTAATAACGCCGGTATCCCTGCAAAAACAGAGATCCGTGCAAAAGGGGTTAAGAGCAGGTAGCCCTGCAATTACGTTAATTACTCCAGCCCCAGAGACGGTTACACCCCAATTGGTGGCTCCGGTAATTAATGAGCAACCATCTAAACCAGGGGACACCCAAAATCAAGGTGGTAGTAAGGATCCGCAAACGACCAAGTTAAGTAAAGGGAATGCTTTGACAACCGCCCCCAAAAAAACTAAAATTAATTGTGTCGTGGACTTAACCCCTGACTCTGCCCCTTTTGTCATTGTAATGGCAGGGGTCCCAGAACTTCCTGCAGGTAAACGGGAAGATCACGGAGCATTACGAAATAAGGTTGTTTTTTGGCTCCGTGATAATAGACCGTTACCTGCTTCAATAAATGGCGAAATTATAAGTCTAAGGCGTGCTAATTGGATGGGAGTTAGGCCAAAGGACAAAAATGGTGATGTTATAATCATCAATTTTAAGGATCATAGGGCCGTGAGGCATATTGGGGATTGGTTCGATGTTACCAGCAGCGATTCTATCTCCACGCATCTTCTTTCCTACTTCTATCCCTATGCACCCCCAAAAAGTCTCAACAACTGGGGCAGGGACAGGCAGCTTATTAAGAAGCCAGTCCGTCAACGCTGGGGGTTTGAAAATGTAAGATCATGGGATAGGGATGGGCCTGGGGGGAAGCAGCCTATGCAGGCTAGTTCTGGTTACGCAAGTGGTCAAGGCCCCCCTCTTTATACTGAGAGCCCGGAGGACTTTTATTCCAGGAATGATTACCAGGTTTATCAATATCCACCTACCATCAATCACTATCCACCTTATTTCAGACCTAACATTACTCAAGGGAGACCATGGAATAATAGAGGACCGCTGCCACCTATGTATAATCTACCGATCCAAAACCGCTATCAGATTTTTTCTGGTTTGGATGGTGTAGATTGACAGCAAGCTCAGACTCTCACTGAATCTGTGGCTGGGGAACGGTCCCCACCCCCAGCTCTTCAAGTTTCCACTAGGGGCAGGGTACTCCCAAGTATCACTGAGGTCCCCACTAATCCACCTCATGAATCTCCCATATTAAATAAGACCTGCATCCCCGATGGGCTGACACCTTGTGACAGTGTTTGTCTGGAGCAGATGCAGCCTATCGGAGATGACAATAATGGGTGTAGAGAACAAATAGGGAATTGTCCGATACAGGCGAAGAGTGATCTTTGCCAACTGCTCTTCTGGAATGTAGCTGGGCTGAGGCAAAAAATTAGTAACCCAGCTTGGGATTCTCTAATAAGCGGTCCGGATATAGTGGCCCTCCAAGAAACATGGACCCAGGACCCAATCCACGTAAATGGCTATAGGACCTTTTTCACCCCAGCAATTGGAGGACATTTTGGAAGGGCAAAAGGAGGTTTGATTACGTTTATTTCAAACAACCTTAAAATTAAACAGGCCCATTGTCACTTATACTCCAAATACTTTCAGCTTATAGTTTTAAGAGACCTAAAAGGAGCAAAGGTGATTATTATTAATTTCTATAATAATATCCCGAGGGAAGAAATTGTGGTTGCAATGAAGCAACTCAGGGAGGAAGTTCAGATAGAGGTAGATAAAAATGATAGAGAAATTGTAATTTTATGGGGGGGAGATTTTAACTGTTCACTCTGTTCAAAAGGGAGTCAGGGACTATGTGGTCTAATGACAGATAGAGATACGAATCTGACCCACTTTGATCACAACTTAATGGGGGATCTGCTGAACGAACTACTATTCACGTTTGACTTGGGGTTTGCTAATGAAACAGCGCTAAAACCCGCACCCTTTGTCCCCACTTTTGTTGGTAGAGGTTTGACGTCAACTATTGATTTCATTATCGCCTCCAGTAATCTTAATCATAGAGCGGTGGAGGTCACAAATATCCCATTGCCCATAAGTGATCATTTCCCGCAATGCCTTAAGGTAGTAGATCTATTCCCAGACCCATCTACGGCCGCGCCTCCCGTTGAGGCAGCGGTTGATGTGGTTCTTGGGAGACAAAATGGGTATTCACTTAATTGGAGCAAAATAGTCCCTGTAATGTTTTTTAAGAAACTCTGGGAGGCGTGCTCTACTAGCTTTTTGACCTGTTTGGGACACGATGCGAGTAGTGATCAAATAATTGAGCATTTTGGCATCATTGCCGCAAATATAAAAAGTAGCTTAAGGGTGGAGTCAAAGCGTAGTGGTAAGGGATCTAAGAGCTGGTTCAATAACGCATGCACTAGGGCGCTGAAAAATTTAAAACATGCAGTTCACAGAAGCCCCAGAGACCTAGGCGAAATAAGAACATGTAGGTCAGTATACAACCAGGCTCTTAAAGAAAGGAAAACTGCGCTAAATAAGGAGGCATTAGATTCACTCTGTGAGGCTTCACTAACTAAAAATCCTGCTGCATTTTGGAAAGTAATTAACACCCCTTTTCCTTATGAAACCCACACTGCGCGAATTGAGATTGCAATAAATGAGGATGATTGGGTGGATCATTTTTCCAATCTCTATAAGGCTCAGGATGACAACCGAGGTGGAGGTCTTCAGACCAGTTTGGACTTACAACCAGGTCCAAATTTGATTGTTACACTTGATGAGGTAAATGTAAATGTAAATGTACAGGAATTTATATAGCGCAAATCACCAAGCGGTTTCTAAGCGCTTGCTTAGGGAACCCGTCCTGGTATTCCCCTGTGAATTAACCCCGGCAGGGTATCCGCAAGGTGAAAGCCAGGCATCCCGCCGCGAGGGGCCGTTGTGGAGATTAAGCAAGCTATTGCCCAGAGTCGCAGAGTGAGAACCCATGAATCGAGTAGGCACCAGAGCGAGAATTGTCGAGTCCATGGACATTTTAGGACTCAAGACCCCGCCGAGCCGGGAATTGAACCCTGGTCCCGGGCTGACCTCTGCTTCCAGGTCTGCCTCCTCTAACCAGTGAGCCACACTTCTCCACAGGTATTGCTTGCCTTAAGAGCTACTAAGGGAGGAAAGGCAGCTGGGCCCGATGGGATCCCCGCGGACCTATTCAAAGCAAACTCTGAAATCTGGGCTCCTATGTTGGTACAACTTTTTAATGCAGCTCTGTCAAGGGGCTTAAAAGATTCCTGGTTCACCTCCGTCATTGTCCCTATTTACAAGAAGGGGGACAGAAACAGTTGTGCCTGTTATAGGCCAATCTCCCTTCTTGATTCCTCAATAAAAATTTTGGGTCGAATAGTGTTGGTAAGACTCCAAAGTTGGGCGGAAGAAAATGATGTCATGAGTGACTTGCAATTTGGTTTTCAAAAAGGGATTGGCACAATTGAGCAAGGCCTAAACTTAATGTTATTGCAGCACAAGTATATAAGGATTAAGTCGGAACGCTTGTATTTTACCTTTGTGGATCTTTCATCTGCGTTCGACTGCGTGTCGCATGCCAAATTATGGGCAGTAATGAAAAGCATGGGAGTGGATAATACCATTATTTCTTTTCTGAGGGAACTTTATAGTGGAGTCACAGCTTCTGTTCGCTACGGTAGAGGGGGGAATGCTCCAGAAAATTTAGTGTGGGTCGTGGAGTACGTCAAGGTTGTGTGTTGGCACCTTTTCTCTTTCTCCTCTACATTAACGGGCTTGAGCATCACCTGCTGCATGAGTGCGGGGATATGCCCAGGGTCGGGAGGAGGGCAATCCCTGCGCTCATGTATGCGGATGATGCCGTGCTTATGGCACGCACACCGCAGGCTCTGCAAAAGCTAGTAGTAAGCTTTGAGAATTTTATGCTGAATCTAGATTTGCTAGTCAATTGTAGCAAAACATTTACAATGAACTGTGGCCCTAAATCAAGTAAACCAATGAAAAGAATGTTTTTAAATAATGTTCCACTAGACAATACCCCAACCTTTTCTTATTTGGGCATTTTATTTCATGAGTCAGGTTCTTGGATAAGTGCAATTAAGGCCAGAACTCTTTTATTTATGAAAACGATCATGGCCTTAAAGAACTTTGTCAGAAAATTGGGCAGGAAGCCAATAAAAGAACTGTTAATTATATACAAAGCACCATGCTTATCTGTGGCTATGTACGGCTCAGGCTTGTGGGGGTACGCAAATGTTGATCCTATCCAGGTTGTGGAAAATAAGTTTGAGGGAAGTCCTTGCAGTTCCACAGTGCGTTGCCACATTTAATTGTCACGCTGAACTGGGTCAATCCCATATAACAGATATTATCAAAATTCAACCCATCCTGTTGTGGCACAGGGTTTGGACTACAAATGAATGTACCATGAATCGGGCTCTTTTACAGGACACCCTTCGCCTGGACCATGTGGAGAGATCACAGTGGCTGGGATATGTTAAGTGCTTCCTGACTGATTTGGGGTGCTATTCTTATTTTTCGGATCCATCTACAATGGACAGCATCTCAAGGAGCACACTGAAAGCCCTCTGCCTGGACCATCTTGAGGACAAGAGGAGGAGAGTTGAAACTCTGAAACATTCTGTACAATCCCACCACCCTACTTTATGTGAGACTAAGACTGTACAGCCATACCTTTCCCTGCCCATGTTAAACTATGATCGTTTTCTTTTAACTCAATTTAGATTCTGTATATATTTTAGATTGGTGTCCTTCCCTAGTATGAATCTATGGACACGCACCTTGCCCACTTGCCCATGCGATGGCATTTCACAACAATCGGATATCCATATCCTTTTCTTTTGCAGATTTTATAGTGCCTCTCGTATTGAAATTATCGTCCCTTTTTTAAAAGAAATGAATTTAACCAGATGCCGCCCAGCTTTTTTAGAGGTCCAGAGAATGGATACGGTTTTAACTGTAACTGTGGTTTTAAAATTCTTAAAAACTGTGTTTCATTTACGGAAACAAATGATTAGAGAAATGGTCTAAACTTTTGTATCTTTTTACCATTGAATAACTATCTATTGATCTCCCTCACTGAACACCTATTTTTAGAGTTGTAATCATTGTAGCCTGTTGTATATGTTTGTTACTTTCATGGTTATTTGTATTTTAACCGAATAAAGTTTTTGAATTTGAATTTTTACTGATACTGTATCTCAAGATTGGGATTAGCTAGAAAAATAATGAAACAACTATTTTTAATAGTTATTAAAAATCCTATTGATTTGTGAAGCTGAATTTTTACTAAATATTAAGGAAAAATAACTTTCAGAAAGTTACCTTATCCCTGCCTAAAGTTCCTGGAGGATAATTTGCATTTGCTCTCAAACGTCTTGCAGCCAGGTAATAGCATTTGAATAGGTGTGAAATGCTTCCCAGGAGCAAAAGATAGACTGACTTAAAAAGCAGAATCTACTCCTATAAACCTCATCTAATATGCTAGGTGAGGGCTGTGTGCATCCTTTTTGACATTAGAGTGTCAAATCCTTCTTGACAGGTCATTTGGGTTTACATATAACACTTGGGGTGCACTTGAAAAGCAGAGAACAGGAAGGCAAGACAGTTCTTGGATACCAACCATCTGGTTGATGACGAACACTTCATTGCCCTACCAGACGTCTGTCTCTGTTTTTTTTTCATGTAACACAGAGGGCACACTTGAAAGGAAACTATGCCTGAACAGTTCTTGTGTATCCACTGCCTGGTTCCTGGAAAACACTACTTTGTGTTACCAGACCTCTGTCTCTGGGTTTATTGTGGTTCAGTGGCTGCCCCAAACACTATTCTAGTGTTAGATATGGGAAGATGCATGGATTATCATAGTTCACTCCCTACATACACCCCCAGCCCAAGTGAGAGTGGTAAAAGACTTTCGCCATCTTGAAAATGCCCAGTAAACTTTGACCTCATTGGCTAGGGTGTGCCTAGAGTCATTCTCACTCATTAGCTCATGCAGGGTATAAATGTGGCATCTCCAGGCACCCACTTCAAAACACTCCACCTGAGCAAGGTCAGAATTTGCCCGGACCTCCTGTCGGTGACTCGAGAGGAACCCTGGAGGAGTGGACCTGCTCTGTCTTGCGACCAAGAAGTGGACTCCAGTCGTCGTAAGGCTGCCCTCCTGTTCAAGCTACAGGGATACAGGAAGTTACAATAGGCCTTTTTCTGCAATGGCCCAGCTGACAAGTGGCAACTGGACTAAGACTGGCCCCTGCTGTTGGCCTTAACACCCTGTGAGTCTCTAAGTGCCTTGTCTGAGGTCCTGGGGGCTTTAGGAGTATACCACTGTTGTTGGTTGGGACTTGGAGTCCTTAAGTCCGAGGGTAGAAATCTTTGCCCAGGACAACCCTGCTTGGTGGATCTGGATTGCGCTCTATCGTGGTCAATGTCCAATTGTCAAAGTCCCAGTCTACCACAACTGTGGGCTATCATTGCCACTTTGTGTTTTTTGGCGCGATTCCTACCTAACACTTTAAAAATTCATATCTCTGGTTTCCTTTACAGGATTTTTGTCTTATTTATTCCAATTTATTGATTGGGTTTGTGATTTAAATTTTTTTGTATTCAGACTTTATTACTGGCAAAAAAAAAAATACTGTTTTGGAGCTGCATAAATAATGTACACATTGCCCTAAGTTAAGCCTGTCTGCTCTGTGACATAGATACCAGAGGGTTGAGCCAGGATAATTTACTGTCTTTGAGGGATCCCCCGACAAGGGTTGTGATAATTCCCTGTTGAGTGGTCATCCGCTCCCACAAATAATCCAGTTTCTCACAATGATACTGCCTACTCTCTGTCACCAGGGGAGGATGTTTTGCCATTGTGCAGCATTCCGTCCATCATCTTTTGTGTTTTGCTGTTCACCCTATGTGGGAAGGGTATGCCCAGACGTGGGTCCCGTGCTCACTACGCCACTGGATTCAAGCTATCCCGGCTGATGACGGCTGATAGCCAGAAACCGGCCCTAGGATGCTTGATTCTGGTCCAGGGAAGACATGGCTTGGCAGTTCGGGCTGGACTGTTCCCATGAGGCACAGGGTCAAGACTGATTTGCATATGCCATGTCTGAACTGGGGTGGCGTGGTGAGCAAAATAACGATGGATTAAACCCAGATCTGTGTCCGGGGGTGAATGTTTTGCCATTGTGCAACATTCCGTCCATCATCTTGTGTGTTTTGCTCCTCTGTCAGGTCTGTGCTCAGAGTGACCGTGGCAGGGGGGCCCTTCCTAGTTGGGGACGTTGATCCCTATCTCGCCCCTATTGGCGCTGTAGAAGAACAGAACTGAAAAGCATAGTTGAAACTGACATTTTCTGTCATTTCAGTCGTTCTGTGTCCTCCAGTCATAAAAAATTGCAGCCTTGCTTCTGCGTTTTTGAAATGTCGCTGATTTTTTACCAATAAGTTAGATTGGCCAGGACTTGGGAACCAAAACCCGGGGCTTGTTTTTCCTTCACAAACTTTGATCCAGGGCCGGAGAGCGAGACATACAAAGGGAGGAAGCAGAGAACGCTGAAACAAAAGGGGTGACCAAGGGAGACCGGAGGGCCTTTTATTTTTTACAGCGTGTATGAAAAGCGCTCTGATACCTTCGGGTCAAGCTAGCGCTATATAAAACTTTTAAAAGAAAAATAAATAAAAATGGAGAGGACCCTCCGAGAGTGGGGGCGGGGCCGGAGTGTCTGGGGGGGGGGGGGTTAGAAGCGCATTGAAGACGCTGCCGCCTTGTTATTCGCCTGCCCGATCTCGCCTAGCGCCGCTGCAGGCTTCTGACAAAACCTCGGGCCCCGGCACTTATTTGACAAATTAAGCCCAGCCTCCGAGGGATTATAGGAGGTGTCGGTCTGCTCCCGTAGCCCTGCTTGCAGCTGAGTGGGCCTCGTGCGCCTTCGAGACCCCCCCTCCGCACTTTCCTCCCTCACGTTACCCCCTAAAACTGCGGCTGGGCCGCCTCGGGCCGCTTGCAGGTCCCCAGCAGGGCTTTTGTGCGCTAGAAGAGAGCGCCATCTGCCGATGAAGAACCCGTGATAGAGCGCGCGAGGCCACCCGACCAATAGTTTTCGCCGTTTCCGGCTTCAGGGCCCATATACTTTTCAAATCACCATATACATCGATCAGGTGACTTCACGAGCTCTACCAAGTTGGTGTGTGTGTGTTCCCTGCTACCAATTTTCGGTGCACCCGACTTACCATCCACCGATGCGGGTGCCTAATGACCACAATGAATCAGGGAGCTAGCTGTAAAGGAAAGGCAGCAAAATACAAACTCAACCAATAACATTCAAATACTGTTTAAATGACCACGGACAACTGGAAGTTTTAAAATGTTTATCTAAAGTTCATTATTTTCTTGCATGAGGTACAATAAAACAAGGCAATCAATAACCAAGATAACGTAAATCACATAGGCATAAAGAAATAATGACAGAGTAATCATCAAAGTACTAATAAAATGTAACGAGAAAAGATACTATGCAAGTCAGTATTATCTAAACAGGGATAGCCTAAGTGTGGGTGACTATAGGAGAGTTTATAATGAATAACACGCTTCACTTAAGGTGAATGGGCCTTTGAACAATCTAGGCAATGAAGTTCTAGACCATATCAGGAAATGACACACTGCTATGCAAAATATAATTTCTAATAAATGAGAAGACATAGGAATAAACTTATGGAAAAATATAAATGACTTTCAATAGTTGCAGAAAGGCATGGAAAATATCACATGTGCAATGTTGAACTTTATTAAAGCAAAAGTTAGAAATTCAGAAGGTGCAAGATTTTAAGAGTTTTCAGAGCAATATTTACCTAGAAAGGTGTGGAAACCAAACCCTGGCCACGGGTCAGTTAAGGACAGGAAACCCTCAAGGAAGGATACCCCTCAAAGGACAGCAGGTGCAGAATGGACACCCAGGATAGGACAGGATACCCTCGGAATAGGAATCAGGACAGGACCCTCAGGACAGGACAGCAAACCCTCAGGACAGGACCCTCTTCAGGACAGGACCGGAACCCACAGTTCGGAAGCAACGCCTGCGCTCCACCCGCTCTGCAGCTATCGATCAAGACCCCGATTGGGTCAGCGAACTCCCAGCTAAGTGCTTTGCCAGCACTTTAAGGTTCAGTAGAACCTTAGCCTATGGTCAAATTCGGACAGAGTGCTCCGCAGCGCTCTGTATCTTCAGTCACCTATTGAGTGCGTTGGGTCAGTGACAGGTCAGCTAAACCAGACAAGTCGGACGGTTCACTAGGTGAACCCAGGGTAGATATACAGTTTGGGGACAGTGTACCACCCCCCAATGTTGCAAAGTGTCAGAATCCCTCAATTTCGATTGGTCCTAAGGTAGGATTTGGGTAACACACCAATCACAATACACGATTTGAAGCCTTCATTAACATATTTGGGTACCGCCTAGCAGGTTTGGGGTTCTCATGAGAACTGTGCAGGATATTAACATTGTAACACATGAGGAGCAACATTCGCCGTTCTCGTAGCGCAGAGGTGGCTTTCCCAGGCGCATCTTGACTGTGGCTGCCAGCTGGCTGAGTTCCACTGTCCAAAGTGGCCACCTTTCAATGCTCCCTGGTCATGCGCAGAAGAGACCGTCAATATGGCTCCCAATCAGTTTGGACCCCCATTCCCCGCGGTACATGAAAAGTAAGCGAAAACAAGTTAATACATAATAATGTCATTATGAAAATACATCATAGGGTTTGTACTTTTAACTCATCATCAAGAAATAAAATTATTGCATTAAATGTTAGCTACATTGACACAATCACAAGAGCAGTGGCACGAGCAGTACCACATGATAAGCACAGCTATGAATTACGCATGCGCATAACTTTCCCTCCACTTCTGCAGACGCGTCAGGACACGTGAGTGTGGCTGACGCATGCGCAGTAACTAAAATACAAGCGGCGGCCATATTAGAGGACACGGATTAAATTCATTAGAAATACACATAGGCAAGCTTCGGGAACTTTGCCTAAACAAAATAAATGTTAGTAAAACATACGTTTTGTTACCTTATTACACATAAACGAGGTTCTTGACTTCGGCAAGCCGCAAAATATGCGAAGCTTTGCTTCATCAATCCCCTCTTTGATGATATTTACTATCATCACAAATTATAATGGAACCAGATGCCAACTTTCTTTCACACTTTATAAAGTTCTATTTCTTCCAGCAACCGTTCTAACTTTTCCCTCTCAGTTTTAGCAGGGTGAGAAGTCTTCACCTTTTTGTATATCTGATCATTCACTTCCTCTAATTCAATCTCATCCACACTTCGTTTCACTCCTCTTGCATTTACCTCGTGCTTTTTGGTGCGCTTGCGGTATTTACAGCATAAGAAAATGGAAAGTATAATAAGACCTATAATACCAATTGGCATCAGAATTTTGAATAATAAGCTTTTACCTATGCTAGCAAGCCAATGACCTACATTTGAGAGACCATCTACCAGTCTCTTCCAGGCACTATCAACCTCGAGTGGTTTGAGTTCCTTTGCCAAATTAGTAATGTTTTTCACATATCTTTTGATCTGTACACTTTTATCCGGAATATAAGTGCAACAATGTTGCGCCTTCAACATCCGGCAGACTCCGCCCTCTTTCGCTAATAAGGTGTCAAGAGCAAGTCGATTTTGTAAAACCATTGATCTGATCGCAACCATTTCGGTATTGACCAGCAGAAATCCATGAGCTGTTTCAGTAGACAGCACATCTACTATAGTAGACAATTTGCAAATTCTGTGAGTGTTCAGAACCACTCCCACTCCAGGTATCAGTGCACTGAAAATACTACCCATAATTTCACCTATACTTTCTCTTTTACTACGCACTAAGCCATTAGTATCTTCATTGCTTCCAGCTTTTCCATTCACATGGTATATTTTCGGGAAGACAATGCCAAAGTAGCAGCTTCCATACCAGTGATCCGGCAATTTGAAATAAGCCTTGTCCCCACAAATATAATAAATTCCAGGAAACACAGGCTCTGACCCATTTTTGAAACCCCAACCTCCAATTACCTTGTAATTATGTTCGCATTCACTGGAACCAATGAAAACATTATTATAATAGCTAGTCTTCTCGCGGTGAAGACATAGCTTGCCTTTCTTTTCAAAATCCAGCAACAGAGCAGGACCCGCTCCACCAGATGAGGTGCCTTCCATGTTCTCTGCCCACTTTGGCTTTTTCTGACTTTCGTCATTAGCCTTCTTCTGAATTTTAATTCTCCTTTTCTCTGCCATGTTCAGGAACATCTTTTCCGGCTCACGCAAAGAACAAGTCAAGTTATCTCTGTGTGCGTCTGCTATGTCAATGTTACCTATAGTCAGAAAGTAGTCTCCCATATATCTTATGGTGTCAGTTTTGGTATGTACAGGATTCAAGTTCCCACGTATAGGAAGTTCAGAAAAGATCACGTCATTGTTAGAGTAATAGTACTGTAACGGTCCTCTTTTATAGAATAAACTAGCTAAAATGCTACAGGAGATTCCATATGTCAATGGCAGATGATGGTATGTCACGCCCTCAGCCACCGAAGTAGGTAGCTTCATGCAGACATAGCAATCTTCAATTTCCATAGTCTCTACATAGTGTATTAACAAGTTTGCGAAAACATTTAAGTGTGTCCTGTTCTTCATTCCATGATAATGTAGTCCTCCCTCATCTGATGCTTCTAAGTTCTGTTTTGTTTGTCTCAAAGCTCTTTCATGTCGTGCTACACTCTGTGTTGTTAGCTCCTCATTGTCAGTATTTACAACTTCAGTAGGGACAATGTTAGTATCTTTACTTACAGCAAAGGGAATGAAAATTGTTAATCCTATCCAGATAACTATCAGTACTACTACACTACATATACACACCTTGCAACACGTCTTAAAACGGCTGCAACTAGGTCTACCATTCACTGTTGAATCAGACATTTTGGCTCAGAAGGAGTGTTCTCACCCCTCTTTTTGGCTTTTTACACAACTAGCTTACTTTGTGCAAATTCACGGTGGTTCGTCTTCCTCTTCAGCTGAGTACTCTGGGACGGGTTCTCCGTCGCTCACGTCAGTTATATCAAGATCTTCAAGCTCCTCCAAAACCAGTGTCCATTCAGGAGATTTGTACTTTTTGTTTTGTCTTTTTATTCGCTCACTCCTTCTTTTGGAAGAGTCTTCTTCTTGCTCTGCTATCCGAGTACTTCTTCTTGCTTCTGCACGTTTTTCTTCCACTGTCTTTATCCTAAGTCTCAATCTTTTTACAAACCTAGGCTCAAGGTTGTTTCTTTTCTTTAGTCTCTTAGTCGGTACTTGGACTTCACTTTCTTTTCTTATTCTCTTGTTCTCTTTATCTTGTGGTAATTCTTCTCCACTTTCTTCTCCTACTTCCCTTATCTGACTAGTTCCAGGGCTAGCATCAAATTCTTCTGCCTGGTTGCTAATCTGGCCTTGTTCAGGAATATTTTGTTTTTGGCTTTCGATTGTCTCTGTTTCTGTTTCTGTTTCCTGAACCCGTTCTTTTAACCCTCTCTGATCCTGTTCAAGCACTTCGATCTCTTGATTTTCTTCTGCTCGAACTATCACTCTATTTCTAGTCTCTCCCTTATCTGCATCAGGTGTTAGCGGTGGTGTATCGAATACCTGCTCTGTCCCTGTCTGACCTTCTCCTTCCTCAGTTTTGATGTGAATCTCAAGCGGCTGAGGTTCTTCGCCTGTGCCTTGCTTTTCCTGACTAGTCCACTCTCTACCTTCACTAAGTCGTTCTCTTGTTCTGATAGGATCTTCGGTCAGATCAATCATCGGTATCCATTCTTCTGGCCATATGCTTGGCAGCTCGTCTTCAGCTACTCCTGGCTCAGTTTCCTGGACCTCTTCCACAGGCTGGTTTCTTGGCAGTTCGTAGTCAACTACTCCTGGGCCAACGTCTGCTGTTCCTGCAACCTGACTGGTGCTGGGCTGCTCGTTGTCAGTTGCTTCTGGTCTGGCTCCTTCAGGGTCCTCTGCTGGTTGCCCTTCTTCTTCAAATCCTTTGTCTGGCAATACCTTCTGGGTGTGTCCAGCGTGGATCCACTGAGGAACACCTGCGACCTTCACTGCAGTGGTTGTCACCAGGATTACTTGGCGTTTCTTTCCCCACCTTGGTGCCAGACAGCTTGATCGAGTGTGCTTCTTTATTTTGACCCAATCTCCTGGAACCAAGCTGTGGAGAGGAGTCGTTGGATTGAGGATGCCGTCGTCTCCAATCTGGCGAGAGATAGAACGCACTTGGTCACCCAATCTTCTGCAGTATTCAAGCACTAAATCATCAGTAATACTCAACAGTTTGCTTCCTGGCACCCATGCTTGTCTCATCACTCTTCCCATAATGATTTCATGGGGACTTAGGCCTGTCTTGCGGTCAGGAACACTTCTCAGTCCCATCAGGACCAGGGGCAGGGCCTTCACCCAGGTCATGCCAGTTGCATCAGTCAGCTTTGCTAGTCTGTTTTTGATAGTTCCATTTACTTGTTCCACTATTCCAGAAGCCTCTGGGTGGTATGCACAATGGAGTTTCTGCCTTATTCCAAAGGCCTTACACAGTTCAGCCAGTATTTCATTCTGGAAATGTCCACCCTTATCTGATTCAACAATGTATGGTATTCCGAATCTAGGTATCAGTTCTTTTAGTAAACATTTCGCTACTGTCAGTGCGTCACTTTGAGGAGTAGGGTAAGCTTCTACCCATTTTGAAAATACGCAAACAATGACAAGGACATATCGTTTCCCTTCACAACGGGGCATGGTGATGAAATCAATCTGTATCCTTATAAAGGGACCCCCTGATCTCCCAATCCTGCTCAGTTCAACCATTGTCCTCTTGCCTGGGTTCATCTGTTTACATGACAGGCACCTCTGGCAGAGGGACTCTGCTACCTTCCTGAACTTTTTACTGTACCAAGTCTGTTGAAATACCAGAATCATGGCATCCCTACCAATGTGTGATCCTTCATGTATTAATCTTGCCATTGTGCCAAGCAAGTGTCGGGGTAACACAGGCATACCAGTTGGGCCCAAAATCACACCATCCACACGTCTCGGTCTACACCCATCCTCCTTCCATTTCTCTCTTTCTTGCCAAGGAGCCGATTCCTGCCACTCTCTCACTTCATCCCACGTAGGCACTTCTTCAAACACCTGAAGCTGGCAGCTGGTTCCTGGCCCCCCCTCGTTTTGGATTTACAATATACCGATCTTTGGCACACCATTGGGCCACTCGATCAGCATAATCGTTTCCCAGTGATACTCTGTCCATGCTCCTTTGATGAGCAGCACATTTTACCACTGCCAGTTCTTTGGGCAACTGGATGGCCTCTAAAAGGTCATGAACAACCTTTGCATTCCAAATGGGAGTACCTGAGGAAGTCATGAATTCCCTTTGTAGCCATAATTGGCCAAAGTCATGCACAACTCCATAACAGTACTGACTGTCAGTATACACTGTTATGCGTAAGTCCTTCCCAATTTTGCAAGCCTTTATCATGGCTATCAATTCGGCTACTTGTGCAGACTTGATGTTATATAGGTAACCTGCCTCTTCAATTTTGGTGAAAGACACTACTGCATAAGCAGCACTCAAGCCTCCTAGTTCATGTCTTAGACAGGAACCATCCACAAATAGTTCTTTATCATGCTCAGGCAATGGTACTTCTTTTATGTCTGGGCGTGGCTTAGTACTGAACTCTGTCAGGTCAATACAATCATGTTCATCATCATCCCCACCTTCTATTTCCAAGGGGTCGGGGAGTAAGGTGGCAGGGTTCAGAATACCGCACCTAACAATGCTTACATTTGCTGCACCCACAAGAATCCTCTCGTATTTAGTCAGCCGACTAGGGGTGAGATACTGTGTTTTAGTTCTGGTCAATAGAATTACCACTCCATGTGAAACATACACGGTCACAGGATGTCCCATGACAATGGACTCACTCTGTTCCAAACTTGCACAGGTAGCAGCTACTGCTTTCAGACAGCCTGGTAACCCAGCAGCTACTGGGTCCAAAGTGGCAGAGAAATAGGCCACAGGCCTTCTGGTCGTGCCATGTTCTTGAGTCAGGACTGACAATGCGCAATTATCGCGAGTGTCACAGAATAGGGCAAACTCTTTGGAATAATCTGGCATTCCCAACGCAGGGGCCGTACACAGACAGTTTTTCAGTCTTGTGAAAGCCATTAGACTTTCATCGTCCCACTCTACAACATCTGGCATTCCTCTCGTGGTCATTTTTATCAAGGGCCTGGCTAAGGCTGCAAATCCCAGAATCCACTGCCTGCAGTACCCTAGTACACCCAGGAACATTCTGACATCTTTTTGAGTACGGGGCAACTGCATCTTTTGAATTATTCTCACTCTTTCTGATGTGACTTTTCTGACACCCTTTTCTATCTGGTGTCCTAGATATTTTACTGATTTCGTACAGAACTGTAGTTTGTCAGGGGCCACTTTATGCCCTTTCTCACACAGATGATTTAGGAGGGCAATGGTGTCAACTACACAGTCCCTGTGACTTTTAGACGCCAGTAGAAGGTCGTCTATGTACTGCACTAACACAGAGTTCCCAGGTAAGATCAAAGTCTCCAGACATTTTTTCAAGATCTGATTAAAGATAGAGGGGCTCTCTGTATACCCTTGAGGGACCCGGTTCCAACAATACACGTGACCTTCGAAGGCAAATGAGAAAAGAAATTTGCTGTCGGGGTGCAGGGGTATCGAAAAAAATGCATGACATAAATCAATCACAGTGAACCATTCAGCATCCCAAGGAATCTGGTACAATATCACTGCAGGGTTCGGGACAATAGGGCAGCAAGGAACTACAATTTTGTTAACCTTTCTCAGGTCCTGCACTACCCTATACTTGCCACTAGGCTTTTTGATGCCCATAATCGGTGAGTTGCATGGGCTGCTCATCACTTCCTGTATGATGTCTCTTACTAATAATTTTTGTATTTCCAGAGTGACACCTGCTTTCACTTCAGCATTCATTCGGTAGGGCCTAGTGTTAGGATATACTGCATTGTCCTTGATGGCTATCTGTATGGGGTCCACATCTTTCATCAACCCCACATCCTTTCCAGTGAAATCCCACACCTCTGGCTTTACGGCTTCCTGTAGTTCTTGGGGCAAGTCCTGCAGGGTCAATCTTTTAATTTCTGAGTCAGGTCTAAGTAACAATAATTTATAAATGCCATCTTCATCTGGGGTCTGTATTTCCACACCTTTTGGTGTGCAAAAGATGGTACAGTTCATTTTGCACAGCAAATCACGACCCAGTAGATTCACTGGACTGGTGTCACAGACGACAAATCTATGCATCTGTTTAAAATTTCCAATTGAAATCTCCATTGGTTCGGTAACAGGAGTACTAATCAATTGATTAGATACACCCACTACTTGGATATTTTCTCCCGAGAGGGGTAGGTTTGGAACGTCCACTGTTCTTACAGTAGAACGGGTAGCGCCAGTGTCCAACAGAAAGGTGACATCATTTCCGTCAACCTTTCCTTCAATATATGGTCCAGACTGGTCTACCGGCAAGGAAGCGCCAAGTAAGCACTCCTCGTCCTCCCCTCTCAGGCCCCGTCAGTCCTGATCATTACAAAGGAAGGTATCATTCAGCAGATACTGCGAAGTTGCTGTATTTCTGTTCTCCCCGCTTTCCCAAACTTCTATCTCTTCATCTTCTGCCTGTCTTCCCCTGTATACCTGCTTGGGTGCTCGAGGCACCTGAACTGTTTTTACCTGGGGTTGAGTCTTTCTTGGTCTTTCTTTCTGCGTCTGTGGAGTTAAATCAGGAGTTTTTTCATTAATATCTACTAATTGGGGACACTCGTTTCGCCAGTGTCCAATTTCGCCGCACTGATGGCAGGGAAATTTTTTCATAGCCTCTTCCCTGCTAAATTTGGGCCGGGGCTTTCCTCCACCCCCTCCCCCAGGACCTTTGTTCTCAGCATTTTTAACCATGTTACTCAATTGTTTTTCCTGCTGTTCTGCGAGCTTCACCTGAGCCCACATCACCTTTTCCTTGAGGGCCTTTTTCTTTTCTGCCATCTCGTCCTCGCAGTACTTAGCGTACCGCAGGACCTCATCCATTTTTTTTGTATGCCAACAGATTTTATTATCTTTTATCCACTGACAAATTTCAGGTCTTAAACCATTTACAAACCTGTAAATAAAGTGCGTCATATCCTTCAGGTCGATGTTATCAATACCACTGTATGTTTTAAATACCTGCAATAACCTCTCATAGAAGGAGTGCACTGTCTCGTCCCTTTCCTGTGTTGTTCTATCTATTTTTGTCCAATCAGTTTCCTTTGCGGGCACCTTTTCTTTCAAATGCTGAATTACCTGCTCATATTTTCGCATGACATCCTTTGATGGCTCTCCAGTTTCCTTGTTTCTGGGGTACTCCTCACTCGGCCAGTCTATGTTTATTTTACACTGGGTCCATAAATCTACTGGAACCACAATGTCGAAAAACCCATCCAGGTCTTTCCACAGACATTTCTGTACCTTCACGAACCTTTCCACCTGCCTGTACCAGTCAACTGGTTTCTCTCGTAATTTTGGAAAATCGTTCGTGAAGGACACAATATCCTGCCTAGACCAGGGGACATGCACATATTTCCCTCCTGGAACTTCGCGCATGGGGCATAACTGCTCAGGTTTTTCTACCTCTCTTAAAGCAAACTCGGGAGTCACTTGTCGGGAGCGAACCTCTTCCCTCTTCTTCGCCCACCTGCTTCTCCATCTTTCCACATCTCCCCATTTCTGCAGTATCCCCATTAATTCTTTAATCTGCAACTTCTTCCCTGCCACATTCAGGTGTTCTATATCTTTGTCTGAGAAGTCTGCTCTGTACGGTTTCTGTAAGGGCTTGGATTTTGAGATATCTACCCCCATACTAACTGCTGTTTCGGTCAGTTTTTCGTGGAGCACTCTGGTGTTCCTTGTAAAGCTTTTACATATGAACGACAATTCTTCTTCAGAGTAGGTATTCAATCGATCCAACCCCACATTTCCTGCCATTAATTCTTCTATTTCGACCCTCAGCTTGTAGAGGTCTAAAGGTTTTGTTTGCGGAGTCTGCTTCTCTAATTCACGACTCCAACTCTCAATTTCATCCGGAGTTACCAGAGAGACATTCCTAGTACCTGTTGCTGTCTCTAATTTAATTTCTTTTGTATTAAAAGGGTTATGCCTCTGCTGTATTCCCTTTCCAGTCTGTTTGTTTGGCAATTCCAAAAACGCAACTTCAGACTCGCACTCACTGGACTGATCATCTATGATGATCGGTTCCTGTCTCGGGGTTGCCATGCCTGGGGTCATAACTGGAGTAATCGGATTTCCCTGACCATTTCCGTATAACGGGACCACCGGTCCAATAGTTACTGGAATAGTCAATGCCTCAGGACTGGTATTTAACTGGGAAATTTTCTGAATTATTTCTGTTCTTTGTCTAGCTAGAGCCTCTTGCTCCTTTTCCACTAGTACCCTTCTTAAAGTTGTGTCATGTAATATCTGTGGGGTCAACGGAGGAGTAAAACTCGGGGCAGTAGGATGCGTTTCACTTGGTCCTCCCCCATAATTTGGTTTCGGGAATAAAGTTCCAGTATTAAAGGACCTGCGCTCTTCCCCATATGGAGGTTGAACAAAAGGCAGTCCTGAATTCGATGGTTTCTCTTCGCTTTCATACAAGGGTCTGGGAAAAAAGATTTTCGTACGTGAATATTTTTCTTCCTGGCTTGCGGGCACTTTGGGATATATATCCCTTGTTTCCGTCGGTTCGGGTTTTTCAGGATAGGGCAATACTTGACCAACCCCTCCCAGTCCCAGGGACCTGTCTTCTTCCTTTAGGAAGTGGCGTCGGGGAACATCTCCTACACTGGAAGGTCGGGTTCCCTCATTGTAAGGTGGCGGACTTCTGGTACAGATGTCATCTATTAGTTCATCATCTGAATCCCCCAGGGCCCCCCAATGCTTACATTTTTCAGTACTTTTCTCACCCGCTCCAATGTTATGACATGCCGGCATCATGGGAAACAGACCCTCAACAATCATGCTCTGTCTCCACTGTTTCATCCTTTTATCCCTGGACTCCTGTTTCTGCCTGGGGTACCACTTGGTCAAACCCTTGTCCATTCGGGGTCTTTCTCTTTCAAAAGCCTCAATCTCCCATTCCTCTAATGCCTCATACTGCGTTAGTCTCGGTCTGGGATGCAGTTCATTCATTCGGGTTCTTAAATTAAATAAGATCCTACCATTGAAAGTACCATCTAACGGAAAAGCCAATACTCCGTCATCTTTTGTGTACTTCACCCAATTCTCCAACCACACACAGGTATTGTACCCTCGGTCAAACATCATGAATGAGGCGGGAGTATTGGGTGCTGGAACAAGAACACCTTCTCTAGATTTTATCGGTTTGTCCGTTTTGAAATAATTTTTCACCTTACTTACAAGGGACATTTTTCTCTTGGTTCCGTACATAATATCGTATCTATTAGTCTTCCACTGATCCCTTTCAAACCCTAGGTGCCTTGGATCAGGTCGAGTTCCTGTAGTCTGCGAGTGCCACATACGACTTCTGCGCTAAACTTTGTTTACAAACTACCTCCAATCAGAACGCGCTTCAGAAATTCGTGCAACCAATGGGTGCGCGACACTAAATAAGCTCCGCCAATGGGTGCGCGGCCCCTTCGTGAGACAGTTCCCACGCTCCGGCGCTCACCCCTCCTTTACAATTCCAGCTCCGCTACCCGCCCGCTGCTTCTACCAATCCCAGCGCGGCACAGAGTGACGTCAGAGACGCTTCGCGACCGACTCCCTCCCTTCACAAGGTAACGGAAACTTTCTTTCTTTTAAAGTGCTCAGTGCTTGGTTATTTTACAACAAATACACATTCGCCACAGTGCTCAAGTGTCTAGACAGAGAAAGAATTGTTTTACTGCAAGTAAACTACTTCCATTTACTTTTCACGCGCTGCGGGCAGATCTCTTCCGCCTACCCTTCACTCTAGCATCGGTGAACCTGTTATTCCCCTAAACTCATCCACTTCTTTCCGGGATATATTCCGAGTTTAAGGTTTCTCAGCGGACCCCTCTGCTTTCACGCTAGCTCCGAGGAACCTGCTACTCTTCCGATGTGACCCTTACTAGGTTACGCCACTATGGGAATTTTGCCAATGAACCCCGTTACTGTCATTTATTCACACATGTATTCAGAAAACCCTAGTTAGTGCTTCCCGGTTATCCTAACCTGCACCTAACTTTCCTCGAACCTGTGACCTCAGGACAATGGATTCTATTCACCACTTGCCCTTTCAATTCCCCGGGGAGTTCGGACAACATACAACTAAACGATTGACAATTGCATGGATTAGTACATATAACAATATAAGAACAAGAATAATGGCAATACAGTAATTCATGAATTTCAGCAGCGTATTCACAAGAGAGTGATCAGTTCCCTCAGAACAGCCGCTCTTATAGCAGCATTAATATAATAGCAGCTTCCGACTTAACTAGTCCAACTAATCCCTGCCTTACTCTCAACTAGTCCCTAACCATCCTCTAGCTACCAGAAAACTGATAGAGCGCGCGAGGCCACCCGACCAATAGTTTTCGCCGTTTCCGGCTTCAGGGCCCATATACTTTTCAAATCACCATATACATCGATCAGGTGACTTCACGAGCTCTACCAAGTTGGTGTGTGTGTGTTCCCTGCTACCAATTTTCGGTGCACCCGACTTACCATCCACCGATGCGGGTGCCTAATGACCACAATGAATCAGGGAGCTAGCTGTAAAGGAAAGGCAGCAAAATACAAACTCAACCAATAACATTCAAATACTGTTTAAATGACCACGGACAACTGGAAGTTTTAAAATGTTTATCTAAAGTTCATTATTTTCTTGCATGAGGTACAATAAAACAAGGCAATCAATAACCAAGATAACGTAAATCACATAGGCATAAAGAAATAATGACAGAGTAATCATCAAAGTACTAATAAAATGTAACGAGAAAAGATACTATGCAAGTCAGTATTATCTAAACAGGGATAGCCTAAGTGTGGGTGACTATAGGAGAGTTTATAATGAATAACACGCTTCACTTAAGGTGAATGGGCCTTTGAACAATCTAGGCAATGAAGTTCTAGACCATATCAGGAAATGACACACTGCTATGCAAAATATAATTTCTAATAAATGAGAAGACATAGGAATAAACTTATGGAAAAATATAAATGACTTTCAATAGTTGCAGAAAGGCATGGAAAATATCACATGTGCAATGTTGAACTTTATTAAAGCAAAAGTTAGAAATTCAGAAGGTGCAAGATTTTAAGAGTTTTCAGAGCAATATTTACCTAGAAAGGTGTGGAAACCAAACCCTGGCCACGGGTCAGTTAAGGACAGGAAACCCTCAAGGAAGGATACCCCTCAAAGGACAGCAGGTGCAGAATGGACACCCAGGATAGGACAGGATACCCTCGGAATAGGAATCAGGACAGGACCCTCAGGACAGGACAGCAAACCCTCAGGACAGGACCCTCTTCAGGACAGGACCGGAACCCACAGTTCGGAAGCAACGCCTGCGCTCCACCCGCTCTGCAGCTATCGATCAAGACCCCGGTTGGGTCAGCGAACTCCCAGCTAAGTGCTTTGCCAGCACTTTAAGGTTCAGTAGAACCTTAGCCTATGGTCAAATTCGGACAGAGTGCTCCGCAGCGCTCTGTATCTTCAGTCACCTATTGAGTGCGTTGGGTCAGTGACAGGTCAGCTAAACCAGACAAGTCGGACGGTTCACTAGGTGAACCCAGGGTAGATATACAGTTTGGGGACAGTGTACCACCCCCCAATGTTGCAAAGTGTCAGAATCCCTCAATTTCGATTGGTCCTAAGGTAGGATTTGGGTAACACACCAATCACAATACACGATTTGAAGCCTTCATTAACATATTTGGGTACCGCCTAGCAGGTTTGGGGTTCTCATGAGAACTGTGCAGGATATTAACATTGTAACACATGAGGAGCAACATTCGCCGTTCTCGTAGCGCAGAGGTGGCTTTCCCAGGCGCATCTTGACTGTGGCTGCCAGCTGGCTGAGTTCCACTGTCCAAAGTGGCCACCTTTCAATGCTCCCTGGTCATGCGCAGAAGAGACCGTCAATATGGCTCCCAATCAGTTTGGACCCCCATTCCCCGCGGTACATGAAAAGTAAGCGAAAACAAGTTAATACATAATAATGTCATTATGAAAATACATCATAGGGTTTGTACTTTTAACTCATCATCAAGAAATAAAATTATTGCATTAAATGTTAGCTACATTGACACAATCACAAGAGCAGTGGCACGAGCAGTACCACATGATAAGCACAGCTATGAATTACGCATGCGCATAACTTTCCCTCCACTTCTGCAGACGCGTCAGGACACGTGAGTGTGGCTGACGCATGCGCAGTAACTAAAATACAAGCGGCGGCCATATTAGAGGACACGGATTAAATTCATTAGAAATACACATAGGCAAGCTTCGGGAACTTTGCCTAAACAAAATAAATGTTAGTAAAACATACGTTTTGTTACCTTATTACACATAAACGAGGTTCTTGACTTCGGCAAGCCGCAAAATATGCGAAGCTTTGCTTCATCAATCGCGGTGGGCCCGAGGAGTGATGGGGCAGGGCAGGGGTGCCTCACGTGGGGAGAACAATTAGGGCTGACCCCTGACCCCTTCTTGTCGTACAATACCTGGCCCACCACCTGTGTCAGCCGTGAGCGTGTAAATCCACAGAAGAAGGTCGAGGCGCTCCCTGGAGAGGCCGAGGGCCGTGTACTCCTAATGAGGGTTCAGGCTGTAATGAAAGTGCTTTTAATAAGGTTTGCTGTAATTGGGGAGGCTGGTTTGTAGGATCACGCCAGGGAGGTGGGGGAGGGGGAGAGCAGTAAAGGAAGCGGCGGGGAGGGGTATTGAGCGGGGTCGTGATGCGCCCAGACTCCCACTGCGAGGCGCCTTCCGCACAGAGTGATGGGAGAATGGCCCTGTCTGTCACGTGGGTCCCCAGCAGCTGCTGTCCCCTAATAGAGACATATTTATGACACGCACACCCGGTGCCTGCTGTAGGATTGTGCCATGGAAACTCGAGTGGAACCCTCTGTGGAAATATGGCGCCTCCAGAGGACAAGTGCAACCGGAAGCTGTCACCGGGGTTACTCCAGGGCACGCCTTGGGATCACAGGATATTGGGCTTATGGCCTCATGGTTACAGGAAGGGTTCACTGAGGCTGCTCTGGGGCACTCCTGGTTGGTGGAAGTGGACAGTGTGTGTATTGCAGCAATCTTTGGAGCCACTGGAGTCCAGCTATCCTGGCTGATGACGACTGATAGCCAGAAGCCGGTCCTAGGATGCTTGTTTCTGGCTCGGCAGTTCGGGCTGGACTGTTCCCATGAGGCACAGGGTCAAGGCTGATTTGCATATGGCCATGTCTGAACTGGGGTGCCTTGGTGAGCAAAATAACGATGGATTAAACCCAGATCTGTGACTGGGTGTGAATGTTTTGCCATTGTGCAACATTCCGTCCATCACCTTGTGTGTTTTGCAGTCTTAGGAGTCCGAAGAAGTGGACACTAAACATGTCCTGCTGAAACTGGCCTCGTGGTCACAAGACGACTGGTCCCCAGGAGTATTTTGGAGCAGGCCCTGAAGTTACAAGAAGTGGTCCCTTGCCCTACCCTAGCCCACCTCATGTGATCACTAGAAGGGGCCCTCTTGCTTATCCAGTTGAAGCACAACTTGTTAATGTTCTCAGCAAGCGGTCACTGTGGCTATCCATGGACTGGCCATGTGGTCTCACATCAAGGATGTCAGACCTGCTCTGCTGAAGCTGCCTCCTGGTCACAAGAAGCGGTCACTTCCGCCACCTGAGAGTAGCTGTGCAAAAGGGGGTGGTGATGGACGGAGCATCTTAACCAATCAAACACTCACACCCAGTCAAAAGATCTGGGTTTGATCCATCACCGTTCTTTAGCCCACTCTGCCACCCCAGTTCAGACATGGCCATATGCAAATCAGTCTGACCCTGTGCCTCATGGGAACAGTCCAGCCCGAACTGCCAAGCCATGCCTTCCCTGGACCGGAAACAAGCTTCCGAGGACCGGTTTCTGGCATTCCAGCCGTCTTCAGCCCGGCTTGCTTGAATCCAGTGGCAAAGTGAGCCAAGGGACTCACGTCTGAGCATACCCTGCCAATTTATGGCGTCCAAAAGCGGTACAAAAGGGGGTGGTGATGGACGGAGTATCTGAACCAATCAAACACTCACACCCAGTCAACAGATCTGGGTTTGATCCATCACCGTTCTTTAGCCCACTCCGCCACCCCAGTTCAGACATGGCCATATGCAAATCAGTCTGACCATGTGCCTCATGGGAACAGTCCAGCCTGAACTACCAAGCCATGCCTTCCCTGGACCGGAAACAAGCTTCCGAGGACCGGTTTCTGGCATTCCAGCCGTCTTCAGCCCGGCTTGCTTGAATCCAGTGGCAAAGTGAGCAAGGGACTCACGTCTGAGTATACCCCGCCACACTTATGGCGGCCAAACCGGTACAAAAGGGGATGGTGATGGACGGAGCATCTGAACCAATCAAACACTCACACCCCCTTTTGTACCACCTGAGATTAGGTCATGTGGTCACTTGACATGGATACCAGACCTTCCCAGCTTGAACAGCTCTAGGGGTCTCAAGAACCGGTCCCTTGCCCTATCTGGAAGCAGCCCAGGTGGTCGCAGAAGGACATTGGGCCTATAATGCAGCTGCTTCTGCAGGCGCAGATAGAGGCACTGGGCCTATTCTAGCAGTCAGGGGGTTTGTTAGACTTCTGCAGTGCCCTGTGTGTAGCACTGCCTCGATCCGACTGACTGTGCTCCAGAAAGAGGTGGAACGCAACATCAAATGACCCCTCTAAGGGAGCGCCATTGGGACTCTTGCATGCAAGCCTCAGGTTATGTTATGTTATATCCATTTATAATGCGCTCAGATACTCGTGAGGGGTGCAAGAAGAAGCTATCAGGCAAAGAAATGAGTTAAGTTTCCTTTTGAACACAGCTGGGTCCTGGATGGACCGCGAGGCAAGGGGGGGAGGGGGGGGGGGCATTCCAGGCCACACTTGCCTTAACCACAAAAGAGCTGCCCCCTAGCCTCTGGAACTTAACCCTATCCATGCTGATGATGGAACCGCTCCGTCATCAGCCGCGGTGGCGCTGTGCTGATGACGGAGCGGTTCCGTCATGGCCCGGCCGCCGCGCCTGCGCGGCGCGTTCTATTAAGCGGGCGGGGCCATGACGGAACCACTCCGTCATGAGCACAGCTCAACCGTGGCTGGTGACGGAGCGGTTACGTCACCAGCATGCGCCCGCCGCGCGGCCCCCCGCCCCCTTAGCACTGCGGTGGAATAGACGCGCCGCAGCGATGTGGTTAAAGCACAGAACCTGAGCAAAACGAAGGGACATGGATCGTAGTGCCCGCGAAGGAACATAAAAAGAGAAGTGCCTCTGAAGATAAAGGGGGCCGTAACCGTGGAGAGCACGATGGGCCAGAACCAGAGATTTAAACTTGACCCTGTCCGCCACAGGCAGCCAATGAAGAGAGCGCAGTTGGAGAACCACACTATTCCTCGCCGAAATGCCCAATAATAGTCTGGCCGCGGTCTACTGAACCACCTGTAGTTTTTTCAGCAGGTAGCCAGGGGCGCCAACATAGAGGGCATTGGCATAATCTAATCGAGACAAGATCAGAGCACACATGACCGTTTCTCTTGCCGCCTGCGGGAGTAGTGGGAAAAAAATCCTGAGAGTCAACCTACACCTAACGCAGTGCCCGGCTGCATGCAGAATCCATTACTTGTTGATGTGGGATGGCTCTATCTCTGAGGGCGCTTTCGTTCTGGGTGCGGTGCTCTTAAGCAGAGGCCTTCTGCAGCCAGAACGTTACCTACCAAGCTCCTGTGTCCAGCTGCCCTTCAAGAAGAGATCCGAGCCTTTCTTAGAGGGCACATTAATAGTTCAGCTTGGCATCAATAAAGTGGTCCACCACATCAAAATGGAACTAGAGGGCAAGTCCATTGTGTCCTGCTGTCTGATGGTAGGCGTCTTGTTGACTTTCAGTGACGTCACAGACCTACTTCCGGCAGTGCTTAATTTGACCCAGTGGTTGCGGGTGCGGCCCACAGACACTTGTTTTTGGGGACTGCTGCTTATTTCTCCTGAATAGATTTTAATCCAGAGCAAGAGAGAGAGACAAAACTAACCGTGAAGGCTGAGGATGAGAAAGATGGAAGAATAGCAATAAAGAGAAAGCAGGAATGAAAAATAACCCTGAGGGGTGAAATTAAGAGGCCGGCGGTGTCTGGTGCCTTATTAAAGAGGCATGAGATGGGATAAATACTATGTCGCCTTGGTATTCGCCACATAGACCTTTGATGGCACCAGCCACCGGCGTCTATTTTTTATTTCTTTATTTTACAGAGTTTTATATAGCGCAAACTTGACCTGAATCGGGTATCAGAGCGCTTTACATAGCACCAGTTGCGTTACATGAGGACACATTCATTGTTTTTTGTTAGGCACCGGGAGATTAAGTGATTTGCCCAGAATCACAGGATGTTCAGTGTCGTTGCCGAGACTCGAACCCGGTTCCCCAGTCTCGAGGACGACCGCCCGAGCTGTTGGCCAACTCCTCTCCCCTTCTGGATGAAACTCTGGACCCCGACATGAAGTCTTTTACAAATTAATCACGGACTTCAGGATGGGCTTTAAGTCCCTTTCCTGCGATCATAATGAATGAATGAATGTTAGATTTATAAAGCGCTAACTTAGCCCAAGGGCGACAAGGTGCATAGTCTGTTCTAGTATGATGGCCCCTTTCCCTGCACCAGAGACTAGTTTTGGCCATGGACGGGAGCAGACCATTTGAACTTTCGACCACTTTTGAACTAAAGCTGTAGGGGTGGTTTCTCCTATAGGGCTTTGGGCTCTGCCCCTCAAAATTCATACAGGTTTACCTAAAAAAATATTAAATAGATCGATTTATTTAGAGATACAATGTTTAATGAAATCGATGTATTTAAGACTGGGCTGCCTGTCCCAGGCTGTCTGTCCTGCCTCGCTCTGAAGCAGGAGACGGAAGTCAGGCAATGCAGCTTAACTTTCTAAAGGTGGAATGCACTGTAGGGCAGTGATGCTGTCCGCATCGTGGTTTCGGGCACCGGAGACTGCCTCCCTGCGTGAGGCCAGATGACTGTCATTCACAAGCGTAGATCCCACCCTCGGGGGTAGAACTGATGCAACTATGTGTGATTCAACACCTTGTCCTTGGTAATGGGGAGTGTTCTAATTCTAATCTTGTGTTCTGTATATTGTGCTGAGACCCCTGGTCCCCTAACCATCCCAACGGTGACAACCCAAGCCCTGTCTGCAAGCCGCTGGCCATTTTTAACCCCTTCGATGCTTCTGGCGGCCAATGGCCGTCGCGCGTACTACCTCCGTAGTGCTGCGCACGTCCGTTGGCCGACGCGGCCCCACCCACTCCGCTAACCCGCCGCACCGCTGCGGAATTGCCGCCACGGTTAAAGTGGAGCTGCTGTATTGTTCCCCCGGGAAATTGATCCAAAAGAGGACTAGGCGTTTTGCTCGCTTCTGAAATCCATCCAAATATCGGAGTCCAGCGCAAAGGGAGAAAGATGTGTTTATGGTTAAGACACTTACATGCTGTGTGGCGTTACTACTGGCCAGATCTTCGTGTCCTGAACATTAATGGATTGATTTGGGAACAACGGATATCCTGTTGTGTTTCTGTATTTTTTTCGTGCATCTTAATACTCTTGTAGAGTGCATATTTTCAGTCGTCCCAAGTGTTAGAGGGGGTTTTGACTGAGGACTCTGGCACTGAAGCTGAAGGCAAAGCAAAGTGCCTGCCAGTGGGTTGGCCTCTCTGCAGAGCACTCAGAACAATGGTTATGAATCCCAGTTGCAGTTGAAATTCTGTGTAAATGGGTGTGTGAAGGGAGTACACAGATGTCAAAATATTTACAAGGTAAAATAAAAGAAATTAAAGTACTAGAGTGAGTGCAGTGTATGGTTGGGGGTGGTGATGTGAGGAACATCCAAAGCAGTGCATTCAGGGGAGAGTGAAAAGAGGGTGCCGAAGAGGAAACAGATGAGGTTGAAGACATGCTGTTCAACGAGATGTGCAGAGAAAAAGGGCATACATGTATAGCGCCATGAAACCATTTGAGGTACGTGCGCTCAATACATTCCTTAATATAACATAACCTGTGTAACATAAAGCACACATGCTTGAATGCCAATACTCCTTAACTAGTCCTCGGTAATATTTAATTCACAGTCTCACAATTTCAGAAATGAAATAATACCAATATTAAATATTTACAACAAATCATTGTTACTCATTTATCTTAAACTGCTAATAACCATTGATAAAGCTAACAATACTGGCAGATTCTAGGTGAATGTCAGTTGATGTGTTCTATATATAGAGAAGTATATGGGGCAATAACATCTCCGAGAGAAACCAAAATACTGGTTGGGAAGCACAGTGTGGGAATCACAGAAATGTATTTTACGTGTTGCCTTTTAGAGAGCCCCGACTTTTTTCCTCCCACGTAAGGACCTGTCTGCATATATTTCTGTATGGCTGATTGCAGCCAGCAGCTGTGTGTGCTTCCCAAAGCCTGCTTTGAGCATTTTCTTCCAAGGTCGATGCCGCTTGCAGTGCAAGATATTGGGCAAAAACACTCTTTGAAGGGCTTGGCGTTGGTGCATTGTACAACTGTTGAACGTATTAATGCAGTATGCTATGAGGCAGTTTTTAATGTGTTTAATATTTCAAGACTATATGTTCCCACTGCTTTATAAACCTTGCTTTCTCACTAAATTAATTTGCTTTAAAATGCACCATTTGCCAATCTTTACATTTTTTTCACTGGAGGAGACCAATCTTTCCACAATGATGGCCGTTCCAAAATGATCTGACACAGGGTCACACATATGTGTGCCTGTCATGCCTCCTGTGTGAATGGGGCTCTGGGTCAGTGTGAGTGGACATCTCACTCCATGTGTACACAGACCCTACCAGTCCTTCCCTTCCTTTCCAGGACTGTGATTTGAATGTCTTTTGTGTGGTTTTCGTATAACTCGACCATGTGTTAATGTTGCAATGTCTTCTCTTCCTTCAGGGGTGCCCAGAAATCATCCCGACGGGTGAGATCCTGATCCCAGAGGGGGTGGTCCAGCCCATCACCCTCCGTGCCAAGAACCTGCCGCAGCCTCAGTCTGGTCAGAAGAACTACGAGTGCGTCTTCCGCATCCAGGGCAAGCAGCAGCGCGTGCCCGCCGTCCGCTTCAACAGCAGTAGTGTACAGTGCCAGAACACGTCGGTAAGTGCCAGCCGCAAGCCATTGGTAGGAGATCGAGTGAATGGAATCGATGGTGCCAGGAGACGGGTAATGTCTAAAGCTGCCACGGTGCCGGTGTGATCTTCTCAGATCTTCACTGGTGAAGAGCCTCTCTCGGTTAGAAGAATACGTGCCTTATGCCTTTGGTCTGCTCACTGTCCGGTCTAGCTTGGACCCCTTAATGGAGGCAAGCGTCTCTGCTTCGTCTCCCAGAGGGTGCATCTTGTACCCTTTGGTGGATGCTTCTTGCCATGTGTGGTCCTACAGGGTCTCTTGAACACTTTGCGGATGTTTCTGCTATGTTTGGCTCCACAGGGTTTGTGTGTCATACCCCTAGACAGATGCTCCCTAACATGAGTAGCCTCGCTGGGTCTGTCCCAGACCCTTAGATAGATGCCTCTACCATGCCTGGCTCCACAAGGTCTGTGTGTCATATCTCTGACAGATGCTCACTCGATCCCAAACCCTGAGACGGATGCCTGTATCATGCTTGGCCTCAAAACTCTACCTTGTACTACCAGTTCTGTTCTTCCTACCCTTCTTAGCTCCAATTGTACTAAATGCCATGGGTTAATTTAAAAATATGTATGAGTATGATGTGTGTGTGTTAAAAACAACATAATATGAAGCATTAGCACACGTTTTCTGTAAAAGATCATTTTTTGGGGGATTTAGTTGCTTTTTTTCCTGTTACATAATTAATTATTTATAATACACTACAACAGTGTAGATACATTACAACACTGTAATAAACACCGACGAGACCTGCTTGGCTTCACACCAGGACTAGGTCTCAAATAGCAAAACTTTTCTCTGCTTCGGCTTAAATGCACCTGTTTGTAACTAGTGCAAATTAAAGAACAATGTTTCATACATACAGATGGCCAGAGTTTAATAACTTGTTTATCAATAGCGCATCGCCAATTCAGTCTTTGTTGGTAATTCTCATGATGTGACATTACTGCAGCGTTCAATGTTTTTCGCTCTAGATTTAAAGATTTCACCTCAAATCGGTGTTTGCACACTCGTGTCCACAGGTGCAGGCTTTCGTTTTTGAAAGACACGCAATGGCCAATGGAATCTGTGGAAGATACAAAAATCACACGGACAAGTTTAGGGGAAGTTTGGAGTGCTCACAAGAAGCCTCCCATAGAGCAGCGCATGCGCGCTGGGCTAGGCTCGACCTAAAAACAGTGTGCCGCGTGCTTCCTTTTGGGACTTGCATAGTGCATGCAAGCAAGTTGTTATGGTTTTGGAATGGATCGAGTCCAGCTGGAGACCGGTAGAGGAGATCTAAATGTACAGAAATGTGTTTAGTGTGTGACACAGCCACTTCGATTATTGGTACGCGTGCATGTCCAGCTCTGAGTGCATTAAAAGTGCCAGTGTGTCGCAGAGTGGGTTTCCAGCTCCCTTCTAGGATTGAGCATCCTGGCCTTTTAAGTGCAGGTCTGCCAGTGCTCACTGATAAACTGTCCCTTTTAGCACCGCGCTTTGATGTGCCTTTGAAAGCTTTCACCTCGCCTTATTGACGGCCTGTCTCATTGAGTCCGTCACTATCGGGATAGGCTGCTTGGCCGGCGCTAGAACGACCCACCCTTTAGAGTGATACTTAGTACGTCAGCCCCAGGGGGGATGAAGGGTAAACCGCGCGAGGACCTCAGAACCCCACTTCTAATTACAGGCCGCCATCTTTAAATCGACTGGGGAGTCTGGGTCGCTGGGTCGCCGCCATGCAATCACCTTTCAGGGCCTTTTCTGTTTTACAAGACGCGGCTCACACAGAACACCTCTGCCTTTAACCTGCCATTTATTTCTCAGAGAAACATCAATTTTTATATTTTACTTGTTATTATCTCACCATTCGCAACTTTTCATTTTGGTCTCGTATCGAAAGATGTGGAAAATTCAGAACATTATTGTATTGTATTGTAATTGCATTTGTATAGCGCTTACTACCCCTGACGAGGCGTCGAAGCGCTTTTTCGGCGAGTAGCACGCTACTCCGGGACCCATAGAGGATTAGTGTTGAATTAGTATAGTGAAACATGCAAGTACATTTTAAGTGGTGGATAGGTTAGTCAGTTATTGGGATTCAGAAGGATAGAAGAAGGAAGAAGTTTTGTATTTATATAGCGCTTCTAACCCCTGATGGGGTGCTGAAGTGCTTTTGTTTGGTGAGTAGCACGCTACTCTGGAAACCCATAAAGGGTTAGTGGTGAATTAGTATGGTGAAATATGAAAGTAATTTGAGTGGTGGATATTAGTCAGTTATTTGGAGTGAAAAGGGTTGGGGAGGGGTAAAAGGAAAGAAAGGTTTGTATTTATGTAGCGCTTGTAACCCTGATGTGTTCAAACGCTTTCTTGGCAAGTACCACGCTACTCTGGAACCCATAAAGGATTAGCGCTTCATGGGCTAGTGGTGGAATCTGCATAGAGCTTCATGAGCTAGAAAGAATCTTTCCTACCAACATAACAAAGGTCTCGCTGGGATATACTGACTGGCACTTTGGCACTGCCTACTACTTCCGGGCAGGGGTGCAGGCCAAGAAAGCAGTGAAGGCTGCTCTGCATAAAAACTCCACAGCATCAGGGCCGGACTGAGAACCAAAGCTGGCCCTGGCAAAGTGAACGGCCGGCCCCCTGGGGGTGCAACCGAGCTCTTTGCCAGGGTCGGTTTTGGCCGATTTTGTTACAGGGCCGATTTTGCAGCTGTGCTGAAAAAACGGCCCCCAGGGGCCCAAAACCGGTCCCCACCCTTGCGGCACACCGGGGTATTGCCTGGTGCCCGCACGGCCAGTCCGGACCTGCACAGCATAACTTATGGAAGAGGCTAGCTGCGGAGCAGAACATGTCCTTGTGAGCGCCACTCTGGAGAGCTCGAAGTTAAGGGCCCGGCTAACTGGGTCTAACAAGAGATGGCTTGCTTGCAGATGAAAACCCTGTCCCAGAAAGCCCAATTCATTTGGGGCCAAAATGACAAAGGGAAGGGAGACTAGACATGGCAGGACAGTAACAAAATGTATTAATCGTGGAGAGCAATGTGGAGGGAAACAAAAGGAGAAGTAAGACAGCAGAGTGCAGAAGTATGACAAAAACATGGCAAGATGAAAAGGAAACCAAGTGGAGAAGAAAAGAAAGGTAGAGGAGAGAGGATGAGTGCTAGAAAAGCAGACAGAGGGAGTGAGGGGGAAGAGAAAGGGAGAAGTGATGAAAGATGGAGAGAAGTCTGGAAAACTAAAGTGGAGAAAGATGGAGGCAGGAAAATGCCGGGGGTGTGGTGTAATGGCCAGAACTGCTGACTTTCAAACTTGAGAACCAGGTTTGAGTCTCAGCGTAAGCTCATAATTCCGTGATTTCGGACATATCACTAAATATCCCAGTGCCTAAAAAAATGAATGTGTACATGTAAAGCAATTCGATACCTTTGGGTGGAGTGTGTGCTATATAAAACTACAAGAAAGGTGAATGGCGAAGGAAATGATGGAGAGGAGAGGAAAGCAGACGAGGGTGTGAGACATTTCCTGGTCTATGACAACAAAAGGAAGGAAGGTCTAGGGCTTAGTTTTGAGGTTGTTGGCATTCCAGGAGATAGTGCCAAATGTAGATTGCAATCCACCAGTGGAATTTCTTTCATCAAAGGAATGGAATGGTGAAGGAAACGCCACCTGTGGATTCTGCTTTGGTTTAAACGCGGCCTCCAGGCACATGTGGACTTTCTGCTACTGTCCGCAGAGAAGCAATAACGGGTACACATAAGAATATAGCATTACGTATAGTACAAAGAAATTCAAGGGCAGAGGGACGTGGAAGAGGCTGGATGGAGTAAAGGGACATGTTTGCAAGACAGAGAAATGAAATAAAACTTCAAGGAGAGATACAAAATGACAGGGGGAATAAAGGCCTGTGAGAAAGGTACAAATAACTGTAGAAAGAACCCACGAGGAAGGCAGGAGTGGGGGACAGAGGGGGTATTTGTACACAAAGAGAAAGAAAGGAAAGGAGAGCTGGGAAATGTGAGAGACTGAGTGAAGCACATAGGTAGAATAAGAGACACCAAGGAGAGGAAAAGAAGAGTTTGAGGGACAAAGGAAGAACTAGAGAGAGGGGCAAATGGTGATAGGGAGGAGAGAGATGCACACAGCAAACAAGAAAGTGGTATACAGAGAGGAGAGGCATTTGGAGTGAATTCCTGCAGCTATTCCATATTCAGATGAAGTCTCTACCCACAATACAAAAGATATCAAATATGTAATTGTATGCAATCTGTGGGAAAGTGTCCCTTTTGGCGTGGTACCCCCCATGTTTTGCCTGACAATTGATGCACTTTGACTTGATGTGACCTGGGTCCCTGCCAATCAGGTTTCCAGGGTCTGTGTTCTTTCCCAAAGCTGTACCTTTGTACCTACAATTGGCACCTCTCTGGCCACATGGGATCCCTTACAAAAGGTACCATGGATACCAAGAGCACTGAGCAGGGAAGGCCTCCAAGGACTGCAGCATCTATTGTGCCACCCTTAGCGGCCTTGCACCGTAACACCCACACACTGCCATTGCAGGCTGCTTGTTTTGATGCAGAGAAAAGTGAAGAGTCAACATGGCACCCATCCCTGTATATGTATGTATAAAGGAGAACTAGCTATAAGGAAGGTGCTCCTAGTGTATGTTTGTACAGGGGAAACACATTTGTGTTTATAGAAGACCCTCACTCGCCAACCTGATTGGTGACATGCGTCCTCATTGTGTCCCACCCAAGGTACCGAGTGTACCTTGGGTGTTGCTTCAACGCCTGGATACACCAGAGCAGGTTTTGTGCAGTGAGTGTGCAGTGAAAGTGAATGAGTGAGAATTTAAAAAAACTGTCCGAAGGGTCTCCGGTAACAAAAGGGACTATTTTAATGTTTGGGCCCTTGGCAGTGGTTAAAAACGAGAGGCGAATATCAGTGGAGATCTTTAGTAACTCTGATATTCTTTCCGGTCAACATGTTTCAGCCAGGCTCTCTTTATTGGGCTGGCTTTATCAGGACCTCCAGTGAGTGAATATTAAAGTAGTGGTCTAAAACATAAGTGTATTGAAGACCATGTATGTGGTGCACATGATAAGGTGCGTTATGTGGTAGAGGATGGTTTCCTCTAGCGGCGCATGCTCAGAGAATTTCTGGTAAGTGCCCCATGAGTTCCGTGTGGGGGCCCGACCTATAGTCACACTTTCATCAAAGTCAGGGACCCGCATCCGTACCTACTTCGGCCACATCGGAACTCCGACTCCTGCTTGGTTCTAGAAGTAAAGCATAAGTATACCTTTATTTTATACTTACGCAATTGTTCTGGATTCTGTCTGAGTGTGTGTAATCATTCCTTGATTGAGTGAATATAAGAAACGCTTAACACACCCTCTGGATAAGCGTAACTGCTCGCCCCCACAACCACAAAGAGAGCGGTTAGTACTTATCTATTTTAACTATACCCCTGGGGACTCCCTGGACTCTGTGCACACTATACCTCACTTGGGTATAGTATAGACCCAGCCAGCTTCCTACACAATCCCCAAAGACCTGTCTTACAGAGAGACCCCTGGTTCCTTGAGGGTAAACGGGAGCCTCCTGACACGAAGGGTGCGCATGGCAGGGCCGGACTGGGAACCAAAACCGGCCCTGGCAAAGTGCTAGGCCGGCCCCCCCTCCTGCCCCTGGGGAGGGGGGGGGATGCCACCGAGCTCTTTACCAGGGCCGCTTTTCCGCCGAATTTGTTACAGTGCCGATTTTGCAGCTATGCTGCAAAAAAGGCCCTGTAACAAAAACGGCCCCCAGGGGCCCAAAAACGGCTCCCACCCTTGCGGCCGACCGGGGATTGCCCAGTGCCCGCAACGGCCAGTCCGGGCCTGGCGCATGGGTCTCAGACTCCTGGCCTGATATAATATAGGATAGTTGGGAATCTATGGGATGGGGAATCACAAACTAAGGGACCAATAGGTGACTAACATTCAGAAATATAGAAATGTATAGGCCTGAAGATCCGGTGAGGAAACCTGTGGGTGTACGCAGTGGAATAATGGTCTGTCTCATGGTCTAGTCTTGGCCAACACTCTGCAAGTTTAGAAAGCTTCACTTATCACAGATTTCTCCCAGAATTACTCCCGATACTAATCAACGTTTCATGAAAGGGAAATGTGGGCCACTTTTTCCTTCGGTGCCGGGCCTAATTGTGTTCCCAATCCGACCCTGAATGTGGTTTAGTTTAGCCGTGTCGGGTTCGGCTGAAGGGAGCTCTTTTGGCGACTGACCCCGTCCCATCCTGTTGTACCTCACTCTGTGGAAGTGGCCTGTCACTGATTTTACAGGCACACGCATCAATCTAGGCCTTTGCGATGCCTTAATTGCGATTATTAAGGAATCGCAATTAAGGAATTGCAAAAGCCTATGCATGTAGAAATCGCTATAAAATTTGCGATTCCCAAACATTTCCTTAATGGCGACTCGTAAATTGCGAGTCGCAATTAAGGCATGCCTTCCCATTCATTCCTATGGGCCTAGGAATGAATGGGAGATTGCATGCGCAATTTGCGAGTACCAATAGGTACTCGCAAATTGCGCATGCAATTTCAAGGGTGTCAAAAGGACACCCTGTTGCACCCCTGAAATGTATCTGTGCACACATGCCCCAAGGACATCTGTGTGTGTGTAACCTACAACTTTGAAAAATGCACTTTAGTACATTTTTCAAAGTTTTTGCAAATTACCATCAAGTACAAATTGATGGTAATTTGCGCCCCCTGTTAGCAAACTCACAATTTGCAAATCCATCATGCATTGCATTTAAGGAATCGCAATTTGCAATTCCTTAAATGCACGCGCAATATAAGAAATCTCAATAATTTGCAATTTCTTAATTTGCGAGAGGCTGACCGGTTGGTGTATCGCAGAAGCCCTTTTCATGGACGTAAAACGGCTGATTTTTGCGAATCGCACCGTTTGTGCTCGCAAAAATGGTTGATGCACGTGCCTGTAAGTGATGACCCTGTGGGCCTGTCCGTGCCGCCGCAGGTGGAAGTGTGGGTAGTGTCCTGGCTCTGTGGGGTGCCCCACAGCAGGGCACAGAGGCTCTGCCCATCCCTGGCCCAGGGCCCCTGGAGGGGGGTCGGCCATGCTGTCATCCGGATAATGGCCCCCTTGGAGGTGCGCTAATGGAGCGGCGCGCTCCAAGGAGCCCTCTGGGGTCAAGGGTCGTCCATTACCCCCTGACCCTTGCTGCTGGACAGATTTAATTCAATGAGCGCCCCTCCCCGTCCTACGGGGGCTTGTAAAACAATACACTGACCATACGAGGGGACAGCCGCTGCCTATGGATTTTGTCTGTATGCGCAGCCACTGTGGCCCCTTTACAAGTGCGGCCTGTGCCCCCTCCCTAGTCCCCGGGGGGCAGTAGAGATATGGGGGGGGGCACCTTTTGTCCAGGGGGGAGTGAACCTTCTGGACTGGCGGCCTGTGCCATGTTGGCTTCTGCCAGGCTGGTGCGGGGGGCTCAGGGCAGACCCCCGGAAGCGGGGTATGTATGGGGTATTAAAGGATCGGGGGTACGAATAAAACCCCTGGGCTCGGGCACGCCTGGCGCGTGCACGTGGCTGCCATAGGACCAGAGCCCGGCCAGGCTGCGCCAATGGGATCCTTTGCCTTCATGCCGCGCCCCTGAAGGCCGGTTGGGTTGGGAGGGGGGTGGGGGGGTCAGTGATTCTCCTCCCTGGCCACAGCAGCCATTCAGTGACGTCACTATCCCAATGGCCGGCCTGCCCTCGTGCGGACTCGCTGGACCGGGGACAGTGAGTCCATATGTCCGGTCTGGTCAGGGACATGGTGCTCCCTAAACTGTTTGCATGAGTCAGTGGTTGGTGCAGCACCCACGGGCTCCAGTGCCCCCTCCCCGGGGTAGGGGCAAGCATTGGTCATAGGGGGATGGGCTCTCTGCCCAGGGCCTCCTCCCCGGGTGAGGGGGATCGGGGGTCACATGGCCCTCCGCCCAGTAACCCTCGTGTGAGCGGCAGCCCTTGGTCACTGCGCCCTCTGCCCTGTCCCCTCGGCCCTGTCTCCTCGGCCCTGTCCCCTCGGCCCTGTCCCCTCTCTCCCCTCTGCCCTGTCCCCTCTGCCCTGTCCCCTCTGCCCTGTCCCCTCTACCCTGTCCCCTCTACCCTGTCCCTTCTGCCCTGTCGCCTCTGCCCTGTCCTCTCTCACCTCTGCTCTGTCCCCTCTGCCCTGTCCCCTCTGCCCTGTCCCCTCTGCCCTGTCCCCTCTGCCCTGTCCTCTCTCTCACCTCTGCACTGTCCCCTCTGCCCGTCCCCTCGGCCCTGTCCCCTCTGCCCTGTCCTCTCTCTCACCTCTGCACTGTCCCCTCTGCCCGTCCCCTCTGCACTGTCCCCTCTGCCCTGTCGCCTCTGCCCCCTCTGCTCTGTCCCCTCAAGCCCTGTCCCCTTTATCCCCTCTGCCCTGTCCCCTTTATCCCCTCTGCCCTGTCCTCTCTCTCCCCTCTGCTCTGCCCTGTCCCCTCTATCCCCTCCGCTCTGCCCTGTCCCCTCTGCTCTGTCCAACACACCCTCACTCCCCCCTCCAGCCTCTGGCTGTTGAGCCACATACCGCTGGCACGGTTGTGCCCCCGCCAGTGCCGAGGGGGTGGGGTGCACATAGTCCAGTGCCGGCGCCCCCCCGCCCGGTGAGCGATGCTGCTCTTTACCGACGCACAGCGCTCCGACGTCCCTGTGGAGAGCAGATAAGCGCTCTTTTATTGCGGTCCCCCGAGGATGAAACGCCTGCCCTTTCCCTTCAATGGCCCCGCCGCTGGGAGGGCAGGAGCCGCGCCAGGGCGGCACAATGGCGCCCCCCAGAGACGGCCCCTCCGGTCCAGACGTGATGCTGGCATCCCTGGCGGGAGGGAGCCTGGAAGAGCCCCTCGCTGGGGGGAGAGGAGGCGGTTGCTAAGCGACGGAGGGATGTTACAGACCTCGTCTGTTTCCATGGCGACGAGGGGGCAGCTTTTGCACAGTAACCTCCGAGACCTCCGCAGTTCATTGCTGTTCTTTTTAACCCCTAATAGAGTCTTCAGCGTCTCCAAGTCGAAGAGGAGGCGAAGGATAAACAGGCTCCAACCCCTCCCCCCGCACTTGAACCTCTGACCTCACCCCCCCTCCACGGCTATGTCTAGGCCGCCGGGGCCAGGTATCTAAATTAGTCCACGAGATCTGAGCCTTTTCCAAAAATACATACCCGGCCGGAGGTTGCGAAATATATGCTCAGCAGGTCACGGGTTGTAGCAGCATTTTATAATCCACAAAATGGAGAAACGACTAAAAAAGCTGCATCCGAGCTGGTATGCAGCACAGCTAAAAGTTGTCTATGCATCTTAATGCTAGGCCTGGGCGGTAAATTCCGTTCCGCTCGCGGAATTTGGGTAATTTTGGGTTCCGCCGAGAACGTGAAATTGCCAAAAATTCTGCGAATTTGCAGAATTTTTTGCTTGTCCGCGCTTTCAAAATGCATGTTCGCAAGATATTTCGCCCCCGAGCACGCAAACAGCGTTCGCAAAACACGAAAAAAGCCTTGCGAACGGGCGGGACAAGCAATTCCACGTGTTCGCGGAACTCTGCGTGCTTGCGGAGATTTTTTACCGTTTTGCAAAGCTTTGCGTAGCGCGACTACGCAAATTCCGCCCACCACTACTTAATGCACGTTCATGTTGCGGACGTGTGCAGGTATGTGCACAAAGATAGGTTAATTAGACAGAAGTTAATTAAGACAGACACGGGTGTTCACACAGCAGCAAGACTCGAGGGGGCTGCTTTTGACCGACAGGCCCGCCCCCCCTGGTTATAGAGGAACAACATTCTGGCGACGACGCCTCCTATAACGGCAGTCCCCGTGGAGTGTCGACACAGGGCCCTAAAATGGAGGGGAGGCAAGAAGAGGTTGACACCACTGTGGCACGGGTCCTAGCTGGGTGAACTATCCTAGATGCAGGGATTTAAGACTTAGGACTGGTTGGAGATCTTGACGATGGACGAGGTTTGGGCTCATAGCTGCAGTTTATCCTTGCCCAATTGACGGGAGAATTTGGGCTCCCAGGTTCCAGTTCCTCGTCTATCTGCAACTACGACATGCATTGGAAACTTATAAAAGCCGCTTGGTCTCAGTTGCGGAATTTCACCTGTTGGAGCCCAAGCCCACTGTGGGGACTACTGGGGAAAAGGATCTTTGCCGTCTGTACCGAACACCCGGTAGTAAATGTCCCCGACCCAATGGTGTCACTAAAGGAAAATGGGAAGCGGACTTGGGGAGTTGGGCAATGAAGTCTGGGTAGAAGCTAAGCTGGCCGCTAGAAAGTTGGTGACCCCTGCCCACTATGACTCCTCCAAAGCAAGTATTTCTATAGGGTTTACTTCACCCTGCGCACATTGTGTGAGATGGAGAAGGGTGAGGACCCATACTGCCTTTGATGTAAATTGGACATAGGCAACTTGTTGCACATGATTTGGGATTGCCCGTTTGTCCACATATATAAGGCCATCATTCTGGATACACTAGAATCAATAGTGGGGTGTGCCATTTCAAACAGACTGTCTCCAAGATGACTGGTCTCAGAGTGTCGTCCAAATTGGAATGTTCACCATGGTCAGAAACAGTTGGTAGGTACTGGATGCACGATTGTAAAAAGAAGCAAAGCTTGAAAAGGAGGCCTGAAAACAGGCCAGTACACGATCCGGATCCGCGTTGCATGCGGAAAAGAGAAAAACTGACGTCAGCTTGCCGGGGTGGGGCTTATGTGACCTTGATGTCATGCCAGCGGATGACGTCAGGGCGGAGTCACACGGTACCGCCCCCTCCTCCCCCCCGGCACGCAGAGATGCTGTGGCAAAGAACATTTTTCCGGATCCAGTCTCACACCTGGGGATAATTCTACGTTAAAAAATCTGTGGCTAGTAGTCTCTATCAAATACATTGTTACCGAAGGTAAGTAACTTGTACATCTAGCCCGCCACTGGTGCTCTAGAGGGGCTCACTACTTTTTCAAACGGCTTTGGGCGATGGACTACTGCTCGATCGTGAATGAGATGGTGTGCAAGGGGCTGCCCACAGAAGCACACTGAGATTTGGGGACCCTGGCGAGGGGATACCTTTCACATTAGTAGACGAGGCACACCTGGTAAATACTAAACCTGAGGGGCGTATGGTGCGACACCCGGAGATCATTCTGCCTGTATCAGTTGTACTTCAACCAGACTGAAGGTTGTGATCCGTTTTTGTTATCGTCTGGATGCGTGTACACGCGATCACTGTTGTTGTGGCTTTATTTGGTTTTCGTTTGGATTATGTATAGTTGAAAAGCCCATAAGCAGAGTTTTAAAATGAAAAAGACTGACCACAAAGGACAACTGGAGTCATGAAATCCTTCAGCAGACCTTTAGCTGTATCTTTTTAGTCACTCAGGGCTTGAGCGAAGACCGCTTGTTGTCGTAACGAATCCCTGAGCCCACTGGGGCAGGTCTAAGCAACCCTGCATCAAGATGGCCGTCTCACCTGCTCGGAAAGTTCTCTATTCTCGCAGGAACAGGTCGTTTACGCATCAGCCTTGCTCCAGTGACTCTGGTTGCAGTATTAGTATGGCCGTCATTTCAAGGCATTGCATGTTGGTTGCCTAGACCTAGCTGCTGGAGCACAGACGGGCAACGGGGTGAAGATGACGGACTCCGGTGAAGAAGAAACGGATCATGTGGCAAGCAGGCTCCATTCCTCGAGGTGGAACCTGAGGAGGTCTGTGTATGCACAAGGGCTTAACACAGACCTCTGAGGCTCAGGGGAGCCCATACCATTTTAGGGCCCCTCAATGAATTTATGTGAGATATGGGAACGTCATAGGCCACAGCACATTCTGCCCGGGAGTCCGCATTTTTCAATCAATCAATCAAAGCATTTGTAAAGCGCACTACCTACCCGTGAGGGTCTCAAGGCGTTGGGGTGGGGAGGGGGGCTACTACTGCTCGAAGAGCCAGGTCTTGAGGAGTCTTCTGAAGGTCAGCAGGCCTTGGGTCTGCCGTAGGGAGATGGGGAGGGTGTTCCAGGTCTTGGCGGCGAGATGGGAGAACGATCTGCCGCCGGAGGTTGCTCTTCGGATGCGGGGGACGGTGGCGAGGGGGAGGTCGGCGGGGCAAAGCTGGCGGGTGGGGGTGTGGAAGCTGAGTCATCTGAGGTACGCTGGTCCGGTGTTGTGGAGTGCCTTGTGTGAGTGGATGAGGAGCTTGAAGGTTATCCTCTTGTTGACAGGGAGCCAGTGCAGGTCTCTCAGGTGGGGTGTGATGTTGCTGCGGCGAGGGATGCCGAGGATCAGGCTTGCAGACGCGTTCTGAATGCGTTGAAGTCGTTTCAGGAGTTTGGCCGAGGCTCCTACGTAGAGGGCGTTTCCATAGTCCAACCTGCTGCTGACGAGGGCGTGGGTGACCTGTTTACAATGGCTTTACAAAAGGGGATGATGGACGGAGCGTTTGAGCAAATCAAACACTCACCCCCAGTCAACTGATCTGGGTTTAATCCATCACCGTTCTTTAGCCCACTCAGCCACCCCATTTCAGACATGGCTATATGCTAATCAGTCTTGACCCTGTGCCTCATGGGAACAGTCCAGCTCGAACTGCCAAGCCATGTCTTCCCTGGACCGGAAACAAGCATCCTGGGACCGGTTTCTGGCATTGCAGCCGTCTTCAGCCCGGCTATCTTGAATCCAGTGGCAAAGTGAGCAAGGGACTCACGTCTGAGCATACCCTGCCAACTTAGGGGGAACAAAGCGATACAAAAGGGGATGATGGACGGAGCGTGTGAGCAAATCAAAGCACTCACCCCCAGTCAACTGATCTGGGTTTAATCCATCACCGTTCTTTAGCCCACTCAGCCACCCCAGTTCAGACATGGCCATATGCAAATCAGTCTGACCCTGTGCCTCATGTTTACAATGGCTACCACCCATGTCCACAGATCTCTTGCAGGTTTGTTCGCTGAAAACCCCTTGATGCTCTCCACATCGCCTAGAGTATCGCCTTCTCTCCCCAAGCATTCCAGCAAGCCTTCTGCGAGTAATGCGCATGGGGTGATCCTCCCTGATCCCATGGGATGAGAATCGGCAGTGCTTCTAAAGGAGGCCTAATGAGCTTTGCTTTCATCTTCAGGCCTGAGCCTGGTCTTATCCCGCCAGCCCCTTCTAGAGGGTGGCAGGACTGCACACTTTCAGAACTCCGGGATTAGGGTCCCTCCAGACTCCCAGTGGTGAAAAAAGAGGCAAGCCTTGTCCTGCTTCCACCTGCATAACTTGAGATGTGCATTTGGGGTCCTGACCGCCAGAACAATAACTCCACACATACGGAAGGCTGGCATGGCCCGCAGAGAGCTTGCACTGAACACGGCCTTTTAAGTGACGCTCGAATGATGTAAAGCGATACCAAAGGGGATGATGGACGGAGCGTTTGAGCAAATCAAACACTCACCCCCAGTCAACTGATCTGGGTTTAATCCATCATCATTCTTTAGCTCACTCCACCACCCCAGTTTAGACACATTTTTGCATTTGTCACCCCAAATGATGTAATACACCACAAACAAGCCAAATTGTTTCTTGGCTCTTGAATTACAGATGGTATTATCCAATTCAGTAGCATCCCAGCCACATCATTCCTGTCCTGTGACCTTCACTCAGCCCTCTCATCCAGCTAGGATTCGCTTCAAACTCTGCATCTCACTAACAAGGCTCTAAATACCCACAGTCCATCCTTTCTTAGTCAAACTCAGGACAATCTCAGGCACATCCAGTGGCTTAAGACGCAAGGACTCTGCTCCTTGAGACCCTCAAATTCAAGACCCCTCTAGCCAGAAAGCTCCCCACAAGCAGCGACTACAACTGGAACTCCTTCCTTTTAATCTTAAAGATTACACCTTTCCTCGCCTTTTCACCGCACTTCTTTTCTCAATCTTTGTTTCGGAATCACCCACAAGCACACTTCTTACTGCCATAAGCGTATCTCTGCTCATTGTTTTTGTGTTTATAAATGGAGCTATCATTCACTATCTCCTTTCATTGATCAAACCTATGACTCCCTTTCTCCTCTTCACCCCCATTTCAGTGTATCCCTTCCCTTGTTTATTGTGCTCCTCGTAAAAAGTCCTCGTCCACCTTATGTTCAGGCTGCACTCTATCAACTTCTCAGTAAAGTAAATGCTTCCAAGGAATAGGTCTTACTCAACTTAATGTCACTCGTTTAAGCACCTTGGGCACTTGGGTCACAAACCAAGGTTGGTTTGTGACCCAAGTGCCAGACTCCGACCCTAGCCGCACGCGCTTTGCTCGTGCAGGTATCTCCCTGGAGGCGGTGGGTTCCAGAGGTGTTACCGCGGTTAAGTTTGACCTGAGCTTTTATTCCTTCCAGAACCATCTCTGTCAATGGGCTCCTCCCAGTGTGAAGCTGTACTGGAAGGGGTTAATTCCTGTGATGCGACTCCATGTCCAGGTGAAGCTGGAGGAGGAGGAGCATGGGCCGCTCTACTTACTCATACCTGCTGCTGGCGACGGTCTTTACCGATTCCAACGCTTAGTCTCCGAATGATCCATCCACGAGCCCGTAGAGCCCGGCTTTGCACCGGGTGCATTTTCACTTCATAATGGACATTGCTCATGTTTACATTGGCATCTTGGGCTTTGCTGGGCACTGGCTGGTTTTACTTGTCTCCTTTGGCTTTGCTGGTCACTGGCTCGTTTTACTTGCCTCATTTAGCTTTGTTGGGTTTTAATTGTCTCCTTTGACTTGTTGGGCACTAGCTGGTTTTACTAGTGTCTCCTTTGATTTTGCGGGTACTGGCTGGTGTTACTTGTCCTGCTGGGCACTGGCTGGATTTACTTGGGTTTTTGGCTTTGGTGGGCACTGGCTGGTTTTACTTGGGTTTTTGGCTGTGGTGGGCACTGGCTGGTTTTACTTGGGTTTTTGGCTGTGGTGGGCACTGGCTGGTTTTACTTGGGTTTTTGGCTGTGGTGGGCACTGGCTGGTTTTACTTGGGTTTTTGGCTTTGGTGGGCACTGGCTTGTTTTACTTGGGTTTTTAGCTATGGTGGGCACTGGCTGCTTTTATTTGTGTCTCCTTTGACTTGCTGGGCACTAGCTGGTTTTACTGGTGTCTCCTTTGATTTTGCGGGTACTGGCTGGTGTTACTTGTCCTGCTGGGCACTGGCTGGTTTTACTTGGGTTTTTGGCTGTGGTGGGCACTGGCTGGTTTTACTTGGGTTTTTGGCTGTGGTGGGCACTGGCTGGTTTTACTTGGGTTTTTGGCTGTGGTGGGCACTGGCTGGTTTTACCTGGGTTTTTGGCTGTGGTGGGCACTGGCTGGTTTTACTTGGGTTTTTTGCTGTGGTGGGCACTGGCTGGTTTTACTTGGGTTTTTGGCTTTGGTGGGCACTGGCTGGTTTTACTTGGGTTTTTAGCTTTGGTGGGCACTGGCTGCTTTTATTTGTGCCTCCTTTGACTTGCTGGGCACTAGCTGGTTTTACTGGTGTCTCCTTTGATTTTGCGGGTACTGGCTGGTGTTACTTGTCCTGCTGGGCACTGGCTGGATTTACTTGGGTTTTTTGCTGTGGTGGGCACTGGCTGGTTTTACTTGGGTTTTTGGCTGTGGTGGGCACTGGCTGGTTTTACTTGGGTTTTTGGCTTTGGTGGGCACTGGCTGGTTTTACTTGGGTTTTTAGCTTTGGTGGGCACTGGCTGCTTTTATTTGTGCCTTCTTTGACTTTGCTGTGCACTGGTTGGGTTTACGTGTGGCTGCTTTGGCTTTGATGGGCACTGGCTGTTTTTTCCGTTGATTTTTCTGGACACTGGCTGGCTTTACTTGTGTTTTTCGGCTTTGCTGGGCACTGGCTGGTTTTACTTGTCTCCTCTGGCTTTCCTGGACACTGGTTGGTTTTGCTTGTGTCTCCTTTGGCTTTCCTGGACACTGGCTGGTTTTGCTTGTGTCTCCTTTGATTTTTCTGGACACTGGCTGGTTTTACTTGTGTCACGTTTGGCTTTGCTGGTCACTAGCTGTATTTACTCGTGTCCATTGGCTTTACTTGACACTGGATTATTACACAATTGTCTCCACTTGCTTTGTTGAACACTGGCTCATTTTATTTGGGTCTCCTTTGTTTCTGTTGGGACACTGGCTGATTTTGCTCGTCTCATTGATCTTTGCTGGACACTGGCTGATTTTGCTCGTCTCATTGATCTTTGCTGGACACTGGCTGATTTGAATTGCCTTCGTTGGCTTTGCTGGACCGTGTTTGATTTTACTCGTGTCTACTTTGGCCGTGAATATTTTACATTGGTCTCCCATGACTTTACTGTCCGCTGAATTAATATTTGTGTGTTATTTAGGTTTTCTGGGCATTGACTGATTATGCCTTTGTTTCCTTCTGCTGTGATTTCTTTACCTTGCCATTCCATGACACGGCTAGCTTGGCAGTTGTTGTGGATTTTTCCTTGGGTCATGGTTTTATCTAAGGTGCTTAAGCTCTGTTCTCCAGGACCCAAAGATGAGAAGATGTCCTATGTGTTGGCAAGGAATAACTTGGGGCTCCCCTTCCACTTGTGTCTCCTGGCAGCAGGCGTTCTTGGGCAGAGCCTTGGCTGCATTTCTCTTCCTTGGGCAAGAACTGTGCTCTACATGTGTCGTGGTTATGAAGTGTGTTGTCGGTGTCACTCCTGGCTGTGTCGAAGTGTACGGTACATCCTCATTAGGTATAGATGTTCCCGATCGAAAGCTGCAGATGATGCATTGATTACTCGTCTGTTGTCCAATCTCTTCTTTGGGGTTGGCCATCACTCCATCGCCCCATAATGTCCTTACTGTCCCGTGGCCAGTACAGCTTCGGGCAGGTCAAGCACGAGTGTGGAATTGAGGTAAGTGGTGGTTTTGCAGCATGAATCCTTTTTTGCATTCACATGCTGTGCATTATTCCACCATCAAGTGGTTGGGTCTGGAATTGTCTGTTTCCTTTTTTTCGTGGGCGTCGTCAACCACCATTTTGTGCTAGGTCCATCCCTTGTGTGACGTCAGCCGGCGCCCCGGAAGCGACAGACTCCTGACCGAAGACGAATAACATCAACATTCCCAATCAAGTCGAGATGAAAAGGCTCCCAAGCTCTCAAGGCCATTGGATAAGCAGGAGTCTGACCCACTTCCGGTACAAAATGGAGGTCTGACTTTATTGGAAAGACATGTTGTGGTTGCTGAGAATGACTCCGCGCCAACAGCAACATCCATCCTGCTCAGCATACACTCCAGCTGCAAAACCACCCATTCGACGACGACGTGTGACTTCCCGGCCTAAGCCGAGCAGCAAAGACTGGAACAATTACTGGTCCAGGGTCACATGCTGAGCATTATTCTGCAATCTAGTGGATGATCTGGCAGTGGGTCTGTGTCTCCAAAGTGTTCCGGTTCAGCTTGACGGCGCACCTGGGACGCATTGAAAATATGCATAACGCGGCCTTTGGATCCATAATTCTTGTTCACTTCTTGCTGTTCTGCTTTGTGCATCAGTCCACCTTCTAGGAAGTGCTTCCTTTGGAAAGCCAGAAGGACTGTTTTACATCTGAAAGTACATTCAATCATTAAGCTGTTAGTCACATGCTGCTCTTTATCTCCTGTGTGCATTCAGTATCTAAAGCGATATTGTTTGCTCATTCGATTGTCCGGCTTGGCAAGCCATTCAGTCTGGTTTTATTGTGCTATTCGGCTTTCATGCAGATAACCCGCAAACCGCATCTGCACATGCCTACTTGTGGCCGAGTCAGCAAACACAAGCCGGTCCTGTTGGATTTGCCAATGCTTGCTACTTTGGGCGTCAACATGCTGTGTTAGTGTTCATATAGGGTTTGGAAGGTGCACTCCAAAAAAAATATAATTAACGCCAACAAAGTTCGTGATGTAAAGTAATTCTTCTTTTTTTCTCTTTAATAAGTTCGTTTTCATAAGATACAAAGGCACAGCCAACGCGTTTCGTTCCCTTTCGTGCCGTGGGAACTTCGTCAGGACTCAAGCGGATAGCATCCGTATATGATGATCCGAAATACAAAAAACCAATGGCGGTCACCGTTAATGTGGGGAATATCACCTCTGTTTCAAAATTGAGAATATATTTCCTGAGTTTGGCCGTTCGCTATAAGTTGCGGCATATATAGTACCCCGCCAGGCACATCCGATAGATAAGAGTTCCTTAGTACTTCGCGCAGTGTCAGTTAAGTGTCGATATTGACGGGATTGAGTGTCGGACTCGAAACACGTCAGTTCGCGTGTTCCAGTGATGCCTGGACCTTAGTCGGCGATTTTCAACACCGCCCGTGATAAGGCAGTCAGCTGTATCTTAGAGACTCGTTCCATCCACTGTGTTAGTGTGCATATGCAGGTGAAAGAGGTGAGGCGGAGTGTCTCAAAACTGACTATTAATAACCGTTTCTTGTCTTTTCTTGCAGTACGTTTATGAAGGGGATGAATCCGGCGATATCTCGGTGGACTTCTCCATCGTGTGGGACGGAGACTTCTACATCGACAAACCAGCCAATTTCAGAGGTACGTTGGTCTCACCTTGCCATCAGACCCCCGATTCTACGCAGACTTGCATAGATGTGAGTGGAACAAAGATCCTGACCGGTGTGGGGTGCCACCGTGGAAATCTATTAAGTATAATGGGGTGACCCTGTAACCCTCAGAACCTGGGCGGGTAGTTAAACAGTAATGTTATGTTATGTTATATGTTTGCTTATAACGCGCACTAATAGTCAAGACTGTCCTGGCGTGGGAGAAGAGTCAAATATCAGCTAAAAGAAAGCAAGTGGTCTACATATTTTGCCTAAATAGGAAAGTTTTTAGATGTTTTTTAAAATATGTGAGGCTTGTCGTATGTCTAAGATGGTCGGGGAGGTTATTCCATAGCTGGGCGGCTCTAACCACTAGGGATTTACCCCCGAGACGAGCTCTCTTGAATCTTGAATCTGGTCCTGTCGTGGAAATCTAAGCCACATGCACACTTTCCAAAGCTTCAGACATCAGTGTTCTGAATTTAATGGCAAGACGCTTCAAGGGTAGCCAAAAAGCCCCAATGAGTAAGAAAGATAAATGCCGCAGACACCTGGCAAGATGGGCAACAGGTACACCTTACTGAAAGATGAATCTCTGTACCTCACCTTAAAAGGGGACTTGTTGTCACTACTGCAAAAGTACCACCAACAATGGCAGACTTGGGTATCGTGAAGCCCAGGCATCCGGGGCGCGGGGTGTTTATGCCACATCCTGCAAGAGGTAGCAGGCTTCGACGGCTCTGCGTGTTTCTAGCCATGCCCAGTCTGTGGTCCAGCGTGCTACTCGCCAACAAAGCGTTTCAACACCTCATCAGGGTTACAAGCGCTATATAAATGCAAACCTTTTTTTTCCTTCTATCCCTCCACTATCCTCCTCACTCCAAATAACTGGCTAATATCCACCACTCAATTTACTTTCATATTTCTCCATACTAATTCACCACTTATCCTTTATGGGTTTCCGGAGTAGCGTGCTACTTGCCAAAAAAAGGGCTTCAACACCCCATCAGGGGTTAGAAGCGCTATATAAATACAAACCTTTTTTTCCTCCTCTATCCTTCTGCTATCTTTCCGAATCCAAATAACTGACTAACCTATCCACCACTTAAAATGTACTTGCATGTTTCACTATACTAATCACCACTTAAAATGTACTTGCATGTTTCACTATACTAATTCAGCACTAATCCTCTATGGGTCCCGGAGTAGCGTGCTACTCGCCGAAAAAGTGCTTCGACGCCTCGTCAGGGCTAGTAAGCGCTATACAAGTGCAATTACAATACAATCTCCTTTAACCTCTCTACTAAAGACACCGCCTGGTGAATGCAGTAGGTTCCCCCTTTTTTCCTTGACCCCTTCTCCCTCTCTGCTGCCCTCTTTATAGCCTCACCAGCACCCCTCCCAGTAGATTTGGCCCTCCTCTCACCACTCTGCCACAGAAGGCGTCTCTTCTGTACTTGAGACCTTCCTGCTGTCTGTAGGAGGCAGATGCCTCTAAAGATCTGCCCAAGCTGCAGTTCTCTCCTCTCCTGACTCCTGTATTGTCCTCAGAAGACCCATCCCCCGACCTCACACCTGCAACCTCTTTACTAGTTCCCTAGACTGTCCTTGCCCCCAGTAGACTGCCCTCTACTGTTTACAGACCTACTTATCTGTCACCTCCAGGGCTGTACTCTACACCTTACTGCGACCAGTGACTTTTCTATAGAGAGATCCCTGTAGAGTCGAAACCTACATCAGGGCCCCCGACCACCTACTGGGAACTGTCCGTCGTAAAATGTAAATATAAAAAATGTAAATCTGTATTTTTAAAGCGCAAACTACTCACCCTTACGGGTCTCAAGGCGCTGGGGGCCATCGTGGAAATTAAGTGAGCTATTGCCCAGAGTCACATGGTGCTGAGCTGAGCTGCCGCCGGGGATCGAACCGTGAACCCTGTGCTCCGAAGTCAGCTGCCCTGGCCACTGCACCACACCTCTCCACTCGTAGACACCGGGGGAGGGTTTTCTTCTACCCCAAGGCCCTATGGCATCGGGGTCTGACCCGCCCACAGGATAACTAAAAGCATGTAGCTTCAGCCTGTGTTAACAATTGGGTCACTTCTACTCGGCCTCGAAGCACTCTGCTGCCTGGCCGTGGGCACTGGGCTGGGAGATATCCGAATCAATATGCTTTTATCTCCGAGCATTAGACCATGTGGCCGTCTCTTCGGCTTGTCGTGGATTGGTGGGTCCCTTGTTGGAGGCAGACCTGGGAGATGCGTCTGTCGCAAGGGCTAAAGTTTAAGTGGACTAGACCCACAAGCCAGTCTGCCCTACAGCCCACCATGTTATGTTATAGGTATTTCTAAAGTGCGACGATTACCCAAGGGTGTCCTGGCGCTAGCTACTTCTCCTCTGAGCATTGAAATAGTAGCCAAAATTACAGGTTAAAGAGCCAGGTCTTTAATCCCTTTCTAAGGAGGTCAGTGGCATTTCTCCGATGGAAGGAAATGCATGCTGGCCAAGGGCAGACCTATTCGCTTTGACAATGCTTCTTCAGACTATTTTCTTCCTGCTTGAAACTCTCTTGGCCACCAGCCTTAAACCCTTGCAGGAGGTCCTGCATTTACTCGAGGGGGGTGTCTGGTCGGTGTTTGGGGGTCTCATTGGGCCGGCAGCTCTATCGATGCGAGAGACTTTGACTAGATTCCGAGACTTTTCAACGTAAACCTCTGTTATCGAAGATGGGCACTACTCTAATGCTGGTCAGCATTACGTATAGTGCAAATAGAGCCGCTAATGAGATAGTGTTCCTGAGCAGTGGTGAAGTAAACTATGAGCATCGAATCTGCTGTGGACTCTTCAGAACTTTAAGGAAATCCTCAGCACTCGTCTGTAGTGTATCTAAACATTTATCTGCACATTGCATGCATAAATATTAACGCAGTATTTTGAGTTTCTTGTTTTTCTTTCTTTATTCTTATGTTTCTCTTCAACTGACACGTGTTTCGTCGCATACACTGGGAAACCATCCCGCGAGTTTCTCAAGGTTCTACAATCTTTGTTATATTCTTTTCTTATGTGGTGATAATTCCTATCGAATCGAGAGTCACTGCTTCTGGACTACTTTGGTGACGGAGCTGTATGTACAAGCTAGTGGTTTGGTCAGACGAAGACCTTTCCTGAATGAAGAACCGATTTTAAAGCAGAAGACAGATATGTTACCATTTGTGGGTTGGAATTATCACCAAGAAAAGAATATGCCAAAGATTGTAGAGCCTTGAGGAAGTCATGGGATGATTTCCCAGTGTATGCGACGAAACTCGTGTCGGCTGAAGAGAAACTATAAGAATAAAGAAAGAAAAACAAGAAACTCAAAATACTTTGTTAATATTTATGCATGCAATGTGCAGATAAATGTTTAGATACGCCACAGACGTGTGCTGAGGATTTCCTTCGTGTATTCAGTGGCCTTGGCCGCAATTTTGGGGGAGGTTGGTGGTGCTCCTCACCTTACAGCACCGTTCAGAATTTAGGATCTATTGAAACTAATATATGTGCGATTTTTCCTTGAGTGGCGCCGTTTCACCTAGCTCAACACCACTGTCCGTTCAACGGTCTTCCAGAACTTTGCTTTGTAAACTTCATTGCATCCCGACAGCTCATGAATTACTTGTGATCGTGAAATTGGCAAACCATTCTGCACAGCATCGGTATTTGTACAAAAGGTCTAATGACAAGTATCCTGGGATCAATGCAACCCTCTTAGAGACTCATTCTTTCTGAATTATAGAGTGGTCGGATGATATTCAATAATTCACTAAGTAGTATAGATGGTGAGGTTCAGCTTGGGCAGTTCCATCATTCATATCCGTCAGGGGGGGTGTTTGACCACGAGCAGCCGGAACCGATCGAGGCGGCTGCGATAACCCTATACGGCTCAGACATATAGACTAGACCTTGCATAACGGCTAGGAGCACTGCGCAAAGGGGCCTCAACTGAGCACCTTTTTTAAGTTGACAACTTGTGCTCTGACTCTTGTCAACAGATCCTGCCAAATGCAGCATAAACTGTCCGCGCGGGCGGTTATACGGAGAAGTTTGAGTAAGTCCCTCTCGTCCACCAACCACAGCTACTCTTTCCGGACTCGAACCCGAGGAATCAGCATTCGTCATCCCAATAACCAGCTGCCTTACATACTACTGGAGTAGTAATGGTGCATGCAAAACACTGGGCAGCAAGCCTTGGTTTAACTGCATGAATGGGTTCTATGTTTACGTGCCGTACATTGCCTGGCCATCACAAGGTTGAGTAAAAAACTGCTACTTATATGAATTTATCTGACAAACAACTAAATCCTTGCGCAGCAAGTGGGGCTCATTTCGAGACGACAGTTCTGATCCCTTTTTCTACTGTAAATGTCCTTATTTGTATTTTGATCTTTAGAGATGTTCTGCACCGATATGTAGTATTCAAATGAGAGTTCCCCCACAATCTCTCTCAGCCATTGAGTTGAGAAAGTGAACAAAACCTAAGCTCTAGGAGAGATGTCTTCAGTGAGGGCAACGCATGCTTTCCTTTGCCTGGCTCCAGTCACAGACCCCGCTTCCTAGTCCAAGTTTACATTTCAGGTGGTTGTGCGCCCTACCAGGAAACCAATATCTTTCAACCAGATGAAGCGCCTGGGGAAACACAGAAGTACAGAGCCTCTCAGTTGAAGATAAAATCCAAAAATGTACATATCTTTTATTGTTATGCATTCTCCAGATGCTCAGAAATTGAGTCTGAATATTCATGTGATGTAAGGGTGCATGAGGCAAGCTCTTGCTGCTCGCCTCTTCACACCTTGCAGATATCGGCTTTCACAGAAAGTTATGAAGTTTGTCTGGCAGATGGCCCTGACGTCAACTTAAGATGCTGAGATGGTTGTAGCAGGCCGCAACATTACCGAGTTTGTATGTAAATCACGCCTCTGAGCTTCAGGCCCCAGCTAGCAGTGTGCTCCTTGGCACAGTTGTTTGTGTCCCCACATCTGGCGCAAAAGTGAGTAAAACAGTTATGGTTGAGTTTAGGCATGTTATTGGGTCTGGAGGCTTTCTTAGACTTATCTACAAGTAAAAAAAAAATGTAAATGTAAATGTAGTACTTGTATAGCGCACGTATCACCCCCGAAGGGGTCTCAAGGCGCTTGTACGCATACCGCTGTGGAACCCTTCCTGGTTTTTCCCTGTGAAGTGCCCACTCCTGGGCACCCCCAAGGTGAAGTCAGGCATCCCAGCGCTGTTGGGGCCGTTGTGGAGATTAAGCAAGCTATTGCCCAGAGTTGCAGAGTGGGACCCATGATTAGAATAGGCACCGAGGCGAGAATGATCAGGTCCGAGCAAATTGAGCCCAAGACCCGCCGAGGCGGAAATTGAACCCTGGTCCCGGGCCAGACCTCTGCATCAGGGTCTGCCGCTCTAACCATTGAGCCACACCTCCCCACTTGAGCCACACTTCGCCACAGCCACACTTCTCATCCAGACTTCACGGGCTTCACACGTAGGATTGAGGTAGCCCTCGAACAAGGGCTGTCGCATTCAACCTCCAGTAGTTTAGGTAGGCTTACCTTCCTTAGACGTTGCTGATCTGCATTTCCTTGTTGGGGGCGGACTTTCCAACGCAACAGAGGTCCTAGCTTTAAAAGTTTGTATGTACAGCACCCATACTGCGAAGCACTCCGCCTTCCGATCTTGCGAATGGCGGTTCATCTTCCTCCACCAGCTTCCTCCTAGCTGGATTCTGCTCCTCTGTTGTGCTTCACAAATGACCACTTGATTGCTTCCCTCTGTCACCACACTTGTCTCCCAGATCTCCTGCTTTAGTCGTCTCTACTCCAGTTAGAGGGGACGGTGGATGAAAGACGATGGAGTTGAATGCTCTATGGCCACCGTCTTTCTTCCCTTCACCACCAAACTGAGGACAGGTACCATTGTCGGCCAAAACCAGAATACTCACCACCTTAGCCTGCAGCTGACCTTTAATATATGCTGGGTCTGAAGGGGAAGCTTTATATTTTTTCTCTATACGAGGGTTAATGACCCGGGTACTGACTGGGTCTGTGAAGACTTCAGGAGCATGCTTAATCACTCCTTTAAGCATTGGTAAAATGGATGAGGACCTTTGTGCATTATCAAAGGTATCCATTAGCCTGCAGCTGACCATTGCAAGCCTCCATCGCGCCACACCTTACTGCTCCATTTCACGGTCGCCATCTCCTGCAATTTGTATGCATAGTAGCCTCCTGTTTTGTACCACATACTTACTTACTTCATACCAAACAGCGTTTTACCAAGAGCAACAGTGACTATCCGCAGGATCAACAAAACCGTGTTCCTAACAAAGCGTGTGTATGTTTACTTCATGGGAGGCTTCCATCACCAGTGCATGTTGAATCCAGTTTAAAAGCTCTGCTTGGATCCTTCAAAACATTGTTGGCTCAGTTTTAAAGCTCTCCTCCTCCACCACATTTTAATCCAAGTGTTAAAGCTCTGCTCAGTCAACACATTTTAAATCCAGTTGAAAAGCTCTGCTTGGCTCCTTCAAACAATTTTAAGCCCAGTTTTAAGCTCTGCTCGTGTCCTTCAACGCATTTTAAACCCAGTGTTAAAGCTATGCTCGGCTCCTCACAGACACTTAAAAAAACACATATAATCACTGTTGGCACTGTACACCAGGCCCTATCTGTGAAGATCGTGCAAGAGGGTACTCTGTGTTCTTATTGCCGGCTTGCAGAGACATCTGAAAAAGGATAGTGTGGTGCCTAGTGTCACATGTGGCTTGATTTAGCATTTTATTGCCAAAAAAAGCCCTCAATTTCTTTACTATTTGTATAAATCTTGGAACTTTACCGAAGCTGACGTTACCATATGTCGATCTTTTTTTTGCTAATTTTTGGTGATCAACATTTTACTTTGGAAGTTTGAGACCGTTAACAGGCATTCGAGGGAATAGACTATCTTAGTTTGCCTCCTCGTACAAAACCAAACATATCAAGCCATAAGGGTCTGATCATCTTTAGATCTACCCACGTCACATGTGGAGAAAGACAGTTGCCCCTGGGCAGTGGTAATAAAGGCCTCTTGTATCTTGTTGCAGCAATGTAACTTGAACAGGAGGGCAGCCTTATGACCCCTGAATTCCACTTCTTTGTCCTTGATACAAGAGGGAGCAGGTCTTGTCCTTCAGGGCTCCTCTCAGTTCACAGACAGCTGGTTCAGTTCTCTTCTTTTCTTCCTCAGGTTCCAGCAGTGTTCTGAAATGGGTGCCTGGAGGTGCCACATTTATGTCTGGCACAAGCTAGTGGGTGGGAGTGAGTCCTGGGTATGTCCTAACCAATGGTGTAAAAGTTCCTGGTTTCAACCCTACCCTCTTCTGGTATTTCAAGATTACAAAAGTCTTAGGCCACACTAAATGTTGCCTCTAGGAGTGTATGTGGAAGTGTACTTTTGGTAACACAATTGTCCTCCCACATCTAACGTCAAAATCCAGCTTGAATTAGTCATTGTAGCCACAATAAACTCAGAGGCATAAATCTGGTAGGATAAAAGCAGGGATTTCCAGCAACCAAAGACTGGATACACAAGAATAGTCTTGACACTGTGTTTCTTTCCTTTCAAATGCACCCCAAAGTAAGTGTTATATGTAAACCCCACAGACCTGTCAAGCAGGCTTTGTTGGAGAGCAAATTAAAATTAGCCTCCGGGAGCTTCAGGTAGAGAAAAGGTAACTTTCTAAATGTTAATTTTCCTTAATATTTATTAATAATCTCACTTCACCATTCAATTGTATTTATAATAACTATTAAAAATAGTTGTTTAGTTATTTTCTAGCTATTTGCATTCCCAAGATACAGTAATGTAATATTGCATCCCAGTGTTTCTCTATGGGCCAGCCAGCCCTTCCACTGTGAAAATAGCTTGAGGTACTAGTTACTGTAAAGAGACATTAACTTTACATTTCTACAGGTCCTACTTTTAAATACCACACACCCTGCCTTGTGGGGGTACAAGCCCTACCTAGAAGCGACTTATTAATATCTAAAAGGGAGGTTTTAACCTGTCAAAATTGGTTTATTTTGATGGTGGAGTTACAGTTTTTACACTGCTGCAAGTCTGGGGGCAGTGGTAGGCCTGAAGCCATGTTTGCACTGCCCCTGTAGTGGATGGCACAATAGATGCTGCAGTTCTCTAGTGGCATCTAACATCCAGGCCCTGGTACATTTTGTACCATATACTGGGGACTTGTAGCCAAGTTAAACATACTAGTTAGGAATATGCCAGTTCAACCATGTTTAAACGGGGAGCACAAGCTCTTTACTCCTGGTTAGCAGAGGTAAAGTGCACAGAGTTCTGAAGCAAACACAAATATAGGGTCCAGCAAAAGAAAATACCTGGGGTGACAAAACAGAAAAGGTGGATTTCCTAAAGTCTGTGATATCAATACCTTTTGGAGTCTTGCCTCATTTGTTTGCATGAGATTCAAACCCCTGCCTTTGGTGCTGATGCCCACCTGTCCTCACTATACCATATGCTGGTTCTAAGAGTAGGATAACGGAGGGGGCGCAGCATGAGTTTATGGATGACCGCACCACCCTAACTTTGATTCTGTCGTCTCTCTTACCCCAGCCCTGCTGTACAAGTGCCCTGCCCAGCGGAAGAGCTGCGGCCTGTGCCTGAAGGCTGACCCTCGCTTCGACTGCGGCTGGTGCGTCACGGAGGGCAGGTGCCTGCTTCAACAGGACTGTCCCACACCCAAGGCCAACTGGATGCAACTGAGCAAGCGGAACACCCGCTGCAGCAACCCGCGTGTGGCCCAGGTAAGGCCTGACCGTCTACCTTGTGTCTGTAAAGTGTGGGGGCGCGGTCTGGGCAGATTACGTTTTTTGTGGGAGGTGCTGTTTAGCAGGTTCATGGGGTGCTTTGAGTACTAGTTGTACTAACTAGTACAGACATGCAGAAA